>NC_069660.1:120771196-121092333 GCF_027244095.1 Hemicordylus capensis | reverse complement strand
GATCTGGCACCCAGCTAGTGCACCCACATTTCAAAACTTGTGACACTTTACTAGCACCATGCAGGCATAGGAACTGGTATGGGAGTATGTTAGCTACAGCCACAATTATCGCAAATCACAACTGAGTACAATAGGACCCAAAGTGGTGGTGATTGCATTTTGGCCACCACAGAGCCAGATTCAACCTCATCTATCTGTCTATATATGAACAGAACACTCAAGTGGCTGAGTGCAGCTAACCATCCAAAAATAAGGTGGTTTTTAGAGTGCTCCTCAGGCATGTTGCAGAAGGAACCACTCCCCAAAGCTCAGTGCAGACTGAGCATGCTTAGTGGCTCCAAAGAGCCACAGAATATTGGGATGCCACTTGGCAGGGAAACAGCAGGGATGGGGTAGGAGTTGGTCTGCTTAGGCCTTTAACTGCTTATTTCTCTGGAGGAGGTGGGCATTGGGTTTGAGATGCAGCATTTCATTGCGGGTGGATCTCCTTGTGAATCTAATTACTGAGGTCAAGTTTTTACCATAAGATTGTGACTGCGAGGCAGCGTGGCAGGATAAATCTATCACAACTGCCAGGTTAGCAATGTATCCTAGCTACATTGATCTGATCCACTTTGAACACAATATTAGCCTGATCAGTGTTTTAATACATGTAAATAGAATCATCCATATTTTATTGTGCTAAGGGGTTTTGTGGAGGTGGCAGCAGTAATAGAGCTTCTGACTGACCTGATGATTTGATGTCTCAGAATGTCCATGAATATTCCAGCATCGGGGATAATGCAACTGGCTACACAGAATTCTCACAATCCTCTGTGATGGATATAAGAGGGCAGTTTGTCAGGGATTAAAATCCCACAAGGCACCAAGGATAGGAGGTGTGTGGAACACAGGGATGACTCTACACAGGGTAGCAACTCCTAAATAAATAAATAACCCTAACCCCTGCCAACTGAGCAAAGAGGCACCTTTTAAAAGTGGTGATTCTCTTTATTTAGCAGGGGGAGAGCAATTGGCCCTATCCAACCCCAGCACAGCATCCCTCCACTAGCTGTTGTTGGTGTCTTTCTTATGTTTCATTATTGTTGTTTATAAAGTCAGACAGGTGTTATTGACTGGTTTGTTTTATCCAGACGTCAAGTCCTTCCCAAGGACCTGGGATGCCTGAATCTTATTGTCAATGTTGTTGCTGTTGTTATAGATATCGTCGCAAAATATAGGCTGTTCCCAGTAAAGTTGCTGTTTGTAATTGGCTGATGGTGATTTCTGTGGCCCCTATGGTGTTGAGGTGCTCTTCAAGGTCTTTTGGAACTGCACCCAGGGTGCCAATTACCACTGGGATTATTTTGGTCTTTTTCTGCCACAGCCTTTCAATTTCAATTTGTAGATCTTTGTATTTTGTTATTTTTTTCTATTTCTTTTTCTTCTATTCTGCTATCCCCTGGTATTGCTATGTCCATTATTTTAACTTGTTTTTCTTTCTTCTCAACTACAGTTATATCTGGTGTATTGTGTGGCAGATGTTTGTCTGTTTGTAGTCGGAAGTCCCATAATATTTTTGCATCTTCGTTTAATACAACTTTTTCAATTTTATGGTCCCACCAGTTTTTGGCTACAGGTAGCTTGTATTTTTTGCGGATGTTCCAGTGTATCATCCCTGCTACCTTGTCATGCCTCTGTTTGTAGTCAGTCTGTGCGATCTTTTTACAACAGCTGATTAGGTGTCCACGGTTTCACCTGCTTCTTTACAAAGGCAGCACTTGCTGTTTGTTGTTGATTTTTTTACTTTTGCTCTTATTGCATTTGTTCTTAGTGCCAGTTCTTGTGCAGCCAGTATTAAACCCTCAGTTTCTTTCTTCAAGTTACCATTCTTAAGCCATTGCCATTTATTATTATTATTATTATTATTATTATTACATTTATATCCCGTTCTTGCTCCAAGGAGCCCAGAACGGTGTGCTACATACTTGAGTTTCTCTTTCACAACAACCCTGTGAAGTAGGTTAGGCTGAGAGAGAAGTGACTGGCCCAGAGTCACACAGCTAATTTCATGGCTGAATGGGGTCAGGTCTTGAACTCAGGTCTCCCCGGTCCTAGTCCAGCACTCTAACCACTACACCACGCTGGCTCTCTAGACTGTGAGCCCTTTGGGGACAGGCAGCCATTACATAATTTCTGTATGTAAACCGCTTTGGGAACTTTGGTTGAAAAGCGGTATATAAATACTCATCATATTCGTATTTGTATTGCTGGGACTGAGGTCTTAGATTTATTTAACAGTTTCCACCTGAGTGAAGAACAGCAACCTAGTTCTAAGACTGTGTTACAAAAATTTCAGTAGTAGTGCACCCCTAAACTAAATCAGTTTTGTATGTGAATACAGAAGGAAGGAGAGACATTTGAATATGTTTATACAGATCTTAGACTCCTAAGCCACACATATAATTTTTGAGAGCTTGCAGATTCACTAATTTGAGATCAAATTTTCCTTGCTATTCAGGATCTAAGCCTGATAAAAATATTGCTTGAAGACTCAGATTTAAACTTGGAAAAGGCAATTAGCATTTGCCAGGTTGCAGAGCTAACACAGGCCAGACTGCAAGTTTTGGAGGTTAACCAAATCAGTGCAACAGTAGACTTTCTCAGACAGCCTCACAGCAAAAAGAACATGCAACACACAACAGAAAGGAAGCTTCTGGTTTAAACTTTACTAGAACTTGTCAGAATGAATCTGCAAAACTCTATGTAAATGACTGCTCATGCTGTGGAGGCAAACACCAATTTAGGCAATCCCTGTCTTTGGACAGACTTGTCATATTTCCAAAAAGCAGAATCACTTTGCAAAAGTCTGCAGACAAGCACACACTGTGTCTAGAAAAAAAACGATCAGTATTCTGCAAGGTGGCGAAAGCATCAGTGCTCCTTCACACACAGAAGTCTTCAACATTAGCACAGTGAAGACTTTTCATGTGGGAAGTGTGCAAGACACAACAGCTGCCAGTGACTGGACAATTTCTCTAAACATTAATGGGACTTTGTTACATACAAACTGGATACAGGTGCTCAAGTGAACGTGATATCTGAGGTTACTGTGAGAGGCCTAGAGCGAAAGCCAAGTCATACGGCATACAAATAGATTCAACTCAAGACACAGTGGGGAGCTTCTTTCCACTATGGGAGTCTGTGAACTAGATATCATGGAAATATAGTGAAGCTATGCTTTGTAGTATGTTTAAGACATGGAATACCTAGCTTGGGACTTAAAACTTGTGAGACACTTGATCTAATTAAAATGGTCTTCTCGTGTGGAAGACCAAGACTTCACAAACACTGAGGACCATGTTCAAGATGTCTTTATGGGCATAGGAAAACTCCTAACAGAATATAATATTGAGCTAAGCCTTATTTTCCTGTCATTCATGCATCCAGGAATGTCCCTTTGGCTCTGAGAGACAAGTAAAAGCAGGAACTGGATAGACTGATGGAAAAAGTTGAGGAACATACAAAATTGATTAATTCTCTAGTCATTGTAGACAAAAAGAATAGGTTCCTAAGGACTCCCCCCCCGCCAAGTCCTGCTATGCTGCCTCATCGTGGCGGGTGTGTGTGTGTGTTCGGGAGGGATGAGCAAAATATGCCAGGAGGTATACTCCCAGTAGGATCACCCAAAGCGCGAAGATCATCCCAGCTGCCCAGCTAAAGCAAGCAGGCACCTATATTGGGCAGCAGCGATATAAGAAGGTGCTGGAGGCAGACGAGATCACTTCAGTGATAATGACAAAGGCATCATTTCACACTGCGTGGGAGAAGGCAATGGTAAACCACTCCTGACTCCTGTATTTTACCAAGAAGACCACATGGATAGGCAAAATGGAATGATTGCCAATGTAGTGTCGGATGATGGGCCCCTCAGGTCGGATGGTACTCAACATGCTACTGAGGAAGAGCTGAGGATCTCTCAGAGTACCGATGGTGTTTATGACGTGGTTAGACTAAAGCCTTTTGGACATCTAGCAGGTGATGTTGCCATGAGGGAGAAGAAAATCCAAAGCTGCAAAGACAGAATTACAGTGGGAACTTGGAACGTAAGAAGCATTATTTTGGGAAAGCTTGACACAGTGAAAGATGAAATGAATCGACTGCAGATTTACATCTTGGGCATCAGTGAATTAAAATGGACTTAAATGGGACGCTTTCAGTCAAAAAACCATACTGTTTACTACTCAGGACATGAAAACCAAAGAAGGAATGGTGTTGCTTTCATAGTCAGGAAGGATATAGCAATGACAGTACTTGGATACAATATGGTCAGTGACCGAGTAATATCAATTAGATTTTGTGGACCACCCTTTAACATGACAGTTCTTCAAGTCTATGCCCAATGACTGATGCAAAAGAAGAGGACGTTGATGAGTTTTATGTTCAAATCCAGTCTGAAATTGACAGAACATGCAAGCAAGATGTGATGCTGGTGGTTGGAGACTGGAATGCCAAAGTTGGAAAAGCAGCTTTTCCAATTTTGGCACAGTTGGCACATATAGGCAGCCTATATGGCCTAAGAAACAGAAATGAAGCAGGAGAATGACTTAGTTTCTGCCAAGCCAATGATCTCTTCATTGCTAACACATTCTTCAAACAACCAAAGCGGCACCTATACACATGGACATTACCAGATGGAGTACTTGGAAATCAAATTGATTACATTACTGGTGCAGGGAGGTGGAAGAGCTCAGTTATAACATCAAAGACATGGCTGGGGGCCGATTGTGGAACAGATCTCGGACTGCTCATGTGCAAGTTCCAAGTCAAGCTAAAGTAGAAAAACAAAGCTATCCAGCTCCCACGATATGATCTTGAGAATGTACCCACCATTTTCAAGGAGAACATCAGGAACCACTTTGAAGTTCTGAACCTCATTGATAGGGAACCAGAGGAACTGTGGAATGAAATCATAGAAGTTGTTAAGGACGAATGTGAAAAGAGACTGCCAAAGACCAAGCAACAGAAGAAAGCAAAATGGATGTCAGAGAAGACAGTGGAAATTGCCAAGAAGAGGAGAGAAGCCAAAGTCAAGAAAGATAAAGACCTCTGAAATAGAGAATTTCAGAAAGCTGTTAGAAGAGACAATGCGCAGTACTACAAGGACATCTGTAGAGACCTTGAGGATGGAAATAGATGCAGAAAAACAAGGCAAGTTTTCCCAAAGATCTCTGAACTCAGAGGGAGGTTCCAATCTCAAATTGGTATGTTAAGGGATGCCAAAGGAAAGATAGTAATTGATTCAGAGAAGATCAAACAGAGATCTTCTGTGGAAGGAGTCTACTGAAAATCTGTACAGCAGGGAAGTCAACATCCAAGATACTCTAGAAGATATTCCCTACTTGCAAGAACCTCTAGTATGGGAAGATGAAGTTAGATCAGCACTCCGGTCATCATCATCATGGTTATTTATCATTATTTATTATTATTATTAATTTGATTTCTATACCGCCCTTCAAAAAATGGCTCAGGGTGGTTTACACAGAGAAATAATAAATATATAAGATGGATCCCTGTCCCCAAAGGGCTCACAAGCTAAAAGAAACATAAGATAGACACCAGCAACAGTCACTGGAGGTACTGTGCTGAGGGTGAATAGGGCCAGTTACTTGCCCCCTGCTAAATAAAGAGAATTACCATGTTTAAAATGTGCCTCTTTGCCAAGTTACCAAGTCAGAAGGCTACAGGAATTGATGGAACAGCTACAGAAATATGGCAGGAAACAGAAGACGAATCAGTCAAGGCTCTAACCAAACTATGCCAGCAAATTTGGAGAATGACATGTCAGTCTACATACCCATACCAAAGAAAGGAGACTCAACAGATTGTGCAAACCATCGCTCAATATCCTTCATTTCACAGGCTAGCAAAATAATGCTCAGGATCATCCAATGTAGATTAGAGCCCTACGTGGAAAGGGAAATGCCGGATGTTCAAGCTGGTTTCAGAAAAGGCCAAGGAACAAGAGACATCATTGCTGATGCATGCTGGATAATTGAGAAAGCCAAAGAATACCAGAAAGAAGTCAATATGTGCTTTATTAACTACAGAAAAGCCTTTGATTGTGTTGACCATGTCAAGTTGTGGGATATCCTTAGGGAAATGGGCATCCCAGAACATCTCATTGTTCTTGTGAGAAACCTATACCCAGGCCAGGAATATATCAATAACCTGTACTATGCTGATGACACCACTCTGATAGCTGAGAATGTGGATGATCTGCAAGCTGTAGTAATGAAAGTTAAGGAGCACCATGAAAAAATGGGTCTACAACTAAATGTAAAGAAGACTAAAGTAATGACAACAGGTACAGCAACCAGCCTCAGAATTGACAATGACAACATTGAAGTGGTGGATAGATTCTGCCTTTTAGGATCGACTGTCGACACGAAAGGATCCAGGAGTCAAGAAATACTCTACAGACTAGCACTTGGTAGGGTAGCAATGAAGGCCTTGGAAAGGATGCTGTGACATGTCTACACTTACAAATATTAGAATCATTTGGACAATGGTTTTTCCTGTGACACACTATGGATGTGAAAGCTGGACTTTGAAGAAGCAAGATAGCTTTTGAACTTTGGTGCTGGAGAAGACTTTTGAGGATACCATGGACAGCCAGGAAAACAAACAAATGGATCATAGAACAAATCAATCCAGGATTTTCACTTGAGGCACAAATGACCAGGCTCAAACTATCATACTTTGGACACATTATGCAAAGATCCAGCTCACTTGAGAAGTCCATAATGCTTGGGAAAGCTGAAGGAAAGAGAAGAAGAGGATGACCAGCAGCAAGGTGGATGGACTCGATTACAACAGCAGTGAATGTACCACTGAGAGATCTTAAAGGCCAGGTTGAAGACAGATCATCCTGGAGAGAATCTATCTATGTGGTCGCTAAGAGTCGACACCGACTTGATGACACTTAATCAATCAATCAGTCACCTAAGATTATGTCTGGGTCCCTAAGAAATTAACAAATATGTTAAGAGGGAACATTTTCCAATACCCACAAGAGAGAAGGTTTTTGGTCAATTTTCAGATGCAACATATTTTTCTTCTTTAGATGCATCTGCTGGATTCTGGCAGGTGCCCCTGGAAAAAAAGCAGCAAAGTGTGCATCTTCAATACACTTTTTGGAAGATATTGCTTTATAAAATTGCCATTTGGTTGCCCCTGAAGTATTTCACAGAAAAATACAACAGTTGTTTGATGAGATAGAAGGTCATAGAGTCTCTATATATGATATCTTGATCTGGGGACATACATTATAAGAACATAATCTGAGATTACAGAAGGTTCTGGAGAGGGCTTGTGAAGCTGGTTTAAAACTCAACAGGCAAAAATGCAGATTTAGAATTAAAGAAATAACCTATCTTGGTGAGAAGTTAATTGAGCAAGTTGTCCATATTGATCCCAGTAGGATTCAAACAATCACAGGGGCATGCCAGCACCCACAGATAAAGAGGGCTTACAAAAATTTATGGAAATGGTGAACTTGGTTGGGAAAATTGTTCCTAATTTAGCTGATCATACAGTTCATCTGATGAACCTATTGTGTACTAATGCTCAGTAGAGTTGGGCTGCTAATCACAACACTGAGTTTGATGAACTTAAACATCTACTAAAGACATCACCAGTTCTGCAGTTTTATGACAGCAAAAGGCACATCAAGTTGTCAGATGATGCTTCTCAGCATGGCCTTAGAGCAACATTGCTATGGAAACATGGAGATCACTAGGGGTGTGCACATGGAGAGGCAAGCCAGTCTGTAATTGACGAAGCCCAGGAAGAGCACCACAGTGGGGTAGGGTGAAAGCCCTTCTGTGTTTTGGGGCTTCCAGCTATTTGAGGTATACAGCAGGAGATGCAATATTTCTTAATCTTTCATTGATGAGGAAGTTCAGGACCCTGCCTAAATTGGTTTTGTGCTCTGTGTCCATTATGCATAATTTGATGAGAGTTTTTGCCAGTTCATAGCCAATGGAAAGTAGGAGGATAGAGGAGAGCCCCAGGGATGACATTGTTTGTCAGAAGTGTCCATTTCCAAATGGACTGGTGGTTGTCCTGTAGTGTTAGGGGGGATTAGACCGAGGCATAGTGAACGCTTAATGTAATAAAATAATGCTGTTTTAATGTAACCTACTTTATGCTGGTCAAAGACTGTAATAAATATTGATTTTTGTTGAAAATCCTCTATTGAATGGATCCAATGGATTCTCTCCGGCTGAAATGTTGTTTGGAAGAAAACTAAGAACAAGATTGCCTGCCTTCCTGGACATGGATTATAAACACAAAGATGTTGTAAATGCATAGAAAACTCAAGAGAAAGTCAAACAGAAATCCTATTATGATAAAGGCTCATGTGATCTTCCATCATTGCACCCACAAGACAGTGTACATCTATATAATTACAAAACATGGGCATAGCAGGCAGTAGTCATTCGAGGTGGTGACTGATGATGGAATAACCTATAGGAGAAATAGGAGGGATCTGCAGCTGATTCCTGCACAGGAGGAGAAACCAGACATGGCTGCAGACACAGCAACCAGTAACAATCAGGACCATACAAATGATATGAATCAAAAGTGAACAAAGATAAGGCATAGCCGAAAGGCAGCCTACACTTCATAGATCCACAAGGCTGAGAAAACCAACCCAGAGACTAATAGAAAGTTATGCCTAATTGATCAATGTTTTGTTCCTTTGTACTTCTTGGAAGAGAGAGATGTAAGGATACTAGCTCTTCAAGAGGGTTGGACTTGAAAGATTATTGCCAAGTGACTCGGCAACTTCTCAGTTAGAGCTGAACTGGCATACAGTGCCTAGCATTTCTCTCTAAGTATAACATGGACTCTTTATGTAAATAGTTAAATGAAGTGTTGTCTATTTCATAACTGAGAAACTGGAAGTTAATCATACCAGAATATCACAGCGCCTATGATGCCTGAAAAAGTATTGTTAGTTCCAAAGTAACTTACTCTGAAGCTACTTCTGCAGTCCTGGGCTAAAATGATTGAATGATTTGAACTGCCTTGCTCAGTGCTTCTCTTGGGAGCAAGGTGGAGAAGATGGTAGTGTTCCCAGAAAAAGGCCTTGTGCATTTCAAACAATGGTACTTCCCTCCCACATAACTATGCTATGTCAATGTCAATGGGGACTGAAGTACTGCTCTTCCTATGCATTTGCCTCCATGTGCAGAAGAAAAGCATTAACTCTCTCTCGGAGAGGAAGTGCAGACCTTCAGTCCCATTGAAGCAACCACATGGGAGCAAAGTACTGCTATTTGAAATTCTGTGTACAAGGCCTCTTCTTTACTAGAAAGCTACCATCACTTCCACTTTGCTCCCAAGGGAAGAATCTATTGTCCTTCCTGGTAAAGAAAATGCCCACAGATTGAGAGCAAGTACATTGCTCAGGGTTGCTCAATCTCTCAGTTCTATAATATGTTAGTCCTTTATATCTGAAGTATTATATATGATAGAGAATATATCTATTAACTCTGAGGGTAAAGTGTTTGCCCTGCTGCCTGAATTCAGTTACATTATCCAAATAAACTCTCATGTCACCAAAGACAATTATATGGTTAGCATCCAGACTAGACTTTCTGCAGGTGAAACTCTTCTTCTGCCTCAAAGGGAGAGACAATTTGCATATGAACATAGGAAGCTGCCCTATACCGAATCACACCATTGTTCCATCTAGCTTAGTTCTGTCTACACCAGGGCTGCACACAACTTTGGCCCTCCAGCTACAATTCCCATCATCCCCAGACACAATGGCCAATAGATGGGGATTATGGGAGTTGGAGTCCAACAATAGTTGGAGTTCCCTGTGCTGTCCCCTCCGTGTAGATAGATAGATAGATAGATAGATAGATAGATAGATAGATAGATAGATAGATAGATATGGATCCTGATGGACATATGTTTGGGGCACATGGGCTGGAGAGAGAAAGGGGATCTGTGAAAAACACCCTTCCATTCCTTGCATGAGTGAAATAATTTTGCTCATTGAGATACAAGTGTGGATGCTACCAATTATCTTCAGTTATGCCCATATTATACTTTAGGCATCTTATGGCATGGCTGACTTTAAACAATGGGATTAAGTAGAATCATGCTCTTGAATATACCATGGGTTTTGTGTATGCGGCCTTTATATTGGGGTCAAATTACTGCCACTTGAATTCCTGTTTAGTTGTTTGATAATGGTGTCATAATGATCTAACAAATAGCCATGTAAGCCCACACATCCACATGATTACTCCTATTTACTTCAATAGACTTACTCTCAAGTAAGTGTGCAAAGGATCACAGCCTCTGTGTGTATTTGTGTGTATCATGATTACGTTGTAATCAATTTGCACAACTGATTGTTTTTAAATTACATTTATATCATAGTAGATTTAGAGCAGTCAGAGGGCTGGTTCAGATGAACACAGCCCAGCACATATGATAACACTGGGGGCCTAACAAGAGTGAGCCCACCCTGACATCACCAGTGGACATCCCAACACATGTCCTTTAATGGCATGAGAGGGGTGTTCATCTGAATTGCCCCTCTCATGTAGCTAAATGATGTGCCAAGAGCATTTTGAGACATCTGCTGGTGACATCAGGGCACATGCACTTTCAGCAGGACCCCAGAGTTATTGCATGTGCTGAGCTGTGTTCATATGAATGGGCCCTTATACAAGCAACACAGAATCAAGAATCCCATGAAAGACCATGGCCCCAGTCTGTCTAAAGTTAGTTGCAGCTAAGCAATAGGATGCAAGTTTGTCTTTACTAATTTGTTTGGTTTCAGCAGAACATTCAGCCAGTTTCATTCTGTTTATGTTTATTCAGCCCACAATAAAGCTAACTGTACATAGGATTGCAGCCTTAGACATGATTTTAACTGGACTGCAGCCTAAGAACAAATAATTAGTGCTCGCTCACTCTCTCGCTCTCTCTCTCTCTCTCTCTCTCAGATTTAGGACAATTTGGGAAACAAAATTAACATTACCATCATAAGTCCCTGATTATTATATAGTAGGGAGTGTATCTGGTTTTAGATTTGGTTACACACACACAAAGAATCCCTAATAGCAGTAGGCCCTAATGTGATAGCTTAAACTGATGTCAGAAAAGCAATAATTTGAACATCTCACTGATAGCTTTAAAAATCCTCACCACGAGAGACTTGACATCTTCTTTGCTGCATTTTTGTGCATAGATACTGTAATTCATAGGTTGTTGCTCAGAAATCACTGCAGTACATAGGAAAAGGAGCTGATACAATTTCAGCCTTAGCTTCTCTCTATTGTGGATTTAAATAGGACCTCTACAAGAAGTTTAATGTACCCTTTGTGTAGATTATTCCGATCTCTAGCCATAAAGTTAACCAGCTCAGATAAGTGTATTCAAAATAGGCTTTCATTAGTCCAAAATAACACACAGCAAAGCGGGTCAGGAGGGATTAAAATGTGTTCTAGCTCAAGATTTGTCTTTAAGAAAATGAAAAGGAAAAATGTGAAAAGATAATGCTGTGATTCCGTCTGTCTGGATAAAGTTGTTATTAAAATACATCGGTAGCTTAAGCAAGCACATCAGAGCAGACGAAAGCACACTCACTATCCACGAGTAGCACGTTACTCCACAAGACGCCCCTTTGAACTTGCAGAGTAAGGAAGTACTTAGCATGAATAAGGGTGGCAGATTCAGACTTGCGGTGAGCAGGCAGCCATTCTGTGAAGCACCTTATCAGCACTTAAATGTGGCTGATGAATATTTAGATTCTCATTATAGAAAGACTGTCCCGAAAGGGATGTGATTTGCCGGCTAAAGAACTGTCTCATCACATTGAACCCAAGCATCTGGGATTTTAGGCTCAAATTATTCAGCTTGTGTCCACTCTAAATATAAGCAGCCATTCTGTGGTGAGAGTTCTAATACAGCCAGGGCACCATAGGCAGACAAGATGTTAAACTATTTCAGTGTTTAACCAGATGAAGCAACACAATTGGCCAACACTGTTTCACCTGGGAACCATTTTTTTTCTTCTTCTTTACGTTTTTAAAAAATATACTCTTGTCCTTCAAGCAATTCTGACATGATTGGTGTGTTTTGTCCACTCAAGAATGTTAGTGGTGGTTTTATTATCTGAATGAAGTGGACTAATCTGTGAGAGGACTTTTTGTGTTATGCCTCATGTGCCAGCTATAGCCAGATTTAGTCCCTTCCACCCATCTCATCCTATGATACTCTGAAGCAATTTCTTTTCTAATTGAGCTACAATTCTATATTCAGTTATTCTTGGGCCATATATACACTACAGACGACTTCCTTCCTGTCTCTCATGATAGATTCCTATGGATCAGTTTTGAGAAGCTTACCATCCACCAGAGCTTGAACTCGAGCACGGAGAGAAAGACTGTCTCTCTCTCTGGTTATTATTGAGTGTCACCAAAACATAAACTTGTGCATCTTCCTGAGACAATATTCTATGCTGGGCAAGAATAGATATTGAATGTGTGTTTTCAGACACTGACTCTGGTCAAAAGCTCCATGAGTGTTCCAATGGGTAGAAAGAGACTTTCCCACTGATATTAAAGTTGGAAGCCTCTGGATTAATTAGACTCTCTTCTAACTGTATTGTTTTAACAGATTTTTATATAGGATTATTTTTATTTTTGTAAAAGTGTTACTTTATCTCAGTTTACATAATCAGGGGAGATTCTAAAGCCAAAGCTAAAAAAACAAATAAAAGGTATATACATAATACCCAGAACTGTGAAGCTGTGCCTATACTGACCCTTATATGGGTTACTTCCTCTGGGATTCTGGATCAGCTCAGAAAACAAACCAAACTACTTGGGAAGGGGGTGGGAATGGAAATAACTTGGCTTATTTTCTGAGCAGAGATAACACTCTTCTGGCATAGCTGCTGGTGGTCCAAATTCCCTCCCCTTTAAACCACATTTACCATCAGTGGAAGCAGCAGTGACAATGACCCTACAGTTAGAGGGAAGGAAGGCAATCTGTGTCTTGCTCCGTTCCTTCAATGGACAGCACTTGGTGTTTGTGTCTATGTAGGCCAGTGGCCCTTAGGAAATGCAGTTTTCCCAAGGACTATTGACACTGGGGAAGCTACATTTTCCCAGGGCCACTGGGGCCAATGTAGTACACCAGCATCATGTACCAGCCAGAGAGGGGAGTGAGGGTGAGAACTCCCTCCTTCCTTCTCAATGAGCCTTAAATGCCATCACAACTTCTGCTCCTGCTGCTGCTAAATGTGGTTTAAAGGTGAAGGGGATGGGTAGAGAGCCAGGGGCAGCTGAGTGGGTAAGCTGAGACTCCTCCCCCTCCTCCTCAGATGTTGTAGTTGCCACTTTTCAACAAAAAATTCACAAAGTCGTTTTTATAGGCAACTGAATGAAAAAACAAGAAAAATTAGTGGTAAGAGAGTTCACTGTTCCAAAGTGGCTCCAAAGAGGATCACGAAGGTGAAACCAGCAATAGCTATGCTGCATTGAATAAGGACATTTGCTACCCCCTTGACAAATATGAGAGCCACCACTTTAACTGGACTTTTCTTTGCCCAATTAGAAGGGGGGTTATATTTTATATTAAGATGAGCTGAAGAAGAATCAGGGGTGCACCTAGGTCATTCTGGTGCCCGGACCACCCCCTCCATGAGCCGCCCGCCAAAACCTACTTTGGGGGGCCTCCTGACATGCTGAACCTCCTCCGCTGTTTTTTTAATTTCAGCCGCTGCACGGCCGAGGGGTGGCTGCCGGGGTTTGTGTGTCAGCTGAGCAGTCCTCCTCCCCCACCAGTGGCGGTGGTGGCCAGAGTGACGCTGGGCCTGTCCATTTGGCCCAGTGTCTCTTGCTAACTGAAAGGCGCACCTGCACAGTTGAGAGAGATTATCACAAGCCCATGATGTCGCAAGCCAGAGCAGGAGAGAAGGACTGCTCGGCTGACCCCCCCCAGCAGCCACCCCTCGGCTGCATGGTGACTGAAATTTTTTTAAAAACAGCAGTTTGGCACAGTGGTGCAGGCATGAGGTGGCTGCAGAAGCCCCCGCCATTTGCCCCCCCCCCGGACCTTGGAGGCCATGGACTGGGGCCCCAAGGTCCAAGGGTCAGAGTGCTTCTGGGAAGAATTCAGAGCCACATGATGCTTCTTTTTTGAGAAAAAAATTATGAACCCTCTAAGTTCATTTCCAGACCCACGTCCAGTGAGTTTCACCAACATCTATATGTGCAAACCTGCAGGTTATTTATACCATGGCTACACGCTGGTGAAAAACTAACACAAATAATCCAAACTATACCATGGGCCATCCCAAAGTGTGATTCAGCCACAGAATTGCCATCACAGAACAATGTAGTTGCTGGTATGAACTGTCAGTCACAGTCAAGTACCATATACTGTAAGATTCTTCAAAGGTACAGGAAGCTGCAGATAATTGCTCACAGCAAATCGATTATGACATCACAATGCTATACAGGCAATCAGATTCGGCCAAGAGATGACATCATTGAGGGCAAACTATATTAATTCTGAAAGACAGCAATATTTTCAGATTAGTCATATGGGCAATACTAGCCAATAAGGGATTACATTATAACTGCGATGAAGTCATGATGCTATATAGGGTGATTGGATTGTCTATGTGCTATATAGCTGATCAGATTGTTTATATGTTACTACGGACAAGCAAGGTAAATTCAGAGTGAGAGAAATGCTTCTTAAACAGGTGAACACTTTCAGATTTTTTTAAAAAACTGTCAAAAGGGGGGAATTTTTCAACAATGCCAAAAAAAATGTTAAAAACAAAACAAAACCCAGCATTATAAATATTTTCAACTCCACCCTAGAACTCTGTCTAGCAAAATCTAGCAGGCCTTCCTGCTCAGGTTCCACCTATGGAGTGACAGAGGAGCCATGAGTCAAACCTAGAGTGGAACTAGTCAAGATGAAGTCATAGCTCAGAGGTAGAGCATGTGCTTTGCATTCTGAAAATACCAGGTTCAATCCCTGCTATCTCCTAGAGATGTGCATGAACTGGTTTGGCACTCCTTTTTTGGAGCACCGAACCAGTTTGGAAGTCTGGTATTGAAGCCAGTGTGGAGGCGAGGAGAGGGGGGGGTTAAGGAGCAGGGAGGGTGCTCTTAGCTGCCCTGCCACTTTTACCCCACCGGTGTTCTCTCCAAAATCGTTGTCGCGTACCTCCCTGCAGCGTACCTCCCTGCAGCCTTGGTCACTGACATACCAAAAGTCGCCAGCGTGCGCATGCACAGCACACACAAGCACGCATGTCGGCCGCTTCCAGTATGATGGTGACTGAGGCTGCAGAGAGGTACACTGTAGCCCCGCAGCAACAATTTTGGGCAGAGTGCCAGTGGGGCAAAAGCGGCGGGGCAGGTAAGGGCACCCTCCTCCCCTTTAAAGCTCTTCCCCCGCCTCTTGGGAGCGCATGAACCAACTTGGGCACATCCCTAGTATCTCCAGGCGGGGTGGGGAAAGACCCCTGCTTGAAATATCAGAGAGTTGCTGCCAGGCAGTACAGACAATACTGAGATGGACCAATTGTTTGCCTCTAAGGCAGCTTCCTATGTTCCTAAGATCCTGCTATCGTAGAACTGCTGCAAAACATGAAGTGGATTCCTCAGCCAGCCTTGCATTTACTTCATGTTTCTTCCTCCTCTTTCCCACTGTGTAGGACTGATGACCTCCACACCCAACTTGTGCTCTTTTACAATGTTACTGTGCAACCATTTAAAATGTAATGAATTCTTCCTAGATGTTAGGATTTGCTGTCTTCGATGCCTGTGCTTCTGTCTTTTTTATGCATTCTTTTTGTGAGAGGCACACATGAGTTGCCAACTCCAAATATGGGCTATTTCCATTTTTTAAATAGAGTTGAAAAATAACATCACTTATCCAACAAGAGTTGGCAAGAATTAATAGTAATGAGTTAATTACCATTGCCAGCTGCCTGCAAAACTGGAGGGCGGGGGGAGAGGTCCTGTAGGCAAAGGCCTTCTGCCTTTCTGCCTGCTGGAGGGGGGAAAATTAGAAAACATAAAACAAAACTTTGTGTGTGTGTTTTGTTTAGAAATATATTACATACCACCTTTATATGGCCCACAGCAAAATCTCTCCCTGGCTTTTAAATTCTCTGTATCCAGCCAAATCTCTCTCTCCTTTCATATTTATAACACATTTTACTAGCTCTAAAAAGGTGAAAAACAATCACCCGGAGGAATAGATGACTGTTGAGTTATACCGCCCTCACCGTGGAAAAAGGACCATCTGCAACTTTTAAATAATGTCTGAATCCTATTTAGAATTTCCAGCCCTTTGGATATCAAACCTGTGTTTGTCTGCCTGATTGATTCACTTTTTAATGAACTGGGAAAGCTTGAACACGCAAACCTGAAATCTGTACCTTCCCACCTCCCTCTTCATATCCCCCTGCAGCAGCTGACTGATTACATTTCAAGTTATTACAGGATTAATACATCTGGCCTAAAATATTTTTCCCTGAACTTCATCAATAAAAAGTTGTATACTAGTCTTGCTCCTGCTATTTCAATTTCACACTGGATCTCCTTGCTTTACCTGTAAAGCGCTGGTATCATCTCAGTCCTTCAGAACTGCCAACACTGCTGTGTCTAAAACCTACTAATGTCAAGGCCTTGCATAAGCTTAGAGTATTTAAGAGCACATCTTGAGCTTTCACTATGTACCACATCAGCATACTGAATTGGCAGCCCAGGCATTCCTTTATTGAAAGCAATGAAATACGATAATCCACAAAAGCCCCTGAAATGGGGGTGATGCTGGGATGTCTTCCTCTGAATAGACAGCACAGGAATTTTTGGGTTTTGCTGTTAAGCGATTAGCAGTGTGTTCTTATGCATGTTTACTCAGAAGTAAGTACTAGTTCAATGGGGCTTACTCCCAAGTAAAGGGGCATAAAAGTACAGGCTAGGAAGTGTGTGTGTGAGAGTGTGTGATCAATTGATGCAGATCACACACAATCTACCTTTTTAAAGGATCCTTTTAAAAACATCATTAAAAATGATTTATCCCAGTGAAAGCCTACAATTGTTTACAAAAATCCCTTCTGCACAAGCTGCCACCTTCACTACGTTATGTAGGAAAGTTATGCACTTGTTTATAACTGTGCATCAATTCTTCAATATATTTTGGTTTTGAACAAGATACATATAAAATTCTTACTGAGCTTAATGTTGCAGCAAATAACGCAGAAATAGTAAGCATGCAGGATTTATCGTCTGCCGTAATGTCGTATCACATATTCTAAATATATATATGCTGAGTGATATATACACATTCACGTGTAAACCAAATGAAAATATATTTAGTCTAAGAAGTGATGGATTGTGTTTACTTTCATTATTCTACTCGGTGAGGAGGAGAATCTGAGATCAAGCACAGCCTGGATCAAGAGGTGCTGGGCTGCAATCATGCCAAAGAAACAACACACTCACCTGTTTTATGAGCTGCAAACGCCATCTCTTTTTTGCCTTTCGCTGTGATTGACCTTTTTTTTGTAACTAGTCAGCTGCAAGGAGAGCAGTGGCTGGGTGGGTGTGGAGTGGGGCTCTTACACAATCTGCTGTTCAGGCCTTGACCAGGCTGGGTTCTCCTTGGCTTTAAAAATGTAACATCTTCTGCCCTTGGACATGTGTTTCTCATGATCCATCAAATCAATAGTTACCCTGCCCTGGCAATAACAAATTTAGTATATTGGCCACAGTAGATGGGTCTCATCTATCCTCTCTTCTGTCCCTCCCAAAGTCCCAAAGCCCTGATGCCCACACTAATGTTCTGAATATTCCTGAAACTAGGGAGCAATTGCTACCTTCTTCTACGGCTTGGACACCACTCACTGGTGGTCAGAAATTACTTTTCTCTACTTGTGTCTTTTAACACTCATGTTGGAAAATGTTGGGGGGGGAACAGCTGTTGACATTGTAATTTTGGAAATTCAGATGTTAGCTTGATACAACTATCAAGTCAATATTCCTCAGATCTGGTCTACCAGGTGCATATTAAAATTGTGTGCTCTTGTGCAGCCATTTTCTTTTATCTTCCATACAGATATCTGTAAAAGCCTTGAATACTGTGTAGAAAGGCATGGTATACCATTATGAAACAAGCAAAGGAATCTGCCAGAGTTCCTTTCTGAGCAAAGTTCCTGTGCTGAGCAGGCTCTGGCCTATTCTACACATGCAGCACAATTACGTGATATGCTCCTGAAGCGATGGAATGAGCAATATCACTTCAGATTGCAAGTAGACAGTCACATGTTTGAATCCTTCCCTGAGAAACAACCTCCCTGTAAGTAGAAAATTTGCACAGCAGAAGGCAGAGTGCTGACACCTTCTGATAAGCAAGTTTTTATATTGCAAGGAGGGTTTTTTTTTTTAATGGTATCCTTCACCTGCATCTTGAAGTGTAACAGTCAGTTCTCCAGCAGTAGCGGTGTGTGCACATCTGCAATTAATGGGGCTGTTTCCGGTGATACTAGCCCGATCAGCCTCTCCATGTGATTAAGACACGACAGTGCCATGAGCCTGCACATCTCCCCCTTCCTTAATTATGTGGGGAGGGTGGTCTGTCTGAATGGATGTTTTGACTCCCAATGGACTGATTCCGATTATACTTTGCCAGACTAACCCACCCCACATGGATTAAGACATGAACACATCTCTAATTATCTATAAGAACGATTAGTAAGCAGAACCAGTGAATTGTCCAGAGATATGGGTGATCCTGAAGGATGATCATATGAGCTTCAAGAGGTCAGCTTCCCCCCAGATTTCCCTACCTGGCATCTCTAATTTGAACAGTATTGTAAGGGTTCATTGTAGACATGGGTTTAGCCTCTTGTTTTAATGATGTCATTTCCTGAGCTCGAAAGCCTGGTCTACACATGCTGCAAAATGAGGGGGCAGAATACCCACCGTCGCTGAGCCAAAATTTCCACTTCCAGTGTTTGCCTTATGGGAGAAGGAAGGCTAAGGCCTCTCTACCCTACTGAAGCAACCACAGAGCAGAGGGAGAAGAATGAGGTTCAAAGACACAAATAGAGGTTTAGAACAAAATAACAGTATTGTCACCAGCGCTCAATATTTCCGAACAGGCATCATTTTAAAAAATTGCCCTCTTACGTATCAATAGCATGTTGACGACTGATTTGCCATGAGGAAAACGGGCCTGGCAATGCAGCCCTCCAAACTGGCTTGTTGCACAGGGTTTCCCACTGCCTGCCTTGCAGAAGACACACGGCAGGGCGAGTTTTTCCCCCATTGTTTCTGAGAATTACTTTAAGTACAAAGAAATTGAGGGGGAGCAAAAGGAAAATGACAAACCATCCAGCTGGGAATTGCAGGCCAGGCCTGCAAACATTCCCTACAGCTTCCCAAGCCCCCGTGAGCTTATTTCACTCTCAAAAGTGCCAGTACTGCAGAACCTTTTCCAATTCCTGCACTCTCTGCCTGCCTCTTGTCATACCCCAGACACCATTACACTCCACACAGATGATTTGAGAACCCCAGGAGATGTGTCAGTGCAACCTTTTGCATTAGACTGTGTTTTTAATAGTATTTTAATAAGGAGGGGGGAAAGTGATTGATTCACATTATAAAAGGAACGGCATTATTTCTTTAGGCATTGGGTGGGGGCCTGGGATTTTTATATTTTTAATAAACACCTCAGCAAGTAGGTTTCAGCAACTGAGCTACCAGTTCCCAACATATTTTTGAGCCATAGCAATTAAACAGAAAATAGAAACAGAAAATTGGGGGTAGGGGAATCAGCTCCGCTTCCTGTTTGGATGTAATTAAAGGTATGATCTGTTTCATTTAAATACCCCAGTGAATACTCTCCTTAAAGCAACAAATATGAATAGTAGTTCATTTGCAAGGATGTTTTTCCCCAACCCTTCAAAAGGGGCTGACTGATGAAGCAAGAATTCTCATTCGGAAATATGTCCAGTGCACAACTGACTAGTTAGCTGTGCCCCCTTCTGATAGGCTGCTGCAGCTGGAGGGCTGAACACTAATTTGGTCTAAAACTGATTGAGTCAAGTTGCTCGAAGAGAGCCTTCTTATAATAACCTGAAGTCTTTCAGTGTTTTGTGTTCAAGTAACCAACATTGTTTATATAATTACAGAATTGGATGGCTCTATATACAAGTGTGATAGGTAACTCAGTACCTGTTTGAGATATGTGCTACTGTACAATGATTTTTTGTTTGGTTTTTTTTTTTAACTTTAAAGCAAAAACAAACAAACAAACAAACAAAAACCTTTCCTCTCCTAATTCCTTGGAAGAAATCCAGACTTTATGCAAAGAATGATATTGGCCACAATATAGCAGTTGATTTGTCAGCTATAGAAAACAGCTTGCTCTTTGCATTCCATAGACAGCAATGAGAACCAGCCATGCACGTGATCCTCTGGATCACAGCCATTTCCTGCACTGGCTAGGGTTTTCTCCCTTAATGTTGGAACAGTGGGGTTTTTTTGCCTACATCAATCCACACCAGAAGCCACAAGGTCGCCCAGAGAAGGCACATGATGCAGGTCAATTGCTGAAGCTAAGCAGGGCTCCCCCTGTAAGATATCTGGCTGGGAAACCATTCAGGAAATAAACAAAACCTGCTCTGGACTTTCATATAAAGTAGAATTAAACAACAATAACAACACCACAATATCACTAGTTTTATACCATTACTAAATCCTTTCTGGAACGTTTGTGACACCAAGTACTCCTATTTTTATATAGTCATATATTTGCTACAATGTCAATTTTTTGTCTTATAAGGCTAGGGACAAAAATCCTAAGCAGAGCGTATGGAACCAAAAGATAATCTAATTTTGCCACTTTTCCTATATATATGACTAGAAGCTACTTCAAAGGTGTATACCTGTATACCCATTACCCAGGTATACAGAGTGGACAGAAGGCATCAAAGTGACATGGTTGTGGTATATAGGAGTGCATACACAGCACTCGCATCCCAATTTTGAGGGAGGACATTTACTCATGGTGATGGCTTCCCCCAAACCCACAAATGGTTTCTTAAACTCTCATGCATTTATGGAGCAATTCAGGGATTTGGCATGAAATCTGTTGAAAGAAGCCTGTCCCTGCTGTGTATGCGGGGTACGTGGCTTGGTTGTTTTTGATGTGTCCTACTATACCCTTCCCCCTGCAAAAAGTTTCCAAAAGGGTTCCTGATACTGTTCATGAGCTGCGCCCTTTTCTCCTTGTTGATCAGAAGGACTTGTACATTACAGAAAAATATGCTTTTACACTAACTAGTCTGGACAAAATCTTGCACTTTCTTTCCTTCTAAGTGAGGGAACTTGTAAGGTGGCCAATATGAGGTTCTCCAGCTGTTGTTGACTACAGCTCCACTCACCCCCTGCTGCAATTTATTGTGGCTGGGGTTGATGGGAGTTGTAGTCCAGCAAGAACTAGAAAACCTCAGGTTGATCACACCTGTACTTAAGTCCACCACCACACATTTGTCCACCTTTGTTGTTGGAACTTCTCATTGTTAATGTGCATTATTACACCCACTCATGTAGGCACCTTGTTAATTTCTTCTAGAAAGTGTCACACCTGACTACTTCACCATAAGCTATTTCATGATCTCATCTCAAGATCCTCCTCTATAATGACATCCAAAATGAACAGAGCTTTGAGCTCATGCATGCAATTATTGGCATAACTGTAATTTTGGGCAGAAGCGCAGCATTAGTGTAAACACCACACAGAGGGGGAAAGCCTGCATTTTTTCAAAAAACCATCAGAAATGCCGCATTGCACTAAACACTGCAGCGAAACCAATTAAATACAGCCAGGGGTGGCGGGGGAGTAAGTCCATCTCCTCAGCGTGGAGCCTGTTATGGTTGGAGGGCTCTGCTGTGCTGCCGTCACATCTCCTTCTCAGTGGGGAAGGTTGGGCCAGCTCATTTGCTGCTGCTGCTGCTGCCATCACCCCCTTCCTCTTCCGCCAGCTTGCTCCTCTTCCACCCCTCCTCCTTCATGGCCTACAATGCCACCTTAAAACAGACTGCTGAGTCCACTTTAAAACAGACTGCTGAGAGTGGCCTTGCCGAAACATCATCATTGCACCCCAAACACCGTCATTGCACCCCATTGTCCACTGCCGCAGCCACTGCCTCCTTTTCCTCAGCAGCCTCCTCTGCTTCCATATGCGAGTAAATGCTGCATCCGGAGTAAATGCTGCAGGCACCTTTAAACAACTGTTAAAAACAAACCCACTGCAGCATTTCTACACAAAATCATGGTACTCTGCATAACAGTAGGCAACTTTAGCTCTCAAGCTGTTGTTGAACTACTATTCCCATCACCATGATGGGAGTTGTAGTTCAACAGCTGGAGAAACATGGTTGGCTACCTCTGCTACTATGTGAAAAACTAGATTTTCTGCATCCGCAAGTAGCTGTCCTAACCACACAACTATTTACTCATCACATTTGTATCTTACCCTCCTCCAAGCAGCTCATAAAGCATAGGTGTGTGTCCCCCTCCCATCTATTATTGCATCATGTCTGTGAGGTAGGTGGCCTGAGGAGTAATCATGGGCCCAAGGTAAACTTCATGACTATCAATTTGAACAGGTCTCTCTGATCCAAAGGCAACATTCTGGTCCCTATACCAAAGTGGGTCTCCCAGGTGGCACTTCTGGACCTCTCTGCTGTTGGTTGAATGTTCACTAAGTATGTCACTAGCCCTATGTCCACAAAGCTCAATTAAACCATTATGCCACAGATAACATGATTTTGTTTCTTTAATATTTTTGTGTATTTTGTAAATCATTTGGTCACCTCTCTGTGACTTTTTACTAAGCCTGTGCCCTGAAATTCATTAGAATTTTGCACAGCAAAATGATAACCTCAATTAGAAAGACAACCTGTGACCCAAATTATTTGATGCATTAGAGCAATACTAGATGCTACCAGAGGTTGCCTATTTATCTGGCCTTCAAAGAGAGACACAGAGAGAGAATGAATCAAGAGTAAAAGGTAATTTGCCTCTTACTACACAGTCCCACAAATACATGTTCCCTCTTGCATTATGTAGAAGAAATTGGCTATTTGAAAAAGCATGGTTTATTTTTGCACTTTCCAGGTTGTTTCTGGTTTAATCCAGCTGTGAGTGGAGGTGTACACATGACAAAAAGCCATTGTGGTATATTACGTGTACGTTCAATGTGGATTACTTTCTTTATCTGATCAGTCAGGACAGGGGTTTAGCAAGGTTGGAATGGGCCCTGGGACTAAATTTGAAAATGCCTCCCCCCACCAGTCACACCATTGATGCATCAGCATCAGGGGGCCTGGACAGCCCTGGGGAATAGAGATGCCACCCATCAGCCTCTCCCAGCCTCCAAGCACTTGGATGCTCTGCCCATCCGCCTCTCCCAACCAGCAAGCGCTTCCTTCAAGCGCTCAGCAGCTGGGGGCTTCCTTTCTCTCCCTCACACCAAGTGAGGGAGATAAAGAAAGCAACCAGCCAGTTAGCACTCAAGGGAAGCACTCTTCACCTGGGAATGGCGGATGGGTGGCGTATCTATGCTCCAATGTCAACCACGTTCCTTGCGCTGGCATCAGAATCACACCAACATCCTGGCATCAAGAGGCATTGCCGGCATGGTCGCATCACCCATTGGCCTCTACCAGTTGGCAAGAACTTCATCAGCTGGCTGGATGCCCTGGTGGTTGAAGGGACACCCAGGTGGGCCCTGGACACTGGAAAAGACACCAACTTCACATATATGCTGATGGGATCTGAGCTGTCAGTGACTAACCAGGATTTATCTTGGGGTCATGGTGGACAGCTCATTGAAAGTGTCATTTCAGTGTGCGGCAACTGTGAAAAAAGCTAATTCCATGCTAGGAATCATTAGGAAGGGGATTGAAAATAAAACTGCTAATATTATAATGCCCTTATACAAATCTATGGTGCGGTCACATCTGGAGTATTGCGTACAGCTTTGGTCACTGTGTCTTAAGAAGGATATTGTAGAACTGGAAAAGGTGCAGAAGAGGGCAACCAAAATGATCAGGGGCTGGAACACCTTCCTTATGAGGCTAGGCTACAGCATCTGGGGCTCTTTACCTTGGAAAAGAGGCGACTAAGGAGAGACATGATCAAGGTGTATAAAATTATGCATAGAGTGGAGCTGGTGGACAGAGAAATTTTTCTTCCTCTCTCACAACACTAGAACCAGGGGTCACCTAATGAAACTGAAGGTTGGGAAATTTAAGACCAACAAGAGGAAGTACTTTTTCACACAGCACATAGTTAACCTAAGGAATTCTTTGCCATGGGATGTGGTGATGGCCACCAGCTTGGATGGCTTAAAAAGTAGTTTAGACAGATTCATGGAGGACAGGTCTATCAATGGCTACTAGTCTGGTGGCTGTGGGCCACCTCCAACGTCAGAGGCACGATGCCTCTCAATACCAGTTGTAGGGGAGCAACAGCAGGAAAGAGGACATGCACATATCTCTTGCCTGTGTGCTCCCCAGAGGCAGCTCGTGGGCCACTGTATGAAACAGGATGCTGGACTAGATGGGGCCTTCTTGGGCCTGATCCAACAGGGCTGTTCTTATGTATGCCCCTGAGCCACTATGTAGTTTGGATATTAGGCAATAATGTTTGGTTTCTGAAGAATTTTAAGACAAAGATTGAGCTCTAGGAATATTAACAGTTATGTTAGCTTGTGGTAACACTGTGTTAAATTCAATAATGCATAATTCAGTGTCCTGAATTCAAAAGAACATCAAATTGCCACTTTGTTTAAGCCCATTGAATTCAGTGGGTTTAGGAATATCTAAACCGATGCTGGATTTGGCCAGTGTCTTGACTAAAAGTTAAAATATCTGTGTTTTAAAGGGACATACTAGGAAGTAGCACACAGGCAACCTCATAGACAACACAAATGAAACAGAGAACATGGATTTAAACAAATGTATACCCCAATCCTATGTACCGCTGCCATCTTAACTATATAAACCCTTGCTAACTGGGCAGAATAGGGATATGCAAAACATTTCCAGCTAGGAATTTTTAGCTTGAAATGGGCCATTGTGAATATTCCGAGCTTGAAACAAAATGCCCTTCAAATGAAGGGCCCAATTCAAGCTCAGAATGGAATGGCCGTATTCTGAGCACCATTTTGGAGGAGTTTTTCTGGGGAGAGCTGGTCTACCAATTGGGGTCAGTGGGTAGACTAGGCCACTGCTCCAGACTTAGCGCGTTAGCCTGCCTCAGAGGAGTGGTCTACTTAGTAGACCAGCCCTCCAAGGCAGGCTGATGCATTACGTCTGGAGCAAAGGCTTGGTCTACCCACCAATCCCAATTGATAGACCAGCTCTCACCGGAAAAACAGCCCTCCAAAATGGTGCTTGGAATGCTCAAAGTATTTGAAGTGTTCAAAGTGCATTCTGTCAGAACCAGCTTGACTGGTTGTTCCGATGAAACATTCCGAGGATTTTCAATTTATTTCAAGTTTGAAATGAAACACAAAATCCATTTCATGCACATCCCTAGGGCAGAGTTACCTTTTAAAAGGTGACTCTCATATTTAGCAGGTGGATAGCAACTGTCCATATTCATCCCCGTAGAGTTGTCTCTCACAGTGTTTGTTTCTGGCATCTCCATTGTGTTTTTTTTAATTGAGAGATCCTTTGGAACAGAAAACCATCTTCTAATTCTTTTTGAGAATGATAAACTGCTTTTAGAATGTCCTTGTTGAAAAGCGGCATTTAAGTATTCTTAAGAAGTAGCAGTAAATTCCACTGAAAGGCATTTCAAGACAATGATCAAGTGTGTGCTGTAGTTCTTTTACAGATCAGTGTACAAAAAGATAGATGTGTTCAATTTTTAAAAATACTTGCATATTTTGGATATGTGCAGATAGTGGCCATCTCAGAGCAATGTCTGAGATCCACTCTGTTCTAGCCTTTCATTTAGTTGTGATTAAAAGGAAAGAAAGAGCGCTGCTTGTAAACCTCGAACAAGTCAGGACCTGTAGCACATTATTGGCATCAAGGCCCCCAGCTTGCAGTCCATTTGAACAGTCAGTCTGAAGTCAAAAGCATTCTCTCTAGAAAGCACCCACATCCCTGGTAGAGTTCAGCAAAGCAACTCTCCTCCCCCACCCACACCCAAACATGGTAATAACTTTATACAATGCAGGTTGAACTTGTAAAGATCAGCCCTGACTTGTCTTTGCTGTTAGTATGTTCCCGATGAGATCACCGTGCTCCATTGAGAGCTCAAATTCTTTAACTTGACAAAAGACATAGGTGAACGTGTCACCGTTTTACTGTTATGCAGAGCTCAGATTCTGTACAGATAACAAAAGCTGCTCAGTGCTTGCCTATGCTCTGCATGTGTGTTAATCTAAAATGGCTGCTCAGTAATACTTTAATTGCAGTTTCATGGCAACAAATTGCCACTTAACTGTAATAAATTTTCCTGTGGCTTAGCCGGACTAACAATGCAGGCATGCACCTGAAAGAGAAGACACAATAGAAAACCAGAACTTTCTGTTCTACAGTGTCATGCAGAAGAGAGCAAATCAAGATGTCAGGATAGTTCCACACCAAAGCATTTAGCATAAAGCAGTCCCTACATGCTACAATCTCATTTCTTATCTTTAAAATACATTTCCTGGCAACAGAGTACTCTATACTTTTGAAATTATTGCTTTTTAGTGAGTCTAGGTGACCAAAACAAACCCACTGTAATAACAATCCTTTTGGGGTGGTTTAGAGGTTAACATTTAACCTAAGCATTGAGTATTGTAAATCATTAGTTTACACACATGGTCAGTGCATTGCAACATGGTTAAAGGGTGCAATACATTTCAGCATTATATTTTGGTGTGGCATTTGGTTCTTTTTATAAGAGCCTGCAGAACCTGCTGAAGTATTTCAAGAGAAATCACGGAGGACTGGAAGACTGTAACTCCATTAAAACATTTTGAAGGAAATCCCACACATGGTTTACTGCTTCAAAAGTGGGTAGGATGTCCCACTCCGGGGCTGTCACTCACCCCCTCTCCTCAGCTGCTCACATTTATGAAGGTGGCCACCTGTAGAGCGATTGCGCTGTGACCGTGAGGGAAGGTGCTTCCGTGATCAGCAGCCCCATCCAGGCTGCCAATAGCGGAAGCACTTTCCCTCAGGGTTACAGCGAGTGCCTCTGCAGACGACCAGACCACCGCTGTAATCATGAGCTGCTGAAGAGAGGGAGTGAGTGACAGGTCCAGGACAGGACTTCCTGTTTTTGGAGATGTAACCCTGAGTGGATTTCCTTCCAAATGTCTGAATGGGGCTAGTATATTGTGGCAAACATAATCTGGTTTGGAAAGGTATTAATACCCCAGTGCCTGCTGGGAAAGTAAAACAAAAAATCACACACACCATTCAGAAGAATGATTTCACATTAGCACCATTTCTTTTTGGATTACTTCAGCCGTTTTTGAAAATGTAGCAACTCTTGTATGCATAGAGATCTGCTGTAGCAAATTTATACAGAGGGTGGCTAGTATGGACAAGTAGGTTTTTCTCCCCGTGCAGATTTTTTTGGGTGGTGGTGGTGCGGGGAGACCCAAAGACACTCTCACACAATAGCAAATCCAAATCCTTTTAGCCCCACCCCCACCCCCTTCACCATTAGAAACCATTTTATTGTTTGATATGCCTCCAGTTTCAAGAGAGTGATTTACCTCAGGCAAGAATACTAGTTAAATATGTTCCATTGTATATTCATAGCTCCATCAGTCGTCCTCCAATTTAGCACATCAAAGCAAAGGCTTCATCACTTGCATGTGGATTATGCGAACATGAGTGACATTTGTAATCTTATAGGTCTGCAACTTAAGAAATGCTTTTAAGCTTGCTATTAAATAGGTAGCTGTACTTTAAGAAGCAGTCATATAATAGTTTATTTAAAGTCTTTAATGAACTTCAGCCTTTTCATCGCTAAATGCCACACTATATTACTTACTGAAAATTATTAGCCATCATCTTAGTACTTCTAGGTTATATTAGATGACTGTAAACCTGGCATGTACAGCTTTAACAGCAGCAGGATGAGTGCTTAAATACCCAAAGAATGAATTTTAAAACGATATCTACAACAGCACTAAGACAGGAGCTTTATATCCCTATGTCTCAGAAGATCTTCTCAAAGGAATTCAGACAGCATAATTCACAGAACTCTAATGCTGACTCAAACAGTTTGGGGGCACATTGTAGGATCTATGTCTGAAACCATCTCAGTTGCAATGCGTTGCCTGGTCCTTGAGGTTTGACCAGAACTACTTTCACATACCGGAAGCAAGAGGTAGAGAAATTCCATTTGGGAACAACACCCTCTTGTATGCATTTAGTTTATAACATAGCAAGGTACATGTAAATGTGTTACCTTATCTCAGATGGTTTGTCTCCTGTGCTCCGATTACTTCCCCAACTTCCATTTGTGCATCAAACCAAATGCCACTACATCCAAACTAGTTTGAAACTATGGTTTCCAAGTCTTATTCACAGACAAACCATTGTTTGTGCAGTTCAGATATAGTCACAAACTATATTCTGCCATGAAATATGAAGTCAGGGATATGGAAGAGGAGTGTACAAGCTTAATGCATATCTGAATAATGTCAAAACATGGCTTAGCATCACAGCCCAGTCAACCTATGTACCAATGGATATTGAGGGTGTTTTTTAAAAAAAAAAAAATTATATAGAGCAGCCATCATTTAAACACACATTTTGATGTAAAGTTCGTTAGCTTAAGAGTTCACTGGGGTGCTTTAGCTGATTCTGGTATTCAATCTGTTCTTCCCATTTCTATATTTCTGCATTGGGACTTAGGGGCATGTATTTTATTTTTTGTTGTAAATAGTAGAATGTTTACTAACTTGGAGACTAATCTTCAAGCTTCCCAAACATTTTTTTAAAAATAGAATATAATTTCTATGCCCTTCTGTATTAAATTGAATACTTAAAGCATGTGCCCCAGTGCAGCTTCTTCTGCTGTACCAAGCACATACTCCAGAGCTGCCTCTCCTCGCCCACCGAGACGTTTAGGGAAGAGATTTTTACAGGGCTACATCTCTGAAAACTCGAGGAAGGCAAAACCTATCTGGAGGTTACGGTGGCCTGGGCTGGTTTTGCTCCATCTCAACTGTATGCTTGGATTACAATCCTTTACTGTCTCCTACAATGGGAAGCGTTGACTGCTATGGAAACAAGTAAATGCAGATCCATCTTGCAAAGACACACTTAGTCACAGATAATGCCACTTTCTGTAAGATTCTCTCCAACACCAGCAGCATACCATTAAGTATTTCCAGTTGAGTCACATTATGCCTTCCCAGTCACATGCAGTATGTGTCTCTCTTGCAGTACACTGGCCTTGAATCTGATGCTTCTAGATATTTCCCCAGTACTGCATCAATTTTGCTAGCATGCATGCAACTTGGCACAAGGATTTTGTTTGTGTCTCATCTTCCTGGGCACTTTTAAAAATGTCTCAAAAGGATTGTGCTAGTTTATTCCTGTGCAGCACTGAAACAGGACCATCACACAATGGTGAAGGCAGCCTACATCAGGAATAGGGCACAGAAACATTACCGGTTTCTTCCAAACCGTGACTGAATTTGTCTGGACAGGTTTTGCTACTATGTAAACTGAAGAAATGTAGTTTCAACCCAGTCTCCAAATCTGGGTAGCACAGATGCAGCTTTGAATTCACACACAAAATGAAATTAATACACAGCAAGGCAGTATTAGCAAACACGTACACACACACTTCCTGTACTTACGGTCTAGATGACTGAGCTAAAGAGAGCCACACAATTATTTACAATGCAAGTTTAAACTAATGAAATGTTGCTGTTATCTGAATAAATATTTAGAACACTAGACAACACTTTTGAGCTCTGTATTTCTGCCAGAAGTGACACTGTTATATAGAGTTCGATAAATTCCTTATTGACATAAAACTGTTTGAAAGCAGAAAAGCCAGATTTCTGAGTTAAACTTACTCTTAAAGTAACAGCTACATAACATTTCATGTCTGGGCAAAAGTTTCTGCCATATCACACTGAAGTCCAAACTCAGTTAAAGATGTTTTCATTTTAAGTTTTTATTATTTAAATACACCATACTAGAGCAAATGTCTCTGAAAGTATCACAAATAAAAGATTTTTTTTCTTCTTCATTCAGCAAATTAGGAGTAGGTGAAAATTTCTACACAGTAGCTGCTATCAGCTTGATTTTTTTTTCCTTTTTTCTTTTTTGCCATGGGAAGTAGCAACATTAGGACAAAAACACTTACATGCATACATACATTGTATTTTACAGAGATACAATAAAAGTGTTTGTGATAGAATATCACAAGAGCCCCATCTTTCCTTTAGCTCATGTCGAGTTTTGAAACACATTTCCTTACAACACTTAAATATACAAAGAGCAAAGAGAATGTTGTTAAGGTAAAACACAGGGTACAAATTCTGGCCAGTGCCCTGCTAATTGTTAATTAGGGTAGAAAGCAGACTTGAAGGCTTACTTTAATTAGCTTCATTAGTCATTTTCCCCACCCCTCCCACCCAAAGTTGCTGTCCTCCGGTGGATCTTTTCTCATTTCCTCTACAGTCTCCCATTAGCCCAGATTCATGGAGTCCTTAATGTTCATTTTCAGTCATTTCAATACACCAATAAATGTGGGAAGGGCAACCAAGAGTAAAGAAGGTGCAATGGCATGGAGCTGGCACTGATGCTAGCTACAAAGGTGACTTGTCTACTGGAGACATGGGATCCATCTGTGATGAACAAAGTTTGAGATGAAGGCACGCATTCTGCAGTACTCTGACCTTTTAGCAGACCTGCAAGAAATAAAAATGGGCATCTTAGCTAAAGTGCTTTATTTGAGCCAAACGTGACTGCTTTTGCCTTCGCCTTATTCAATGATTGTATTACATTACTTTCCAACTGTGACTCAAACGTTTTCTGCAATACTCATCCAGGTCTCTATAATGCTATGATGGGAGGCGGGGGGACACAGAACACAAAAATATTCTATGTAATTTTGAAAGCAACACAACCCTCTTTCACAAAGGCAAGGGCACACCAAGTTTCTGTTTAAGATCACAAATCTTAAAGGCATTTTAAACAAACAAAGGGAGATGCATTTCCTTTGGACAGGGATAAAATGATATGCCTTGCCTTTGATGCACCAAGTAAAGTGATCTTCTAAATTAGGAAAAATTCTGTCTAAAGCAAATAAGATACCCTTCCCTAGGCAACGCTAGTTAACATGCTGCATAGAACAAAAGCTAAATATAGACATTTTGGTATATTTTCCTCCCATTTAAGATTCCTCATCTGCTATGTTAGTTAATGTTACATAAACACTGTAATATATGAAGTCAAACATGTGCCTCCACAGTGATGTGTTAATGAATTGTGATAATTAAAAATGCCTAGCTCGACAGAAATCTAACTTCCATGGATAAAGTAGAAACGATCGACAGTCTTCAAATGCAATCTGTTTGCAATTACCAAAATGAAATAATATATATTAGGTTTTTATGGTTCTTAAATGACATTTTGAGCTTCCTAGGAAGTTTTTTTTATCCTTTCCCTAAGTTACTAAAAGCCTGAGGTCTATTAGTAACTGCAACCCCCCACTTTCAAGCTAATTAAAGTGGTGGAAGCTTGGAGGTTTAATTCCCCAGAGCTGATGCTCAGTGTGAGAAAGGTAATTTGTCTGTCCAGAACAAAGATTAGGGAGCAGCCAGCAAGCATATTTAATAAATGAGCATCAAGTGTCCTCTACTATGGACACAGACAATACCAATTATGTAAGTACAAGGGAATTGTTGAGCGATATGTAAACTAGAAGATTCTCTGCAAGAGACAGAATAGTAAAACGTAATCTAACTCATACTTTATTTAAAAAGTATAAGAGCTGGAGCCAAGCGAATGCTCTGAATGCTACCAATGAAAGGAAAACATATACCTTGTTAAAAGGTAGGAAGAGAGGGAGAGCTGAGATGAAGAATGCCATCACAACCAAGGAACTAGTATTTCACTATGAGCTTTAGAAACTGTTCTACAGCTGAAGAGTGACAAAAGCAGCATAGGACAGCACAAACCTCCATTAAATCCCAGTTCCCACCAGGGACAATGCCCCATATGTGTTTTAATAATTACGTTAATGTCCCAAGTCAGTGGCAATTGCCATTTTGCTTGTAATAGAAATAATGCTCAGTTCAAATGAAATAGCACCAGAACCGGTTTTGTGCAGTGTCCCCTAGCATCATCTTGCCCTTTGTGCACAAAGGGAGAAGGATTCAACTTGCTCCATCCAAACCAGGATCTCTTGCTCTGTCCAAACCAACAGAAGCTGGGATAACTTGAGATCCTGGTTAATTCTGAAATTCTGGCTAGGATAATCCTGAAACTCCCTTTTCCGTGGCAATGAGATCCTGGTTTATTCTAAGCCAGGATCAGTAGTACAATATGTCCTCCCCTCATGTGCAGGGGGGAGTAGTTATGTGTGCATAAGGTTAGGGGACGCTGCTGAAACTGCGATTCAATCCTGGCTGTATGTTATTGTCTTAACTAGAAGATCATTTAAGAAGCAATTCCCCAAAAAAATTAGTGGGAAGCAATGAAAAGCAGCTCCGCATTTTAGTATGAAAATTGTCCTGGGGGGCAGCGGGGTGTGTGTGTGGGGGGGGGGGGCGCAGCACTAGATAGCACTGAGTACAGAAAGCAGACTTCCCAGAAGCACTGTTGCTTAATCAGAGCAAATGGCTAAATGTAAAAGTCTGGTTATGATTTTGTTGAACAAAGCATGTTCGATAGGAATTGGGCTGGTTTGGTCCGAAGAATACAAGCAATTTCAATTATTTTTAAAAAAATATAATCACTATCTTATGGAATAAAGGACACTTGGTAACCACTTCAAGGTTAAACTGAAACCAGCTTATTAGTATCAGCTCTTGACCATCATCCAAAACCTATACTAACCAGGAACAAGTAAACTAATCCCAGACTATTAACCCAATTCCAGAGATTACACAGATAATTCAGCTCCTACTCACCTATTAAAGTGACTAAATTAACAAAGGAGAATGTTTCCTATTACTTTTAATGAATAAAGATGCTAAGCCTGCAATTCTATGTACATTTCCTAGATAAGCAAGTCCCATTGAAATCAGAAGGAATGACTGCCAAATGAACATGCATAGGATGCCTGCATATCACTGGATACAATTTGGGCATTTCCCCCCTGTATAAAAGCAGCATTGTGTTGTGTGCTATACACAGAACAGATGCAGTCAGTGCTCCAATGGCTAACAATTCAAGGCAGACCAAAAGGAGAAGCCAGTGGCCAGTAATGGAAGAGTAACGCTGGTATTGACCACGCAGCCTGAACATATCCAACACTGTCAAGGGCCTTTTGTTGCAGTAGAACAGGGCTGCACAACTTTGTTCCTCCAGTTGTTGGACTACAACTCCCATCATCCTAAGCCACAGTGGCCAATAGTTAGGGATGATGGGAATTTTAGTCCAATGTATACAGTGGGGCCAAAGCTGTGCAGCCCTGCACTAGTGGAACAAACCTTCTGAAAGGACAACATCTAACTTTTCCCTCTGAGTAATGTGCAGATTAATAAACTGAAAATAGGTTGTTCCAAGAAGAGCACACATCTCTTTCCAAGGCTCTGGACTTTCATTCAATTACAGTCATGATAATTAGATTTAATCCACAGCACCACCACCCTTTGCTTAATCCCAAATGGAAGTGGGCAAGAAACTCACTACAGCTGTAAAGAGGTTACACAACTTCTCATTGCCCAGTTTTCTTAACCTTCACTTGTCTTGTAGTATACTGTAGTAACACATTTAAATCAGATAGAAATAAGACCTTGTTGTTTGTTAAGACTGGAGAGGGATCGTGCCTGGGGGAAAAGGGAAAGCAAAGATACAGCTCACCGAATATCGAGTCAAAGAAAACGAAGTGGGGTAGGAGCCCAAAGGAGCCTGTCCTACCCTGAGCAAAGACTGGAAGGAACTGGGGATCTGACCCCCTGAACATGCTGGGAGAGGAGACGGACTTCTGGACACCTGGAATTTCCTGTCTACTGGGAGCAAGAGGTGGAAGATAACCCTTTGTAAGCTGTGACCTCCTACTCTGAGGAGTAAAGACCTTGTTCTTCTCTTTCTGCACAATGAACTACAAGTAATATGGATGCAGCTTTGCTATTCCAGTTTTTGCTGCTCTCATGTCCACTGCTGCAATAACTGCCAGCATTCCTATACTTTTCATGAAGCACAGCAAGACAAATAGGACAAAACCAGCAAACACATTTAAGCAAACAAAAATTATGCAAGGCAAATGGACCACACACGTAAGGTTCTGTCTAAACCCTGCACAAGTGGAAGAAGGTCCCTCCAAGGAACTTCACCACCACTCCCTCCTTCCCACAGTAGCAGCTGGGAACAGTGCAGTATAAGGAGTACAATTCCACTCACAGAAGGTGCCTGCGCCAGATTTTCAGCAATCCTCCCGTACCTCTGTCTCATCCCACCCTATTTTCAACCATTCCCTGACCCTCTTGAACATTTGTTTTTTGTTTTGTTTGTTTGGAGAGGGGGCATGCAGAAGTTGCTGTGGGGAGGAAGATCCTCTTGCACGAATTTCCTTCCATTCACGTGAAGTCTGGATACAAGCCAAAAGACTGAACCGGGAGAAAAAGGAAAAAGCTTTTGTCTGTGTTTTAAGAACTGGAGCGATTTATAAGCAGGGACTGTTTAGCAAGCATCTGGGCTACTGACTTCTTTGATTCCTAGCAGGATTGAGAGGAATGCCGAGTTTAGGATGGCAGGATTAGAGGGGGCTGCCATCCTAAACTCACTCACTTGGAACAAACCCGGACTTGCTTCCAAGCAATATGCATAGAAAAACAGGTTTTATGAACAAGACCTTAACTGCACCTATCCTGCTTAAGGAACCAGCATGCTTTTCCACTATTAAACAAAATGGGAATTTTTAAACAAAACCACTATTCAGACACAAGTTCATTTTTTCTTAAACACATTTACCCTCTAAGGCAGAGGTAGGCAACCTTGGCTCTCCAGCTGTTGTTGAACTACAACTTGATACAAATTTATTGTGGCTGGGGATGATGGGAGTTATAGTTCAACAGCTGGAAAACCAAGGTTGTCTACCCCTGCTCTGAGGGAAGGCGATAGATCCAGTTTTTGAATTGCAGAATGCATGAGCTGCCGACGGGCTTTTATTTTTTAAAGCAGAAATTTTGAAGATAAAGTCTAACAGATAAATGTTATTTTTTGCTATCCTTAGAACAGACATTAATGAAGTTCCTATTGTAAATCCATAAAGAATTACCAAGTGAAGTGTGCACTTTGTTTCAATGCAATAACTCAGTGCTGTGTGATTGCCTGGGTTAATGATGAAAAAGTCAAATATACTATCAGAGCTGATGGAAAAATCCATCACCAATCTGAAATTAAAATTCATCTGTGGTCAATAAGATTTAATATCCATGCAAGTGGCGCTGTAAAGAGTAAATGAATCAATGTCATCAATACATAATCAGTATGAAATATGATGCGAATAGAATTATGTGCAAGACTTGTGCATTCAGTGTTTTCTGGACCAGTGTGGAATGAACAGTCCTTTAACTGAAGGTTGACAGTAATTATTATAAATTAGACATAGCAGTTATCAAAATGCACTCACTTGGATAGCTGTGGGACTTATTAGGCAGATTAAAATAGAGCTTAAAACTGTCCAGTTCTAGCAGGGGTGCAAGACAACTGTTGATCAGAATTGTTTCCTACTCTGCTAGCGCAAGTCATATTATACTTTAGCACTCAAGCGCTAAAAAGAAACAAGACAAACACACGATCAAATGGAGCCCACAGGAAGTGAAAGTATTTCTCTTGAAATCATGCCAACTGACAAACTATAAAAACCAAAAGGCAACAGCTTTGCTAAAGTTAACACAATGATTCCAAACACTGCTATTACACAGTTAGCTTTCAACCCAAGATGCTACAAGTATGTATATGCATGTATTAAGGGGCCCAGTTTGCATTCCACTACAGCCTGCTCCCTTCATTTGCATCCCAGAAATGCATGGCAAAAAGTTTCTACCCCACAAGATATATGATGCAGCCAAATTATACTGGAACTACTTCACAACTTAAGTCACATCAATGGTTAGAGCTCTGTCATCCTAGCTACATGTAGTTGTGTAGAGCTGTTTTTAAAAAGAGAAATTAATCTGCATTTAACTCTAAAAATGCCTATTAGAAATTGTTCAGTATTCACCTTCTGGTCTGGCAGTAGTGGATTGCTCTGAAGTGAATTCAAATGGCCATTGATGAGAGCTGTAGGTCTATCATGTTCGCAGAATAAACTGCCATTGATGTAGTGAAACCTGTCTCCCGGGAGCAGGCGATTCCGGCAGGTAGAGCACGTAAAACACTGAAATGAGCGAACAAAGTTAACAAAATTAAACTTCAAAGGGAGCTAAAATGCCACAAGATTTTTAAATCTTATTATAAAACTCGAGTTACAATAAGGTTAAGATCCACAAAGATTTGTTCTAAGTTTTCACTATGTCCAAAATCATAACATCAAACATGTTAGAACTTGGTTGTGCTTTCAGATATACAATCCCACTAATCGTGAGGACACAAATATGCATTGTAGAAAGGCTTTTCATTTATAACCAAGCCTATTAATTCAGAGCTTACATAGATTTCAACAGATATCTAAAGAGAGTAGCAGCCACATTTAAGGCAGGATGTTCGGGGAAGTAGGTAAGAAAGACAAGTTCTCCTACCTTAAGGTGATACACATTCCCTTGTGCCCTCATAACCAGCTCACTAGCAGGGATTGACTGCCCACAAGCACTGCAAGCTCCACTATTTCCAAATAACCTGAAAACATAAAAAAGTGACACTTGTGACTTTTTCTACCTGAGACACTTGTGAATTTAACCATTTAAACTTTGTAAAGAAGTTTCCAATGCGGATTTAAATAGTGTGGGATGTGATAATTCACACACTCACATACACACAGAGATGGACAGTCAAGAGAAGCATCCAACACCGCTCAAGACTTCGATGCACAGGTTCTAAAAAAATACTGACTTGCATCTAGCAAACACAAACCAATTCTGTACAACACTTTTTATCAGATTACTGGGTTTGTCAAAAAAAGGACAGAATTCATGACTGGAGTTTAAATGCATTGTGTCCTTGAAATTATATGAAGAACTTTTTTGTACTTTAATCATATCTTGAGAGATGAGTCATCAAAAGGGTTAAGAGGATTTGATTGTATATCTAAGACGACATCATGCTCAGTGTATTGAAACTCCAGTAAACCTCCATCAGGGCAGAGTTTCCATTAGAAACTCTCGGCTATCCAGGTTGATATATAATGTGTATGGGTTAACCTTTTCAATCATGGTGTCAACACTTTAGATTTGCCTCTGCTCATCTCTTTCATCCTAACCTCCTCTCTCTCTCTTGATAATGAAATGCTTGCTCCAACTTCCCTCTATCTGCTCCTGAGTCCACAATTTAGATTACTTCATCTCTGCTAGCAACAAACTGAATGAAATTTCGATTTGAGCAGAAAGTAATTTACCGGGATCTGGACCCATTTGTCATCATATCTCTCTGGGTGTTTGCTGTATCACTGCAGTTTTCCTATGCAATCAAATGAGACCACAACATCTGCCATGGGCTGGTGGGGGGGGGAGAGAAAGAAGAGGAAAAGCAGGGGGGAGTGGGGGAAAATAGAGGACTGAAGAAAAATATACACATAATTCTCCTAATGCATTTAAAGGCACAACATGCCAATTCGAGATATAATACTTTAATGAATATTGATCTCCCACTTTTACACAATGTGTTAGAATTTTAAAAGCTTCTCTTTGTGCAGATTTGCTGCAGCTTCGCATTGCATCTACAGCTATTTATCATGATGGACCCACAACCATCTCATAGCAAAAAAAGAATCTGAACCATCTGGCAGGCTCACACAGATCCACTTTTCTCCAAGTGGCACAAGGGGACAAAAAAGCAATAGAATTTACAAAATTAATATATTGTGTCATAATAAAAATTTGCACGGACTTCTTGTCCAGCAGTAAAATAATGAAACTGGATGTCAGTCTGGAGGATGTGTTATACAGAAAATGCTGTAATCTGAATGTTTGCTGCATGCCTCTGTATGGGGTGGGGTGGGTGGGAATAATTGCTTTGAGTTTTCCAGAATCAGTGCTTGCAGAGGGAGGCTTGTCATGTTCAAACTACTAATTTGCTGTCGCCACTTTATTGAAAATAGCCTGTAAGTTGTTATTAAATGTATCGACTGAACGACAGGGAGAGTAGTAAAACTGCCCCTTAAGATGGCTTTTAATAGGAAGCCTGAGAAACAAATTTTGCAGCAGCATCGATTTGAAGAGTTCAATCAAAACTCCATTTCAAAACTAATTAGTCTGAGATCCGCAACACACTGACACTTTCTTGTGAGTCAGAATGGGTACAAAGGGAAAGCTGAACTAATACACTGCCAAGACCTGCAGCCCTAAAGAGGACTGAACTGTCTTGAAAACTGGACGGATGCTATTCTAGTATCTGCTCAATCAGGAGGACCACTTCAAAGTATTTACAAGAACTATTGTGACTGTGTCCAGAGCTTCACTATGTGTATTCTTCTCTTCCCCTCCTCCGTCCCTTATTATCCATGGCAATGGTCTATAAGGAAGTCATTTAAGCAGACAAGCAAGGTTTCCTCCAGTCTATTGGTAGAACCATGACCAAAATGGCAACAAAAATTACAGCTGAAGGTTTTTAAGTGTAACAAAGGGAAGGACTGAAAGCTGAATGAATACTTATTTCCTAGATGTGTAACACTAACACACACACACGCGCACGTGCATCTTCAGAGGGAAGAAAGAACACTCTTTCACAGCTTCCTACAGAAGAGTCCAAATGCTCCACCCACATTTAAAAAATAGTTATTTAATCATTCCAATTTCACTCTGCTATATCTCTTGATAAAGCATGTGTGTATTATACAATCCTCCCCAAGAAGAGATAGTTGGGCATCGCAGATCTCAGTTAAAGTGGATTTTAATAACTGCAGCAGTCAAAACTGTAATCCAAAACTCACACATCTTAACTCCACACACACCCATAAGACAATCTTGATTTTTAAAAGATGCATTAAAACTGAAAAATTTAAGACACTCTACAGAATGGCTCCAATTTGCAAAGTTTGCTACTAAAGGAAGTGTCCAGAGCCCCTACCTATTACTTTAAATTTGACTTTACTTTTATCCTGTTGATGGGGATTATTCTTTTGTGGAACAAAACTTCTCCTGGAGGAAGACAGTCACTGTTAACTATCCTCTTACTGAAAAGTTGTTTTTACATGGGTTCTGTGAGAGAGGAGAGTTAATTAGCTAATCAGGGAGACTGTCCAGGACAGTATTTAATTTAAAAGGCTGGAGGCTTTAGGTGCTCAATTAAGTAGCTATCGGTCTCAGACTGGACTTTAATGGCCTCTTTTCTCTTTAACTCCAGCAATGGGGGAGAGATACCCCAGGTCAGGCTAATTAAAGCCAGGGGACTCTTTAATTGCGATGACAGAAGTGGTTTCAGTTTCCTTTCTTTGGGTTTTGGAGTCCAAGGAGGTTGTTAATATTTCAACATTTGGGCAACACAATCAATCACCAACATCGACATGTTCCATATATGGATGAAAGGAAGGTTTGACATTCTAAAGTATTATGCAACTCCACCTTAAATTAATCACAGCTCCATTTCCCATATACACCCCTCTACTTCTCTTCCTCTGCCACACACACAGTCAGAACTTTATGGGAAAACTATGACAAGAGGGAACAAGACGACAACAACTGCTTTAGCGAGGTTTCATCCTTCCTGTTCAAAAATTCAATTTGCTGAATTGGAACACTTTTCAAAATCAGCTACACAAACATAATACAAAAATCGACTGCAGCAATCATAATCCTGTAGAAGCAAAACAGCTCTACGTTACTGCCCCCCCCCATTCCATTTTTCTTCACCCATGTAGAGAGGAAGGAAAAAGGGGCAACACATCTGTACCCAAAGAAATCCAAACTTCCTATCTGAAAGAAATGAATAATGAAAGCTACTGATCCAGAAGTGATTGGTTTTCCAACAGACTTCCTATGTTGGATCCAAATTCTGCACCAGCTGTATCATATGTAACAAAGGCTACACAGAAAATTATGCCTGGAGCCAAGTCCATTAAAGGTACTTCAGCATAACTACAGCCCAAGCACCTTAAAAGCACCAGAAGCTATTGATACTTAAAAGGGGGAGGAAGACGGCTGTGCAAGTGCTGCATTAGAGAAAGGGGGAAGGAAAAAAAAATCAACCAAATTACGCTTGGTTAATTCAGAGTAACAGATCTGCCCCCAAGTGAATTGGAGGCCTTGAATTAATTCTGTTATGACAAATCAAGATAAACGTTCCCCCTAAATTGCATGCGATTTAATTAATTTTTGAGATCCTGGATTTTTTTTTCCAAGCTAATAGTTCACATGCTCCTGTGCTGTCATTGTGCTTGAGTGGGCAGACTTCAAAGTGATATTAAATAACCAACTATTAGATTTACCTAGCACGTCCTATTGGAAAAATGCCATTTAATTACCTAGCCTGTTCAATTAAAGGGACAGCATTCCCTGAATATAGCAGCTTGCTGTTGATTACCAGAAAAATGAACTCGTTGCCTGGCGGCTCCCTCCCTTTCCTCCCCTCCTCAAACGGCTCATACTGCAGACAGCCACGTGAATGGCAATGAGCAGCAAGGAGAAAGGAGAGGATCTTTTGCCTGTTGGAATGGGGATCAAGTGCCTGCCCTTGCATGTCAGACATAGCACTAGGAGCATCAGAGAGGTGAGCAGGGAGAGCCCCTTGAACTCTTCGTTTCACCCACAGTCCAGACTATTCAATACAGCCACTAGGACTACAACAAGGCCACCCACTCCCCCCCTCCGCCACTCCAAAAAAGCACTCTTTCCCCTTCCCTTAAGTAGTGACTCCAGGTGGGACACAAAGATTAAAGAATCTTCTCAAATAGATATTTGTAGGGAAAGGGTTCTCAGGCACTACTAGCCCTTTAAGAAAAGCCTAGTTTGCACACGCACCCCCACCACTCTGCAAAACCCACCCCAGTCTATTCTCTCTGGCTCTCTCCAAGGCCAATTTTGTTAATTAAATGTTTTGTTTGCGACACAGCTCTCATTCATTTCGGACACGTCATTCCATGCAGATCTAAGCCAGGGACGAGATCTCATTAGATAAAACCTATCAGAACCACGAGAAAATGGAGGAGACACTAATTAAAGCTCTTAATTGTGCAGATTCACTGCCACACTGCTGCTTTATCTGGAATCTCACCCACCTCCCTCCGGAAAAATGCAGTTTGCTTAGGATACTCAAGTTGGGAGTAAGGGGCTGAGAGATGAGTCAATGGATCACACACTCACAACAAAACCCGGAGCTGCCAAATAAATTTTCAACAGTGTCTAGCCAGATCAGATGTGGCTGTTTTGTAAAGCCACTCGTTTCACCATCAGGCAGTTCAAAAGCCCCTTGATAAAGAACAGTCTATGGTCCTAAAATGGGCTTCAAGCAGCCAGCCCCCTTGCACCTCACAGAGGCACAATGATCCATTCTCCTATCAGCTTTGTAGTATCCCACTGTTGCTCCAATCAAAACCACCTTTAAAATTTCTGCAAGCAACCTAAAGAACAAATTGGGAAGAGTCTTCTCTAGATGTCCTTCTCACCCACTTCCAATAAGAACCCCATACACACACACACACCCTGCAAAATGGTGATAAACTGGTAGCATCTTCTATACAGTATTAGTTAGTAAGTTGGGACAGGCAGTTGCTTATGCTTAGAAGTCATTGGGGACATAGGTAAATATCTGCAAGTTAATGTACTTGGGCCAGTAGTTCTTTATCCTACAGAACAGATGGGCTTCCATACATACCCAAGATACTAAAATGCCCTGATCTTCATTTTATTGGGTAAGTTACACAGTTCTGGAGAAAAGTAAGGCAATGAAAAAAGTTCAAATTTACCATCTGATAAAGCACTCTATTGATAATAGCCTATATTAAAACTGTAATAAGTTTTGGCCACACAAAAACCTGAGGCAGAGATTCCAATAAGCTGGCCTGAACTTGCCTTAGGGGTACAGTAGACAACTTCTCTTTTTAATTAGTAGTGATCAGAAGAGGTTTGTTTGATGGTTTTAGTAGAGAGAGACGAAATCTGTACTGTTCATTGAATCTGAACAGTAGTGTCAATTTTTCCACTTCAAACAAACCTCTTTTTCTAACCGTTCTGCTCTATTTAATTAGAATTCTGTCTCGCTTATGCAGTTGCTTCAGACAGGGATCAAGAACGCATCACTGTAAGCCCGCACATACTGATTTTCTAGCATTTACTTTTTTAAAAATCCAAACACTTAACAAAATTAATGTTGCAATCCCTTAAAACCTTTCTATAGCTATTTTGTTTTCTCTATTCTGTTTAGTTGATTAAAGGTGCCAGCATAAAACAGGGCAAATGATACATTATCAGAAGCAAGCTAGCATCCTTTTGGAACTATACTTTCAAAACTCAATTCCTCCAAGATAAGCACAAGGAAACAAAAATCCCACATAGCACTACATATCATAGATGTACAAGTGCCTCCAGAAACACGCTTAAGAGTGTTTATAATGGGATGGCTGTACAAGAAGAAGCTTTCAACTTCTTAACCATTCCCATCTTCCTTTTCTTTTTCAATATTATTTTTTAAAATTTACTGTTAAATGGGATGATCAAGACTATCTATGCAACACCATAGATGCCTTTACTTCACATTATTTCTATGCCAAAAAAGAAGAAGTGGGAGGGGGCCATTTAATTACTGGTTGCTGAACTAGAACACCTCCTCAAAGCATTCATGTGCATCAGTCTATCAAGTCATTTACTCAAATTAAATGTGTAATCCTTCAAAATGCCTCTTTCAAAATGAGCTTAAAGGAGCTTGGGTTCACCTGAAAAGATCCAACGGGCACCTTACAGTTTGCATCCCTCCGCCCCGCCCCCATTAACTGTGCCAAACTAGTGAGAGAAATACCTACAGATATTTTAATTTCCATTCATTTTTTGCATTTAGAACTTTGGATGCAATTAGAAATATTTAAGCACTTAGTTGCAAAGTTACACACCTCCTTCAACAGCCAGTTGAACAGCTGCTTCAGAACAATATGAAGGTGAACATTACGATTGGGTTGTGCAAGAGGCTGTCAACAGTTAGTCAATTCCTTCACAATGAAAATAAAGAATGAGTCACTCCATTTTCACTTGAAGGTGTTTTATGCAAGTCATATTCTAACTCAGGCTCTATAAAAAGGTAGGCGTTTCATTGTTTAAGCATTTCCGCCACAGTTCTAGCCAAACCTGTACTTCCCTTCGCCATAAACATATACCCCTGTTTCAGATAGACACATTTCTTTCTCCTCTAGTAAACCAGCTGCTTTGAGTTGGGGCTTTAGTTCAAGACTGCTTTAGAAGTTGCATCCCGTCACTCCTCTCCATGGGCCACCTGTCCAACTTTCCTAGAGTAATCTCGAAAAAGAAACTGCTCTAATTGATTAGGCTTCTAGTTTTGAACTACCACCTGCAACATGAGTAGTTTCTGGTCAGCTCTCTCTCTCTCTCTCTGCTTCCCAGGGAAGTATGAAGTTGCATTATAGGTACACACATATCAACTCCTCAAGGACCCAGCAAGTCAGCCTATCTTCTCTCTCTCTCTCTCTTTCTCTCTCTCTCACCTGATGTAGTCGTTTCTGCACAGGATCATGCCGCTCTTAGTGTAGCAGGACGTACCAATTTCTCCCAGCTGGGCCTGGCAGCAGGAGCACTTCAGGCATCGGCTGTGCCAATAGCTATCCATGGCATAGAGCAAGAAGCGATCGGCAATCTTCCCCCCGCAGCCTGCACATCTTTTCCACGAGAGGGAGCCACTGGTGACCGGGGGAGGCTGCGAGCTGCTGCCTGGGTTCACCATGGTCTGTGTAAGAAAGAAACAGAAAAAATGGGAAGAGGGGGTTAATTCTCAGGCCAGGAGCTTTCCCAACCCATCTGGCTAATGCAGAACTATGTAGAACAAGGGGAGTGCATGGGGGGGGGGGAGAGCAGTCACTTGTTTACTTTTCACAGTCTTTGTTCTGGGTTAATTAGCCACCTCCCCTTCCAAGTTGGCTAGTGGTGCCCAATGACAGAGTGAGTCTGCAATGCTGCTGTCAAACTCAGACCCTCCCCCACCTTGCACTTTGTTTGCTGCCATGCAAGTACACACACCTGGAGTCACACAGTCTACAGGACCCTCCCAGATATAAGTTGTTGAGCCCCACTCCATGGAAATGAGAAGGGTGGGCAGAAGGCAGCCTGTCTGAACCCACCAGCCCCAAGCACAACTCTTGGGAAGCACAGCTGCAGTTCACAAGTTGGGAACAGTTCACTTTAGCTTTGTTTTACAGGAGAGGCAAGGAAAGCTCTGGAGAACAAACCAAGAAGTCGTGAAACTGGTTTTTCAAGCTCTCCTTTTTCATGCCATTGTAATCGACAGGGGCCCCAGCCACGATTGTGCCTTTTTTTCTTTTAAAGAGATCAAATGAAGTGGGGTCCTCCCCCCCTGCTCAGCACTCTTTACCAAATAATAATAGATCACTGAACTTTAAGAAGCCTGTTAACTTCCTATACAAACACAATCTACTTTTGTCTCACTAATCTGCCCTTGATCAGCAATTTAAATGCTAAATGCTTTGTTGCCCTAAAAAAAGTTTAGTAGTAATAGCAGAGAGGCACAGAACAATCAAGTGTGCCCCACTCAGGAAGGAGCTAGCATGGCTGCCTCTAAAATTGCTGTTGTGTTTTGTTTTGTTTTTTTAAGGAGAGAGAGAAGCAAAGCAAACAGTCATGCACACACAAAACCACAAGTATGTTTCTCACTTTCTAATAAATCCTTCATACAAGCAGGGCAACGAGGAGATTAATATTGGAACCAATTCACAAAGCTTACTCCAACCAGATTAATTTGCTCTGCCTCCAATCCAGAGTCCAACAGACTAGTTGCTCCTTCAGTCACTTATACTATAAAAAGATCAAGTTATTTACTGCCAATTAAGCAGCGTGTTTTGCCTTTGTCCTTCGTAAGCTGTACGTGCTCAACCTAAGGCATCTGGCTATTCACTAAGACCCATGCCTCAGGAAAGAAAAAGAGGGCAAACTTTTCCTGCCACTTGCCCAACTTGGTTACAACAGTAGCTTCAGGTTCCTTTAAAAAGGCCAATTTAACATACACACACCCCAACAACACAGGATTTCCTTCAAAATAACTCCCGATCATATGTTCAGTTGACCACACAATAAACCAGACTGCAAACTGCACCAATTAAGACTGTAACTAAAAACCTCGAGACTTGGAAAAGAGAACCACTCTAAAAGCCATTAGCATTGCATTTCTCTGAATGCATCATATACCTTTATGTAAATTGATTTCTGATGCATTTAACTCACGGAATGGCCTTTTGTTGCTGTTTCCAGCACTATGAATCTGCCTTTCTTCTTACTTTTGGTTTAAAAAAGAAATTCAAAATATGTAAACTCTTTTTTTCAGATTGTATCAAGAAGAATAAAACGTACTCCACTCTTTCCTCCAGTCTTTGTCAAAAGGTAAGTTTTATATATAAAGGAAATGCTACACTGACAGAAGCATCCAGTAACCCCATTAAGCTAAAGCTCTTAAGGACAAGCAATACCTTAATGCTGATTAAATCTAAAAGAGATGAATCAAGAGGACTGACCAGAAAGTGACTCCCTTGATAAGGACGGGCCCTCATCAAGTTTCATTTGGAGTGGGAGGGGGGGCTGGGGGGCCCAAAGAAAGAGAAGGAAAGCTTTTAACTTAAATAGGCTTACTCTGGTAATTACACAGCCAAGCAATTTAGGTCCTGGAACAGAGGCAATGAAACAGAAAGGAGAACTGGCAGCTAGAGGCAAAACACACACACCCTCCCTCCTTTTAACAACGTCTCTCGTGATTTTAATGGAGACCAAGGGAGTGACAAGCGTAGAGCTTGCAATTTGTAGTACAAAAAAAAATGGATGCTTAATTCACGGCTTGGTTTTAATTAGGTTGATTCATCAGATTTTCCCGAACAAAATAAAGAGAGAGAGAGGGAAAGGGGGGGGAAGAAAGAACAGAGAAAATAGCTCACTTTAGGTGGTTTCCCTCCCCCGCCCCCCGCCCAGCCTGCCACTGTTTCAAAATTATGTTTACTACAAAGAAAGTGGGCGATCGTTCCTCCCACCTCCTCGACAAAACGGATCAGAGAGGAAAGGCAGCGCGGGGCAAGCAGCCTTTTGTACCGATACCCTGCAGCGGACGGCCCCGCCGCCGCTTTGCTCGCAGGAGTTACAGGCAGAGCTCTCGTTGAGACCAAGCGATGGATCGTGTTTACTTCCCATTGCGGACGACAGGGGTGGAGGAGAGTAAAAGAAAAGAAGAGAAGAAGAAGAAGAAGAAAAGAAAAGGACCGAGAACACACGCACGCCAACAGAACAAAACCCAGAAACGCAAGAAGCTCCCGCCTTACCTGTTTCCCCTCTATGGTGCAAGAGGCCGTGGATAACGTGGCTGTGGTGTCTGGAGAGCTCTTGGGAGACGAGGAGGCTTTTCGGGCACGAGAAATACGCGTTAAACCCCAACGCGCTGGCGGGGCTAGGGCAGAACCCACAACCCCAAGAAACAGCCCCGCGAGGAGGAGAAAGAAGGAAATTGTCCTGGGAACGGCAGCTTCAGTCCTTCCTTCCCTCTTTCTTTGCCTTCCTGCTGCTGCCCCTCGAGGGGAGCTGCAGAGCTCGGGCGCTGCTGGGCTGCAAACGCAAGCACAGGCGCCGCCGCCGCTCCTGCTGCAATCGCTGGGTTAAGTTTTGGCAGATGTGGCCGCACTTTGGAGCGCTCTGCCCTTTTTCCTTCTCCGCAGCCACCGTCGTCGTCGTCTGCTCCTCCTCCACCACCCTTGTGGGCTCGGGCGGCTTCCAAAAGCTCCTGCTACAAACAGCCACAGTCCTGGAAAGTCCTTCGGAAAGGAGTGCTAGAGAGAGGGGAGCGGGAGCTGGAGAGACGCGGCGGCACCTACTGCTCCTTCTGCGGCTGGACTCTACGACTGCGGCGGCTTCTTGCTAAGGGCTGCGGGGGTGCTGGCGGCGGCTGGGCGCGCAAGGAGGCCCCTCTCGCTGGCGTCCTCCGTGCCTCTCTGCGTTGCTCTTCCCCATGTGTTACTGACAGAGCAAAATCCCAACGACTCGGCAGCTCGGCCCCTCGCGTCACAGCGCCTCCGCCAATCCACTCGCAGCTTGTTCAGGCGGAATAATAAAACCTGCCAATCCCAAGGAAGACAAAGGAATGAGCGAAAGGAACTGGGGGGGGGGCGGCAAAGGGGGGGGGAGGGAGAGAGAGATTGAGCGCGAGCCTCGCTCAAGTCAGGTGGGAAGGAAGCGCGCCGCAGAAACATAAGCTTGCTCGGGGCTGGCCGCGGTTGATGGTGCTGCCCCGTTCGCTCCACTCCTAGCTGGGCTTGGAGACCTGCTCTGTCCTGCCCGGCCCCTCTGATTACAGCGCCAGAGGAGGGCGGCAGTGGCTGCTAGTTTCCCTGTAATTAAGGCCGCAATCTTTCGCACGCTTCCTTGCGAGTAAGCCCCAAAACTCTACTCACTTTGCAGAACTTCCTTCCGAGTAAACCTGGCATAGGATCGGACTGCATGATAGACAGCACCCTGCGCGTGCGCGGGCTCGGGCTAGAAGGTTGCAATCTTGCAGGAGCTTTCTTTGGGGTAAGCCACGATCCTACTCTCACGTCATTATCGGAATTTACTTCCGAGTAAGGATGGCATAGGATTGGACCGTGTGATTGAGAGCTGCGCCCTAACAGGAGAGTAATTGCCTCCGAGTAACCCTGCATATAATTGGATTGTGCAGCTGCAATTCTACTCAGGCTTACTTGGCAGTAAACTCTATAGAATTCAGTGGGACTCATTTCTGCGTAAGTATGCACAGAATTTTAAGGGCAATTTCGATCCCAAAAGGACACCAATAGCAGCCTGGCGATTGGTACAGTAAGGCTGCGATGCTATGTACACTTAACCTGCTTAGGAAGAAATCCCATTGAACTCCGTGGGACTTCTTTTCAGTTGTTAAGTAGACAAGCATAAGATAGACTGCAAGTACCTTGTTGGGTGCCTGCATGGCACTTTGGATGTGGATAGGTATCTTCGGTGACTTTTGCCAAAGAGGAAGCTTCATTCCTGGGCAGGACTGTACCCTTTTACAGTTCAACCTTACTGTTAAATCCTGTATGTGGCTCTTCTCAGTGTAAACGATGCTTTGCCGCTTTATCTCACTTATCCCCACAAGCACCTTGGGACTGGGTTATGCAAAACAATTCTGACTTGCCCAGAGCTGCTTTGTAGAGTGGATATTTGAATCTGAGTCTCCCATGTTCATATTCAACATGCTGCACTATCCTGATTCAAGCATTTTGAATTGTTTCATTGTGGCTTCTACCCCACTGAAAATGTTTACTGGCCAAAGATGCTATTGTGTCTTCTGGAGACAAGTTTATGCTCTGCTGTACTAGAGGGGCGAGCCTAACGAGGACATATAGAGGTGCACCTCTACAAGGTTTTGTTCTGTACTTTGATCACTCCGATCACCCCCAGCCACAGTTTATAGCAGCTGGGAATGATAGGAGTTGTAATCCAACAACAGCTGGAGAATCTCGGTTTGGCCACTTCTGAAATAGACCTATATCTCTTGGAACATAGGAAGCTGCCATATACTGAGTATGCCAGGGAGGGAACTTGGAACATTGATGCTCTTCCCAGAGTGGCTCCATCCCCTAAGGGGAACATCTTACATTGCAAACAGTTCTAGTCTCCCTTTCGTATGCAAACAGGGTGGACCCTGCTTAGCTTAAAGGGACAAGTCATGCTTGCTACCACAAGACCAGCTCTCTTCTTCATCTACAGAGGTTTCAGAGAGAAACTTTTGGAGGCATCAGGCATGTTGGTTCGGCATGCCTGGCCCCCCACAAACCAGAGAGGACTGTGACTTTCCCCATGTTCATCTCTACTATTCCAGGATAGGCACTAGAGGCAGAGACCAAAGATCAAAGTGTCACAGCAAAACCCAGTGCTATGATTTTGAACTGCTTTTTTTTTCTGGGACCTAATAATTATCATTTGTATAGCACTTCTGAGTGTTCAATGCACTTCACAGATATTATCTTGTTGTAAATCTTACAGCAACCCTGTAAAACAAGTACTCTTCCCATACTGCAGATGTGGGCTGAGGCTGAGAGGAGTGCCTTGCATAAGGCCACCTAGTGAGTGCATGGCAGAGGTGAGATACAAATCTAGGACTTCTGATTTGTAACTCATTCTCTTCATCACTACGTGACACCAGCTCTCTAATAAGTTCCAGCTTCCGATTTAGTGCTGCTGCAGAAAACCTACCACTGGGGAAGCTGCCGTCTTGGGAAGCCCATATGGGCTCTGCAATGAAGAGTTTGTAAGCCAGGTTTTCAGTCAAGTTTTAGAAGAAGGGACTTCTAAGTTGCTTCCATCATATCCATGCTTGCTCCGAAGTACCACCATGTTCACTGAGACTTAATACTCCCAAGACAGCATGCCTAAGATCACAACCTTAGTATTCCTGTCCACGCTAGAGCTATATAAGTTGATCCACATTACTGCTCTTCGAAGAAGGAGGCAATAGCCTCAGTTTTTCAGTACCTCTTTGCCTTCACTGAACCAGCACTCCTACCTCATCAGCTCTACAAGAAGACTTCCCTTTTACTTTCACCTTTCCTCTGTCCACCTAACCTGGATTATAAGCATTCTGGGGAGGTGATAGTACCACCTTCATATTCTGGATGGTACCTAGCACAATGCTGGTGGTGTTGACACTATGAAGATACTTCATAAAACAATGTTAACAAGCATGTAAAAGTGGGTTTTATGTCCTGCCTATGAGGACCACTTCAGTAGCTCCCAGAGTCCCTCTAACGGCAGTTCTCAAACTCTGATCCACAAAGTAGTTCAATAGGCTCCTTATCTTTTTCTTGGTAGCAGAATTAAATTCAACACGCTCATGGCACAAAGGTACAGTTATGATGAACCTACTGAATTTGTGTTTCTAGTTAGCAAAAGGGTGGGGGGCAGACGTCTTTCTCAGTGTTACTGTCTGACGTCTCAGACTCAAATAAATCCAGAAAAGGTACTACCCCCTCATATACCTATGTTTGTCATTTCTGACATAAAGGAACCAACAACTTGCCTGCCTGGTAATGTAGAAGCAACCTTTATTCCTGATGAGTGCAGGGGTGTAGCTAGCTAGTAGCTAGGGGAGAAGGGGCCCGTGTTCGCCCCTGTCCCCGGCGGCCTCTCCGAGGGAGGGAGAAAATGAAGAAAATGGGGAGGGGTGGCTCTGGAGGGCCCTCAGGAGCTGGGGGAACTGGATTCTTTGAACCCATCTGCTCAGTTATACTGTAGCTGCACCCTTGGGTGAGTGGCCACTTGCAAAGTTGCTTTGACTGTGGGAGCTGAGGACTGAAGCCAAGTCTTTCTTTGTGCAAAGGTTTTGCTCCCTTTTTGAACAAAACTTCTCCCACAAGCTCTAAGAGTATATCTTCTCAGACATTCAAAGTTTTGTTAATTTGTATTTAGAGACTTTTCTAGACTACTTTATTGATAATGAATATGCTTCCCATTGAAAAAGAAAGTGAAAAGAGTGAAGATCATCAAGGCAGCCATCCTCAGACACTCCAGGGCAAGCTGACTGGGGGTCAATGGATTGGGACTACTCCAGAGTGCAGCCGAAGTATTAACACTGATTATGTTGATGTTGAAGTAATACAGAGTCAGACCTTCATCTGGCATTTTTCTTCAGAAATTTCAGAGAGCATTTTGGTCTCAGTCCTATCCTTATACACTGAATACTTCACCAGCTCTTCATGTGATATACTCCTTAAGACAAAATTTGATCCTTTGATTGGAAAAGTTAAATATGAACAGCATTCTCCTCATCAAAGCAGTGGCCATTGATTATTAAGTACTCCTTGTTGAAATCAATGGGGAGTTCAGCTTAAAAATTAATGCTACTGTAACTCAGTGTTATTAATACCCCATAAAATTTTTAAAGAGGAATATGTTTTACATTTGGCTGGCATTTAACAGCGCATTGTGCTATTTAAAAAGCCAATACCATAGTTCTTTAAAACAAACAACCGAGCAAACTTGAACAGAGTGAAGACCAGTTAAAGGAATTAAATATCCAGTAGTATAAAATTCTAATGGGAAAATGAAATATTAATTCCATGCATAGGACATTTGTTGAGGTCCATGCATAACAAAAGTTACAGGCAAACATCCCCCAAAAGAAGAAATGTTGGCAAAAGAAGCTTTAGGTATATACAGTGTTGTATTTTAATATAACTGGTAATGGGAGTTGCTGGTCTAATGGTTTCCTTTGTGGTTCATTTTCCATGTATATCTTTCATGCAAAAGATGCATTTCAATATAGTAGTTGAATTAGGTAATCAACTGAATGTTGTAGATTCCATCATAATATTGCCAGTGGTTCATTTCTAAGAAGGAAGATGCCAGGCTGAGACAAAGAGCACCATTTACAGAGGGGAGGGGAGGCAGACCCACCCCCAGGTTTCAGACAACCTATGAGTGTTTCCCAGGCGCACCTATATGTCCAGTCAGCTCACTGGTTCTACGTGCTGATTATTGTTACAAACAGGCTCTTTGGAGAAATAGATCTTTGGACCAGATATTCATGACAAAGGCACATTCCTTTGCACTAGAAAAAAAGGTAACCTACCTACGCTAACAGTATTGCTGGAGTTATTATGAGATACACAGAAGTAGCCATAGGAAATAAAATGCATGGCTTCCCTCCCAGCAATTTAATATTGAATATATCCAAGAAAGAATGGAACTTGTTAATCTGGCCTCCCGCCTTCGAGCTATGAAGCAGCAGTTCTGCTGAAAGATGCCCCAGCACTTACCTTTTAACCTACAAGCCATCCTAAATGGGTGGTGAGTGATTTTAGAATACACTTATTACATGCTCAGGGGTACTCTTTCAGTTATTACTTCAGGTGTTCTAGGACTGGCTTTAAAAATGAAGCTCTGAGACAGAACCTTATCGAACATGCCTGAATCTAGAAATACTTGTCATTTCTTATCCCTGATATATCTATACAAAGCACACAATTTTATTTTATGCTTTCATATCCTAGCAAGCAACTAATTAATGGGGGTGGGGTGGAATAGTTTGTTTCACTTTTAAAAAAAGAATTAGAACCAGCCAACATTCTAGAAAACTCTCCCCAAGGTGATGTGCAATAAAAGCAGGCAAGTAAAATACAATAAAACAATACATCAGAGCACTTTCTTAGAACAGTGAGAGTGCAGCTCTTAGCCCACAGGCCAAATGACCCACCATGGTGGCAGATGGGTGTCATTAACACAGGTATTCTGCAATCATGTAAAGTGCAAATAGGGGTGAAGGTTAAAGCACCAAAGAGGCATGTGGGTAGGATAGGGTCCCTCCCCCTAGGACTACCAACTTTTGGAACCAGGCCCAATAGTTGTCCCTTTAACAGCAGTTCTGTTGGCAGCAATTAGCAAGTGATTTGGCTCCACACTGCACATCAAACCTATATTAATGGGCAAGAGAAGAAACTGCAAGGAATTGGTGCCATGACAGAGAAGGGCCCTGCCCATTGACTTTCAGCTGAGACAAATGCAAAGCTCCCTGCTTCCCAGGGTGAATGACAACAAAGGCTTGAGCGAGTTAGTCTATCTCCTGACTCCCATGCAGGCTAATAGGAGATCAGGTGTATTAGCAGAGCCTGAAGGCCAAATTAGAGGTGACCACACCCACCAAATTCGTTCAAAGTGTAGGGGGTGTGTGAGATTTGGATTTGAAGTTCAGCATGGGAAGGGGACATTAAATTAATTCATTAATTAAACCGTAATATGGGAAAAGGTGCAGAAGAGGGTAACCAAGATGATCAGGGGCTTGGAGCACCTTTCTTATGAAGAGAGGGTACAGCATCTGGGGCTCTTTACTTTGGGAAGGAAGCAACTAAGGGTAGACATGATAGAAGTCTATAAAATTATGCATGGAGTGGAGAGGGTGGACAGAGAGAAATTTCTCACACATGCACTAGAACTAGCAGTCATCCCATGAAACTGATGGCCAGGAAATTTAGGACATACAAAAGGTAGTATTTTTCACATCATGCATAATTAACCAATGGAATTCTCTGCCATGGGATGTGGCAATGGCCACTAGCTTGGATGGCTTTAAAAGAGGCTTGGACAAATTCATGGAGGACAGGTCTATCAATGGCTACTAGTTGGTGACTATAGGCCACCTCCAGCAAGATGCCTCTAAATGCCAGTTGCAGGGGATCAACAGCAAGGCAGAGGGTATGCGCTCATCCACCTCTTGCCTGTGGGCTTCTCACGGACAGTTGGTGGGTCACTGTGTGAAACAGGATGCTGGACTAGATAGGTCTTGAGCCTGATCCTGCAGGGCTGTTCTTATGTCTCTTCTTCCCATATTTATCCCTTCCCCACCACTTCTTAAAAAGCCAGATTTCATATGGTAGGGTTTGCTTCCCATCGCAGAGCCCTACCAGAAGAAAAAAATGGGTTTTAAAAATCCAGTGGAGTAGAGTATGGATGGTAGAAAGATCCAGCTGCCTGCTTCTCCTGGCCCATGCTGTGTTTTAAAGCTTTCCCTACTCTACTTTTCAAGCTTTGGATGGCAACCTACTTTTGACACACGGATCTCAGGCTCGGACTGGCCCACAGGGCAACAAGGCATATTCCCGGTGCACCCCACCCACAGGCGCCCCTGCACCCTGCCACACTCGGCAGCAATGAATTCTCCCACCCTTAAGTAGCCTTTCTGCTCAAAACCTGGCGCCCTCCCCACATACATTCCACCGCCCTCTCAGTGCCCCCAGTCTGGGATCTGCTATTGTTCCATCTGGCTTGGTTCTCTTTTGCTGTTTGGATGAAGCTGGGAAGTGTTAGAGCTTTTTGCCTGTGAAGCTTAGCTTGAACACAGGCTACTTTTGAAGAGTGTTTGGGAACTGCAGTGGGCGCAGGCTATATGGCTACCAGATTGCGATCACAGGCCCCTTGTCAGATCATATTTCTCTAGTATTTTTGGATCTACATTGGCTTCTGATTCATTTTTGAGCCCAGATCAAGGTAATGGTTTGTCAGCTTTGAAGCTGTATAAGCAATTTGGGTGCAGAATAACTTCCTTCACATGATTTTGCCTGCTCATGGAGATAACGGAGGAAGGTTATTTCTCAGTTATATAGCCTAGCTTTGGAACTCCCTCCTCTAGGAGGCCCATTTAGCCTCTTCCTTGCCCATATTTCAAAAGGCTTTCATTTAGACAGGCCTTTAAAATTAGATAATTTGTTCTCATATTTTCTGCTTTTGTCTGATGTGGTTTTCAATCTCCTGCTGCTCCTTTCCGTTTGTTTGGTGGTGGGACCATAGCTCCAAAAAACACATGTACTTTGTGTACCAAAGGTCCTGGGCTCAATCCCCGACATCTCCAGGTAGGACAGGAAAAGACCTCTAGCTGAAGCCCTGGAGAGCTGCAGCCAGTGAGCTCAGACAAGACTAAGATAGATGGACCAATACTCTGACTCAAGGCAGCTTTGTATGTTTATATTTAGGGCCATCTATAGAGGTGGGTGAGCCAGGTAGTTGCCCAGGGTACCTACCTGAAGGGGAAGCTGAGCTGAGCTACTAATCTTTGCAATCCTGTACAAGCCACACAGCTTGGCAACATGGATAAACTAATCATGGGGAAGAAGGCGCTGAAGGCACTGCTTACCCAAGGCGCTATTTATCCTAAGGCTTACCCTGTCCGTATATGTTTTAAGGTAATGTGGTGGTATTTTAATTTAAGGTTTTGTTGGTTGTGAGCCACCTTGAGGTCCCTTTGACCAAAATCCAGCATACAGATGAAAAGAAAGCAGAGGTAGATATAAAGAAATGTTCTCAGAAGTAGGAACTATGCTGTAGGTGAAATGTGAAGCCCCCAGAAGGCTGGACCAAGCCCCTTGGCCACCAGTTAGGAAAAAAGGTAAAGTGTGCCATTGAGTTGGTGTCGACTCCTGGCGACCACAGTTGTCTGTGGTTGTCTTTAGTAGAAAACAAGAGGGGTTTACCATTGCCATCTCCCACATAGTATGATGCCTTTCAGCATCTTCCTATATTACTGATGCCCGATATAGGTGTTTCCCATAGTCACGCCTCTATGGTTTCCCATAGTCTGGGAACCATGCCTCTGGTTTCCCATAGTCTGGGAAACATACCAGTGGGGATTCAGTGGGGATTCAAACCGGCAACCTCTGGCTTAGTAGTCAAGTCATTTCCCCGCTGCTCCATTAGGTGGCTATTTGGCCACCAATTGTGTCTCTCTAAAATACAGGATAAACAAGTGGTTGCTTTGGCTGGCAAGCAGTACTTTCACATGTCAACAAATCTAAGCAACACTAGGGTTTCTCTGAGCCAGAACGGTTTTCAATTGCCACAAAACAGCAAAACTGCATTATCGGTGTGCAAGTGACCATAGCAGGTTTGGCGGGAAGGGGAAGCAATCCATACGCACAAGCCCACATCCAATTCACAATTGAGCTGGCATTATGAAAGGGACAACTTTTTTCATATGTCTCAGTATTATTTACCCAAACAGCCCCAATGACAGAATAAAGTGACATGGGAAAGAAATCAAAGTGTTGAATGGCTACACAATGTGTGACTAGCAATAAGGTTGAATTGGTACCTAAGGCAGCAAAGTACTCTAAAACTGTGGCTGTAAGAGCTACCTGCAAAGCAATGTGTTAACATATGTTAGCAGGAAGATTTTAGCCAGAGATATTTCTTTACCGATGATGACATGAAGACTAACATTATCCCTTTTGAAAATGCAAGAAAATAAATAATTGTCTCTCACAGTAATAAAAAATCCAGGTGTACTTGAACCACAGCGCCACCTGTGGGTATTCTTTATTTCTGCAATTTCAACCTTAACCAGACCAAAAGAATAGTTCAGCATCTGTCATAATTTAGAAACAAAGAGAGAGAGAGAGAGAGAGAGAGAGAGAGAGATACAAATAAAGTTTGTGTTGCTGAAATGCCTAATGGGATAACAAATTATTTTTCCATGTGTTTGACATCACCAATAAAATATTGCATTAAACAGGTGAATTTCAGATGTGAGGGGAAAAGCTGGTACTTTTCATTCTTATGCATACTTGTGTCATCTTATTTATCCATGGATTGTTTTGAGCAGCTGTATTATAGGCAGATGTTCAACAGGTGCAAATATCCATATCGCTGCATCTCTGTGTGACCATCTGTCAGGAATAAAGGTGATAATCTTATATGTACTCATAAAAGTAAGGTTATTCAATTTATTTTTTAAAAACCCTGGCCTTGGTTCTATACTTTTAACTGGAGCCTGACATGCCAGAATTATGAACGTGAATGTTTTCCATCACTGTTTCCAGGCATGTTTCATCTGCTTTTCTGTATCTCAGCCTATTGCTAAAAACACCAGCAGGGCTGGGAAATATTTTATAGAACCATCCTAAGTGTCTTCATCAGCACTCTCCACTGCCTTCTTTAAAAACAACAAATTAAAAACCCCAAATTTTGTTGTGTGCTAATTTTCTTTTATTGTAAGCTGCCTTGGAGGCTATGGTCATGCAGAAAGGCAGGATATAAATATTTTAAATAAATATTTGCTTAATTCACATGCTATCATCAGTGGGAGTGCTTAACTTTGGCTGGGTCATGCCCAGATGCTATTGGATAAAGGGCAATTAAGGAGCAAGTACCATTGAATGATGTTAATCTCATTTTCGAGTAAACATACATTGACTGAGCTGAAAAAAAAACTTTAGTAGTGCAAGTCAGGACTGTCCAAAGCAGGGGCCTGATTTAGGCTGAGTAAATGAGGGCATTCACTCCTCCATTATTTCAGATCACATGTGATTCTTTGACCAGAATCTTGCTTATTATGATTTCTAAAAAAAGGAGTCACAAAAAATTCTCTTAAAATAAATTGCTTTTTTGTGATGTAATTTTTTATGAGTAGGTCTTTGAAGCTCAACATGCAATGCCCCTCGCATACTGAAACCTTACCTATCTCCCCCTGCTGCTGAACCCTGAAATGGTGGTCTTAGTTCAAAGACTTGTGGCTCTTATTGCTAACATTTATGTAACTTTTTAAATGAGCAGAATAAAAGAACAAACAGATTTTTTTAGCTTGCTTATTCAGTTACTCCATGCATTTTGGGTTAATGTGATGTACACATTATAATTACATTTTCTACTGTTTGACATAAAATATTTTATAACAAAATTGCTCCTGATAAATCACCACTATTTCTCCAAGTCTGACCTTACTTTAGAATCTTCTAGCAGCAAAATCTAACATGTTTGTTCTGTTAACATTCATAAGCAAATATTCCAATTGTTTTGTAGATTTTGTGTATTATTTTGTGTACAGATTTTTTTCTGCATTAACTTTAAGATAGCACTAGCTGCAAAAAAATACTTCCCCCACCCTTAGTCTCCAAAAGATCTCCTAAAGAAAGATACTTCCAGTGTTGTATTTTTACTCACTTTCTGTCTACACTCTGGTATGAGCTTAGAAAATATGCCCAGAGAGTAGCTAATAAAGAACAATATCCCAGGAATAATTTGTTCCACAGGAGGAATAAAAAGTTAAACAACTTTGCTTTCTAAATGTTTCTGCCAAGCAAGTTTTAAAAAGGCTATTAGCAAGGCACCCAAATGAATACATACTCATCTATTGGTTCATTCTGATTGTTTCTCTTTCTCTCTGCCCAGATAAATATTTAGAGCAGCATTAAAATTCCTTCTTACCACTTGTGTCCCATACTAAATTCTAGAACATCATTAGAATATCTGCCTGCTATCAGCCCACTAAGGGAATGAATTATTTACTATCTATAACATGCCAGCAAGTGTATATATGACACCCTTGTGAAATTTTGATAATTTCAAAGCTGTGCAATGTACAGAAGGAATCAATGATTGATGTCTCATCTCACCTACTGTGCACCTATTAAGAAGTGGGACACGTACTGATTGCCTCTTGGAGCTACATTAAAATATGTAGGTAGTACACACTATTTCAAGAAGGTTTTGAGATGAGTCATACACAACAGATTTTTTTTTTTTTTGCATGTTATATCTTTCTGTCAGGAGGTATATCCGACTGGAGCCTGTAAAATAGATCCAAACCTATGCAAGTCTCCCCAGATAAGGAGAATATAGGAAGCTGTCATATAGTGAGTCACACCATTGGTCCATCTAGTTCAGTATTGTCTGCACAGACTGGCAGCGGCTTCTCCAAGGTTATAGTGATGAGTCTTTCTTAGCCCTATCTTGGAGATGCCAGGGAGGGAACGTGGAACCTTCTGCTCTTCTCAGAGTGGCTCCATCCCCTAAGGGGAATATCTTACAGTGCTCACATGTAGTTTCCCATTCAAATGCAACCTGCTTAGCACAGAGGAAAATTCATGCTTGCTACCACAAAACCAGCTCTCCTCCTGGTGCTACATCGCTGAGTACTGTGATGGGATGGGACATGTATCCCCCCCACCCCGCCACCAGCCTTAACATTCTGCTGTGCAATGCTATTTATCCTCACACTATGGGCTTGAAAAAAATGAACCTCAGTCCACCAACACCATGTTACTGACTAGGCCCTATTTAAAACCCTCTTATGAAAAGTTACCCTAATATTACTTGGGGATCAATCAAAATATGCAGGAGGAGGCAATGGTAAACTCCTCCTGTATTCTACCAAAGAAAACCACAGGGCTCTGTGGGCGCTAGGAGTCGAAATCGACTTGACAGCACCTTTTACATTTACCTTTAAGGTAACATAAGTGGTTATGTAAGTTGGCAGAGGGGGGAAATATAAAACAGGATTGTAATTACAAAGTAATTTTTTTTCTTTTAAGAAAAATCAGGGCATTTGCATGTCATTTAAAGTGAAAGGAAGAAAATACTTCAAAACTGGCAAAAATTAAAAGTTGAAAAATAAAAAGGCATGTATAGCCTTTTTATATTGCATGGCTCTAGATCAGGGCTGCTCAACTTTGACTGTCCTGCAGATGTTGGCCTACAATTCCCATAATCCCCAACCAAAGGCCACTGGGGCTGGGGATTATGGGAGCTGGGGGGGTGGCTAAATTGAGCAGGCTTGCTCTAGATCAGGTGTTCTCAACGTTGGGTCCCCAGATGTTTTTGGACTTCAACTCCCATAATCCCCAGCCCCAGTGGCCTTTGGTTGGGGATTATGGGAGTTGAAGTCCAATAACATCTGGGGACCCAACGTTGAGAATCCCTGCTCTAGATGTGGTGGCCAGCAGGGTTCCTAAAAATGTACATGGTTTCCAAAAATCCGTTGGTTCTGGCCATTTCAAAATTGAGACATCCCCATGTTTTCTGAGAGCAGAGAAGCAGGAAGTTTCTTCTAAGCATCATAAGCAAGTTCCAACTAGAATCTAATCTGCTAAGAGACTGCTACTTGAAACTGCCACCTCCTTTTCTGGGTTTGAAATCATATCTAATCACGATTGGCAGAAGTGCTCTTTAACCCAAAAGGGAATTCACTGAAAAACTAGATGATCACAGCCAAGAAGACAAATGAAATTTCCAAATTTTACACAAATACAGGAAGAAATGACTACAGCTTGCCTACATGACAGTGAATCTACTTCCTGCTCACCACACCCCCATGTGGCATAGACTTTTTACACAGGAAATGAAGTATGCTTCAAAGCAGTAAAACGACTGCTACCAATCGGACGACGACGACGACCAAAACTAGAAAACATAGTCAAAGTCTGGTCAAGATAAGTTTAATAAAATAAATAAGCTGACCAAACCTTAGAAATCCAGACAATTTCTGTAATGGTCTATTAACAGCAAATAGCTACTTCAGGCACAAGTAGCAGCTTGGGGTGGCAATTTTGGGCAGGAAAATGGCATTAGGTGAAAGCATTGGCCCCTTTCCCTTTGCACTGTAGTCCTGATCAGGACAGGGATGCCCACAGCTGGGGGGGGGGGCTTTTTTGGTCAAAAAGAGAGAGATTTCAGGTTCTGAATGCATCTCTTAATGATAGATTCATTGCAAAGTGTAGTGTGGCCCAAGGTCTACCTTGGATGTTGCATAAAGCCCATTTCACAGGTTATGTAAAGTAAAGTGTGCCGTCAAGTCGGTGTCAACTACTGGCGACCACAGAGCCCTGTGGTTGTCTTTGGTAGTATACAGGAGGGGTTTACTATTGCCATCTCCCGGGCAGTATGAGATGATGCCTTTCAGCATCTTTCTTATATTGCTGCTGCCCGATATAGGTGTTTCCCATAGTCTGGGAAACATGCCAGTGGGGATTTGAACTGGCAACCTGCTTGCTAGTCAAGTCATTTCCCACTGTGTCATTAGGTGGCTCACGTTACAGGAAAGACAAATCCCTGTTTGTCCACAACATGTTTCTACAGCAAACACAATAAGATATGGAGTGGTGACTGTGTCTAAAAATGGAAAGCATGCACATGGGAAACTGCAGCTTCTGCGCATCTCCCTTCCGTGTTAAGAAGATGACCATGGAGGCGCATGCTGGAGGAACTGGAATTGCTTTTCCCCATAACACGGGAATTGGCCCTTGAATAAATGATTCAGATGTACAAGTGAGTGACTAGTGTTTCTGAAATCCTTACAGTGATGACCACCAACTCAATGCAAATTAAGACGGGCTCAGTACAATTTCAGGCCAGCGGGGGCCACCACTGGGAACTTTCCAGAGCTCATTTCCAGGCAGCCCTTGCTGCTGGATAAGACAGAGCTCCGGAGAGCTCACCCGGGCTCCGTGGATCCTGGGCCCTGCCCCTCTGCACATGATGTCATGCGCAAAGGAGGCGGGGGCTAGGATCCACAGAGCCCGGGCAAGCTCTCTGGAGCTAATTTCTAGGCAGGCAGCCCTCGCTGCTGGATAATGTTCATTTCGCTTCCTCAAAATTCATTCATTCATTCATTCATTCATTCATTGAGATTTCTATGCCGCGCTTCCAAAAGTGGCTCCGAGTGGTTTAAATTAAAATAAAAACAAATAAAATCAATTAACAGTTAAAATCAGAAACTCTAAAAACAACATAAACAACAACATAAAACAACAAAATCATTAACAATTAAAACATTTAAAACAGTTTTTTAAAACCTTGGAAAACCAGGCCAAACATTTACAGTTTAAAAACCCTGGCCAAAGGGCTCTCCTGATGGCCAATAATGGACTCTGATTATGGGTTTCTGCCGGGAGTGCATTCCACAGGCCAGGAGTGCCTACAGAGAAGGCCCGCCTCTGAGTCGCCACCAGACGTGCTGGTGGTAACTGAAGACGGATCTCAGATGACCTTAACGTGCGGTGGGGATTGTGCAGATCGTGCAGAAATGAACGTTATCCATCAGCGAGGACTGCCTGGAAATGAGGTCCAGAGAGCTCCTGGTGTCGGCAGCAGTGGCAGCCCATGCCAGCCCAAAACTGGTTTTGGAGGGGGTGATTTTTATTAGTGATGCCTCACGGACTGTTACCCAATGCTTCACAGACTGGTACCAATCCATAGACCGGCGGTTGAGAAACACTGCCTTAGAGTGCTCCCTCTTATCACTTTATTGTAAAGTCTTGTTGACAGTCTCGCAATTAAAAGCTAATATTAATGGGAAAGAATGCTGTGATAGGATAATGGTTTCTTGCTATTAAATAGATGCTAAGGAAAAGTTGTAGTATTTATTGAAAGTCAATGTGAAGACAAAGCCAAGAGATTTATTTTCCAAGTGGGTGTCATGGATCCTGTGATTCTTGTGCAATTGCTTTGCATATTTCTATTGTACTACATGACTGATGAAAATGGAATTATTTTGTCTTGATGTATGTTGGTGCAGCAAAGTGACAGTTGCTCATCTTACCGTTACTGAATAGCTGCACTCTGCTTGGTTTAAGAAAAGAGATTAATGTTGTGGTTCATCCAATCAGAAAACAGCTAATCCATTTAAGCACATCCTTTATATTCTATTCAGTATAATAGTATTTCTGTTAAGAAAGGGAGATCTGATGTCTCCCGTATCTAGGTAGCCTTAAATTATGGAAGCTTATAAGCAAAATAGAAGTAACTCTATATCCACATACTTCCCTCATTTCATTTGAATTTGTTGATGACATTTCTAGAAATAATTCAAGGTTTTGGTTTCAGCTTATAAAATTCTAAGTATGCAGTTCTATGCATTTGGGATTTAAGTCCCACTGGAAACAGTAGGCAGCAGCCAGACTAAGACTTTCACAAGCAGAATACTTCCACTTGCACATATTTTCACTGATATACCATTCCCTCTGCAGTCTCCCTGTCCCTGTCAAAAATATGTCCCTGAGGGTTGGGGTATCCTCAGGGACATTTTTGCCGCAAGCAGTGGGGGGGGGGGCTGCAAAAGGAAGAGGAATTGGTTAATATTGTCCCCTCCTCTGAGCTTAAGCAAAATTATTCTCCTCATCAAGTTTCAGTATGCTGCACAGAGACCTTCCATCCAAGTAAAACTTAGACTCTTTTACTGGCTCTTGATAGAGTGTTTTTAACAGCTGCTTGATTTGCATACATTATGTACCCTTCAGTTGCCCTAATTACCAGGGAGAGTCACTATTTTCTGGTACCTGACCTGGGAAAACCCCTATTTTTGCATTTTGGGAAGTGCCTTGTTAAAATGTTTGTGTGAGTCACATGTGAAAGTAAGTGCATGCACATGAACACCAGGGCAATAAGCCATGCCTAGCCTGACATTTCACACACTGCAGATGTGTTGGGGGGGGGGGGTTGTTGAATTTGTTGATAACATATTGTAGGATAATCATGATTTTTTGGTATATCTTCACCAAAAGAACAATCACCCTCTTGGTATTAAAGTCAGCTGAGGATAGGCTGCTACAGAGTAAATGAATGCATTATTGCAGGCAGTGAAGAGCCTTCGTCAATGGATAGCATCCTGACTAACAGTTATGTGATTGGAAGATATTCCACGAGTACAAGGGGCAATTTTCATCAATTACCACTCCCCTCTGCAGCCCCTTAAGGGTTGGAGAAACCTCAAAAGCTGGTTTTTGGGGAGGTCCAAAGGGCAGGAGAGGGAAGGGGAACTGATAAGAACCACCGCTCTCCCTTTGCTTAAGTTCACAGAACTACTAGTCACAGAACTTCACTCACAGAACTACTAGTCGGGATGCTGTAATGGAGGTGGGGATGGCTCGTAGGGGTGTGCATGGAACCGACTGGCCAGGTTCGGTTCGAGGCCGGACCAGCATCGAACCGAACCAGGCCAGTTCGGTCCTGGCCGAAGAGGGCATTGGCACATGCGCAGTGGCTGCCAAAATGGCGGCTGCGTGCTCGTACGGAGACCGAAAACACTAAGATACCCGGCCACGGCGGGCCACAGCAGTGTTGAGGAAGGCCGGCGGGGGGGGGGAGAGGGAACCTGCACGGACCCCCCCCCCCCCGCGGCCTCAGCAAGCCCCCCAAAGGGGCTAAAGGTAATTAACTTATACTTTAATTTAAAACAAAAACCAAAAAATTCACGGACCGGTCCAGACCAGACCCAGCAGTATGGTTCCAGTCTGACAGAACCGGGGGTGGTGGTTCAGTTTGACCCCGAACCCCCGGACTGGACCGCCGGACCGGTCCGCACTTCCCTAATGACTTGTGAAGTGATCCTTGGTATACCCATAGAAATATTACAAGCACGTCCTATTTCCATCATGGAAATGTTGGAGGTATGACATTAGCAAGTGATTGTGCTTATTGATAAGCCATGAAGAGCATCACCGACTGGCTTATGCAGATCAAGCTGGTGTTATAAGCACACGAGCAGGCCAGATATTTTTTTCTGGTTAGTATTAATTTATTAGTAACTCTAATAAAGATGCATAGGATCAGACTGCAAACAGCTTAAGTACAACATACCTACTATTCTCGAAGACACACCAGGCATGCACTTTTAAGAATAACATGTGGTAAGTTGGGCAGCAAACTGTCCGCAATTAAGGAATTTCCTTCCCATGGAGATGCATCAAAATATATGATTTGATGCAATCTACATTATCTGTATCATGTGGAGATTGCTTGAAGCAGCTTCTGTTCGGCACCTTCCTTGTTGCTCCTGCTGCAATGTGTAGCGCTAGCCATCATATTACCCTTCAACTTGGCACAGAGAGTTTCCACAATAGCCTGCCTACAAGAACAGATTAGTCACTTCTAGCAGGGGATGAATCTATATATTTATTTCTCTAAGACGTCCCCATGGCTAATCCCATGTGTGGCAGCTCTCGCAAGAGTTCGCAAGCAGCTGCCGATTAGCCAAGGGGACGGGGGGATGAAATGGCGGCAGCGGCAGCCAGCTGGTGGAAAAAACGGTGGTGGTCGGAAGAAGGCGGTGGAGGAGGGGAAGCGGCGGCTAGCCGCAAAGTGCATGCAGCAGCCAGGCCAGCCGCAGAGGAAGAATGTGCTGGAGCGGGGGAGAGAATGAATTAGGGCTGGGGGCACTGTTCCCTCTAAGGCGTGCGCACATGCATGTGCTCACAAGTTTTCTGATGTCTGCTCAGTTAATTTTAGATCCCGTTCAGGTTGAATTAGGAAGGCCCCACTCTGAATGCATGTATGCACACAATGCCTTGATACTGCACCCAGAACAAAACACATTCTGCACAGAGATGAAAAGTAATAGAGGACTACTGCTGGTGGGGTGGAGAACGAAATGGTGCAGAAGAGGGGGGAGACAGGGAGAATTAGGGGCACAGATGCTCTGCGCCAGGTCAGCTAGTATACATTAATATCCCATTTATGTCCAGGGCCATGTTCCAGAATATACCTGGCCCTGTCTGTAAAAGTAAAAGGATTTTAAACACTCACAGTCAAGCAACTTTCAAATTAGCAAATCGTTACATGAAAAAATGCACATCAGATCTGTTGCAAAACTAGTTAGGCCATTACAGAACAAAGGTCACAGCTGTTGGATTCCGTGCAATCTTTAATAAGAGCAGAATCCCAAGAACTGTCCATGCATGTGGAAAGTGGGCTATTTCAGGCAGAAAAATGACATGATGACCAGAATTATATGTTGCAATGGTAACGTTGTGGATGAGGCACTATGTGAAGGCTGTTTTAGGAGTCATGATGAAAATCGCATGTAGACTAGCCTTGAACATCCATTAGTAGTAACGCTTTTCTATCTCAGCTATGTTTTGGAAAGTATAGAGTTGGCCAAGTACCAAAGAACCCCTTCATTGAAAAGCAGTGTGCCTGTCTTTCTATCAAGATGGGATTAGGAGGGAATATTGTTATTTTCAGATGATTACCTCCACTTTATTCTAGATAATGTGATTTTAGTCTATTTTAATTGTGTTTTTTAAATTTGATTTTAAATGTGTTATCACCTGAGCATATGAGATGGATTGCACATATATTTAAATAACTAATACATTGTGGACCTAGTTTCTTCCACATCTGTCAACCCAACATTAAGTAAGCGTAAAAGTAGCTTGCTGTACTGTTGTTAAGAAGCTGCATGTGACTGCTTTAAAAAGGCTTGTGGCATGTGCCTCAGCTAATCATAAAGCAGCTTACTTGGAAATGCATTTTTTAAAAAAAACCCAGAGTTCTGTGCTTTTTGAAAGCAAACCAATTTCTGATTGGTTCAAGCTCTGCTTTAACTTTAATCAGTAATTAAGGGTCAGCCATCCAGTAAACTCATTAGTTTACACCAATTACATCGGGTATAGTAACTAATGATTCCTAGGATCATGCCATTTATTTCCTAGCTTTCAAAGTATAATTATGGTGTAAATCAGATAGAGCGTAAATCTTTTCCATACGTTTTGGTTAGTAATTGAGAAATAAAATGGTTTCCAAATGTATTCATTCTCTCTCTCTCTCTCTCTCTCTCTCTCTCTCTCCATGTTTTGTTCTGCAGTAGATTTCTCTTGGGACTCTTTAAAGCATATGGAAAAGGTGATGTCAACAGGACTATATGCTGGGCAAATGGAGACAGGACTAATTAATAGAGATACAGAAGAAAATCTTGCCCCTTTCAAATTGTTGTCCAGATGTTAAAACATAAACATCATACCTCAGTCTTGAGGTGAAGGAAGGGAGTTTAGAGAATCACTGGTATTTCAAAATATAGGTGAATTTAAAATCCTTTATGTGTAGTAGTGCTGCCAGTACGCCTGCTTTTAAGATGATTTAGTCTCTGGAGCATTTTCCTTTGAAGTTTAATATGTAGTTTCATGTCTGCACAACATTTTCAATGCATTAAACAAATTAGTCTCTGGTTACGAAAGTTTTTTGACATTTGCAAGTTGCCATTTAACTAAATCCATTATGTGTCAATGAAGTTGATCACAGGGTGGCTCATTTAAAAGAATGAACTTCTGGAATGATTAATAAATAAAACAGTTTCTCTCAACCTCAGTGTTTACTTGAAAGCAATCTACTTTAAAAAGACTTTAATATCCCTCAGATTATTATTAGAACACACTTTTTTTTCTTATTTCCCTTCAGTGCAGACAGCTTTTCAGTCAGATAGAAACTTCCTATTATTTGTCCCCAGTCCACCCCCGCCCTGCAAATGAAGAATAGGAATTATACACTTTTCACTAAGGAATAATTAATATGTCTCAAGTATTAGAACAGAGAATTGCAGTGTGACTTTGAATGGTAGCCTCTGAGGAGTAGCATTGTTTGTTCTCTCCGGTCTTTAATGAGCTTTAGTAAATGGCCAGGAAAAATTACCTTCTTTCTGTAATATGAGAGAAGTGAAGAATGAAGGAAGCTATACAATCCCTAGGAGAAGAGGGAACAGCTAGGCAAACATATATGTCCCCATTTTACCACTGTACTTTCCACAAGCTAGGTGTTTTTGGGGGGGCCTAGGTCCGCAGATAGATGTTTCACCTCACCATTGCAGTTAAAACATCTAGAATTCTTTAATGTTTGTGTATCACCAAATGAGACAATTTTTTCTCAATGCTTTCCCCAATATGCTGACAGGGTCTGGCTTATGTTGGGGGACAATTACATTTGGCAGTGTGGCTGGGAGTCTTTTTGGCTCCCTCCTCATCAGCCTTAGCTTTTTCTTGTAAAAGCTTGGAAAGTTTCTGTTTTTCTCCACATTTCTGCCTTCAGAAGCCATTCACAATCATGTTTTTGGAATCAAATTGTGAAGCTGCTCTCCTCACCCTCACAGTTGCTCCTAGCAAAGTGAAGTGGATTTATATTTGGATTTGTTTATTTAATTAATGTTGCACTAACTGCAAATGAAAGATTCTAAATGTGGCTGATCTCCAAGGAACCCTTGCCATGCCTAAGGTCACTCTGTACACATGGAGGGATTTCCAGTTTCCCCTCCAGCTGCAACTCATTGTGCCCCATTGAATGGACTCTAAAATGTCCCCTGACCTTCAGGAATGGCTTTTCAAGAGCATGACGGATATGATGGGAAGAGAGAATGCCTAAAAAGCTCATGTGTAAGCATGAACATGCAGGCCTTGGGATCCTGGCCATAGTATTTCTGATTTGTATTTGTATTGCTTTGATCAAGCCTGATTACTTAGCTTGGGTTCTTTTAAGTTACAAATAATAACATAAATATTATGCCAGTTCTGACTATCATTAATGGGTAGGACAAGCATCCTGCCCAGTTTTGAGAGCTGTGTGCATTCTCGATTTGTGATCATCTGTGAGGAAACAACAAGGTTAGAGGAGGGGGAAAGTGCTCATGTCTGAGGCTCTTGCTGGGTACGACAGCTTCGTCTTACCTCATTCAACTGCTGGGTACAAGAGCTGGGTAGTGTGCTGTCTTACCCAGAAGGACCCTCAAGCACAAGCACTCCCCACATCTCCTACTCTGTCGATTACTTGCAGACGATCACAAATCAGGAGCGTGCATAGCTTCAAAAACCAGGTAGGATGCTTGTCCTGCCCAATTAATGATTATCAGAACAAGCCTAATGTGTAAACCACTCAATTGTAAAGGTGCAGATCAAACATTAAACATGTATTAAATGTTTAAATAAATTCAGTCTATTAAAACTACTAAAATATATGTTCTATAAGCTCAGACTTTCCCTTCCCCCAAATAAGGCCTTACATCTCCCATACCAAGAGAAAAGCTTCCTCAAATAAAAAGGTTGTACAACACTTGGCTTTAGCAAATATCATGGAGAGAAGAGTTTCATAGATGCGAGTCAGCCTCTCTGAGCATCCCAACATGGTACACAGATGAGCACAAGAGAACATGCTCAGGTCATCTCAGAGATCATGCTGGGGAAAAGAAGAAAAGACATTATTTTGGGCATGTTGGGTTCAATTCATTGATCCAACTCAGCTGCATCAATCCAGTTCAACTGCTTGTATAAGCTGCATTGGCTGCCAACTCATTTCCAGGTCTGGAACTGGCTTACCTTAAAGAACCATCTTTGCTCATATAAGCCTATCAGGGCTTTATGATCTGCCTGTCAAGCCTGGCTCACTAGCCCACCTTTGATGTAAATTCATTTGGCGTGGCTTTCTTGTTGGTGGCACCTTGGCTTCAAAACTCCCTTTCCAGGGATATTTGTATTTCCTTCTCAATGGAAATTAAAGACCCTTCCATTTTGAAATACTTTCATCTGCTAGTTTTAACTGGGACAGGGTTGGCTGCTGTGTTGGTGTTATTGCTATTTTCATTTTGATATTATTTAATGTGTTTGGTTGTGATCCCCATGCTATTAGCTGCCCTTTGTAGGCTTGGTCCTGAAGGGTGGGTACAAATATTTTAACAAACTGTGCACTGTTACAGGCATTAGAGTGGCTTGTTGAAATTTGGCAGGCAGTCAAACTAATCAGCTTTTTCGCAGGGAGTGAGGACAGTGGGTAATCTCTCTCCCAAACAACTGATCAGCACTATTGCCATTTTTATTAAAGCCTCAGTAGTTGTATTAGGCCACCTAATGGTGCAGCGGGGAAGTAACTTGCCTAGGGAGCAAGAGGTTGCTGGTTTGAGTCCCTGCTGGTATATTTCCCAGACTGTAAGAAACACCTATGTTGGGCAGCAGCAGCAATATAGGAAGATGCTGAAAGCCATCATCTCATACTGTGTGGGAGATGGCAATGGTAAACCCCTCCTGTATTCTGCCAAAGAAAACCACAGGGCTCTGTGGTAGCCAGGAGTCAACACTAACTTTATGGCACAACTTTACCTTTAGTTGTATTAGGGGATTCACCACGTGCTCATTTGCCAGAAGATATATCCAGCTAGAGAGATGTGCATGGAATCCTGCTTCCACATGCATTCGCCTCCTAGCTGGATCAAGGTAAATATTGTTCTGTAGCAGCCATGGACAAGCAAAGGAAGGACAGGGCTTCTGTACCATTAAGAGGTTAGAGAGCTTGAAGGGGAGATTCCTTTATCTACCCTAGTTGCAGAGGAAGTGCACAGGTAAGGAGAGCACTGCTAATATTGTTAATAACAATAGAGACATAGAGTTAAAGTTCTAAATAAAGTAGTTTATTTAGGAAATCCATCAGGGAGATAGATAAGGCCTACATGCCTTGCTGCCAGCTACATACAGGAAGTGGGGAAGGGAGAAGAAGGACATCTCGCTCAGGTGAGAGAATGAAACCTGAGACTATCAGTCTAACAAAGAGAATGCATGGGGAATGCCCTTACTGGCTCTCTCTACCCCTAATGCCCCTAGTGGTTAATAGGATTGTTGGTGCCCTCAATGACATCAGAAGCTGCATCTCCAACATAACAGTTGTGTAGAAGATCCCCTGCTAACTGGGCAAAGAGGCACCTTTTAGCATGGATTTTCTTTATTTAGCAGGGGGAGCGTAACTGGCCCTATCCACCCCCAGCACAGTACTTCCAGTGACTGTTGCTGGTGTCTATGTTTCTTTTTGGATTGTGAGCCCTTTGGGGACAGGGAGCCATCTTATTTATTTATTATTTCTCTCTGTAAACCGCTTTGGAAACTTTTGTTGAAAAGTGATATATAAATATTTGTTGTTGTTGTTGCTTGAGGTTTTTGGCAGGCTCAATTTGCCATGCAAGAAGGAACCAGAGCTCATTGGTAGAGCCTTTGATTTGCCTGCAGAAAGTTTCAGGTTCAGTCCCTGGGATCCAGAGGCGTAGCTAGGGAAAACGGCGCCCGGGGCAAGCACTGAAATGGCACCCCCCCCACCGCACCCCCCCTTAGGTTTTTCCTCACAAGCGCCCGCCGCCGCCGCCGCGCCAGGCCACTGACTGGCCGCCAGGCGCCAGCAAAGCAATGGGGGGGGGGCGCAGGCGGCGCGGAAGGGACCGCTCGTGGGGAAGGGGGCACCGATGCGCTCCCTTGACTGCTGCAGCACTGCTGCACTGAGCAGGAAACATTTGTATTAACAAAAATTTTTTAAATTTTTTTTTTTAAATGGTCATGGCGGCGCCCCCCACGTGACCAGAAAAGATGGTGCCCGGGGCACATGCCCCCCCTGCCCCCCCTATAGTTACGCCTCTGCTGGGATCTCCAGATAGAGCTGGGAAATAATCCTGTGTGAAACCCTGGAGAACTGTTACCATTCAGTGTAGACCAGGCCTGCTCAGTGTAGACTTAGGCCCCCCAGCTGTTTTTGGACTACAACTCCCATAATTCTCAGCCACAGCAGCCAATAGCCAGGGATTATGGGAATTGTAGGCCAACATCTGCAGGAGGGCCGAAGTTGAGCAGGCCTGGTGTAGACAATACTCACCTACATGGACCAATGATTGGACTAAGTAAAAGGCAACATCATATGTTCATGTTTAGGAGTCAGTGGCATAGTCACAATTCAGAAGTGCAGGCATTCTCCATGACAGCCCCCATAGCTACGCCCCAAAGCCATGAGCAACCCAATGGCCACCCCCACCACACACTTTTGCATAGATGCAAAAAATGCAGTAATTTGCAGGGTTCTGTTACAAGAAATGAAGACTAGTTTCCTAATTCAACAGAGCTTGAACCTCATGTGATTATTAACCCAGAAGAACAGTTTGGATTGTCAACCACAAAGGGTAGAGGTAACAGAAGACAGGAAGAATTGTGATAAAATCAATAGTAGTCCAATATTAAATTATGTAACCAACCATTTGAATAGCAGGAACAGCGTATTATTACCATTTAGAAAGCAAAGGGTTTGGCATCCTTGCTAGGACCCTGGAGGAGGGGAAAGTACCAGGGCTGCAACCCTGCCTATCCCTTCAGCACTGTCAGGAATGCTTGTCATACCGGGCATAGTTCAGTGTTAGCAAACCTGCTTTGCAGGCAGAAGGTCTCGGTTCAGTCCCTAGCAGTGTTCCCCCTATGGTGTGTGCATGTGCACTCAGACTTTTGATGTCCACTCAGTTAACCTCAGATCCTGCTCAGGTTGAATCAGAAAGGCCCTACTTTGAATGCACATGTGCACACATTCCCCTGATACTGCCACCCAGAACAAAACTCATTCCACACAGAGATGAAGAAAAAAATAGAGGCAATCCTGCAATGGACTTTGGCTGGGGATTATGGGAGTTGTAGTCAACAACATTTGGGAATCCCTGTTAGAAAGAACACTGAACCCTGGTCCCTAGTACCTCCAGGTAGTGAAAGTGCCCTGTCTAAAACCCAAGAGATCCACTGCCAGTTAATGTAGAAAATATAAGGCAGCTTCATATGTTCATTTTCAGGAGTGAGCAAAGCGACAGCTACCAAGCCCTGCCCTCCTTCATATCTAGTCACGCTACCTAAGCAAACACAATAGCAATGGACACCACTCTAGCTGAGAGGTTTGGAGTACATCCTGTGCTTGGAAACGGCAGTATCTCCTCAAGAGAAGCACCGTTGAAGATGTGTGGGGCTGCACTCCAACCAGTAACAATTTTTGTGCCCAAAGCTACTTATTCCAAAAGGAAAGATTCTCAGAAGTAGTATTACTTAGGTTTAGAACTGCAAAACGACAGACCTGATTCAGACCCAAAGAAGCATGTAGACACTTTCTTCCCACTGTAATTCTCTAAGTTATTTCTCCTAAGTTCCCTGTGAACATCTACAGTGTCATTATTTAAAATTGTTATACTATTAGCTTTAAAATTTTATAAGCTAAAGAGTAGCACAGGTGTCATCCTGAAAAACTAAGGAGGGTTAATAAAGAAAGAAATCTAAGATGGAAAGGCTGTTTTTAAAGAAATAGACTGTCACACATATACACACTTGCAAATAAAGGCTGGAAGCCAAACTCAAGCTCCTGAAAGGATTGCCTTCAATTTCCTTCCAGTTCTCCAAGATGTTTGCCTCTGGGTTAAGAACAAAGGACATGAATGTTCCATTCATGAGGAGGCATTGAAAAAGGTTAAGAATATGAATTAATGTAATGTTTGGGATATGTGTTCACTTTAGCAAAGCTATTTTTTAAAAAAATACTGTGATATGTATGCTACTCTCTGATTCTTTCTCCATTATGGTCATGGATGATGCTCATGGAGAAACTGTGGTCATCAGCACATTTTTAAGCACTTCTTCAGATGCCCATAGTCATTGGCTACTCTTGACTTCTTCTCAACAAAGCACAATCTGTTGAAGTGCTTTGGGACCCTATTCAGAATCTCAGGGTTATATGGTCCCCACAGTGGTGAACCAGATGCCTCTGAGAAGCCTGCAAGCAGGAGACACCCCCCCCCCTCTTTTCTCATCTGCAGGATTTTCATATTTCCCTAAAATGGTGGGGGCTGGAGAGGGGAGGTATGGGACCAAGGAGGACTGGAATGGTAGAAACAATGCATCTTTTTTTCATATCCATGTGGCTGTTAAAGAACAGGATAGTTGTGACTTGGCAACTTTAGGAACAAGGGGGAGAAATCATTTCTAAAGATCAATTATTGATTTAAAAAATCCATGTATGCACACATTATAAACAGATTGCATGTGTAATAAAAGCTCAGCAGAAGTAAAGCTCAGGTGCAGCAAAACCAGACAGGTCACTGTTGAAGTGGGAATCCATTAGGGAACTTATTTATCACCGTAATGGATGTGCTAACTACAGGGATCAAAGGGAATGCACCATGGAGTATGTTATTCATAGATGATATCATATTATGAAGTGACTATAAAGTAGAATTGAATGAGGCTTGCTTTATAGAGGGAGAGCATTAGAACAGAATGGATGAAGGAACATGTGGAAAGGGAGGCTGAAAATGGTTCAGCCAAACTATCCTTTTAAAATTGCTTTGTACTTATAGTGTGTGTGTGTGTGTGTGTGTGTGTGTGTGTGTGTGTGTGTGTGTGTGATATGTTGTGATTTGATGCATTTTATGTGTTTTCATTGGATGTTGTGTTGTGAGCCGCCCAGAGAACAATTTGTTATGGGGTGAATAATAAATAAAGTGTTGTTGTTGTTGCAGAGAACTGCACAACATATTTGCCACCTATTATAGATGTTTCCCTCACAAATACAAAGTAATTTTATGTATAGGGGTGTGCGAGCCAGCTTGGGTTCAAGGATTCTCCTTTACCAGTAAAGCGGGGGAGAAGTGGGCTTCTCTAGAACTAGCTGGAGAACTCCAGTGCCGGTGGTTGCGGTGGCCACGGAGGTGGGCAGGGTGGGTGGTGGTGATGGCTTCCCCCACCCCTGCCGGAGCAAGCAGGGCCAGTTTGGGCCCACTTAGGGCCTCTGCACATATGTGGAGGTAAAAAAAATGGCCTCCACACATACGCAGAGAGCATTTATGTGGCCACCGCTGCCACCCCCACTCACGGCTGCTGCGGCTGCAGCCACCACTAGCGGCACCTTTAAGGTACAATTTGCTCCTCTCAGCACCCCAACTGGTTCCAGTGAAGCCCTTTGCTTCCCATTTCCCCTTTACTGGTTAGGGTAGCACTAACCCTTATCAGATTCCCCTCTACCAGTAGAGTTTCAAGCCCAACCAAACCAAACCAAACCAGACCCAGTTTAGGTGTGCACAAAATCGGATGACCTGGTTCGGCTCCAGTGTAGTTCAATTCAAGCTGAACCGGGTTTTCTGGTTTTGTGCACATCACTACTTCCGTAGATTTAACTAAGGGTTTATTCAGAAAATCCATTTCCCCTTCTCCTTTCCCTCCCTTTTCCCTTCTGACTCAACTCGCCACACTTTCTACAGGATCCTCACTGGGACAAACTTCTGAACAACAAAACGAAAAAGATTACTGGATAGAATAAACACAGCTCTCCCCTTTATAACAACCAAAATTGGATTTACAATTCAGTGATAAAGTCTTGAAGTCTTTTAGGTGGCCTCCTGTCTAGGGGTGTCATGGAACCGGCTGGTCCGGTTTGGTTTGAGTCTGAACTGGACCCAAACTTCGGCCCGGCACCTCTTCTAATCCTCCCCCCCAGTGTGGTTCAGGGGAGGTTCACGATTTTTTAGATTAATTTTTAAAATTACACTTACCCCCTGTGGGGGAGTTGTTTAAGGCAGCTGGGGGGTCCACGGAGGTTTGCCTTCTCCTTGCCAGCCTCCCATATACCACATTTCGGCCATTCGGCCACTCTTCGGCCACTTGTCAGCCCTTCCCCCCTCGGCGCAGCGGCCATTTTGGAGACCACCGCACCTGCGCAAAGGGCCTCTGCATGGCCTGGGATCCCAAGCCATACAGAGGCCCATTGCGCAGGTGCGGCTGCCTCCAAAATGGCACCACACTGAGGGAGAAAGGCCGACAAGTGGCCAAAGAGGAGCTGAATGGCCAAATTATGGCATAAGGGAAGCCAGCGGAAGGAGGGGGAACCTCCATGGAAAAACCCTTGACGTCGAACACATTCAACGTCAAACCTGTCGATACATCCCTACTCCTGTCATGCACACTTCTCCTAATTCTTGGGTCTCTGGCAGAGGAGTTGTTAATGATGTTTTTTTCTGGTACAGAGGATTGTCCATCACTTTCATCAGCCTCACTGATCAAAACTGGAGGCAAGATCAAAGTCCTCTCCAGTTCCTTTCTTGAGACCAGACTTCTTTTCCTCTTTTCTCATAGTGTGCATCCTGGAAAGTCCCATTTCTTTCTATCATCCAATATGACAGAATTTCCTTGGATTTCAGTTATCTGTCTGGTCCAGAATATCAGAAAGATCCCTTTCTCACTTTATAAGACAGCCGCACTCCAACACCCCTACCTGAAATGTTTGCTGATCCATATCTCGTTTCTGATCCACATACAGTTTGTATTTATGTTGCTTGTTTCTTATCTGATCACAAATTTCTGCATTCTCAGAGTGAGAGGGCATGGATAGCCCTACCATTTGTTGCCAGTGGGTAAGTTTGATGGTAGCTTTGCATCCTCCCAGCAGTTCAAAAGGTGATTTTCCTGTACTGGAATGAGGAGTACTTTGATAAGCAAATAGAGTTTCATGGATTGTCTCTTTCTAGGGTTGTTGTTGTGTAGTAGCAAGTTGTAAACTTTCTTTCACTGATCTGTTCATTCTTTCCACTAAGCCATTCCCTTGAGGATGGTACAAGAAAATAGTCTTGTGTTTTATCCCATGGTTACGCAAGTATTGCTCTATTTCATATGAGGAAAGCTGTGTCCCATTGTCAGTCACCAGTTCTTTAGGAGAAATTTCACAAAAACTGCAGCCATGAACTGGATCACCTTGTTTGTAGTAATGCTGTCAGCAAATGAAACTTCTAGCCACCTGGAATATTAATTCATCATCACTATAACAAATCTTTGTTTTGTGGGTTGGTTATCAAAAGGCCCCATTATATCTAGAGCAAGTTTTTCCAAGGGACCATTGGGATACTCTACTGGTGTCAAGTGGGTGGTAAAAGTCTTCTGTGATTTGTCACATACAGAACAAGCCATATAGTTTATTTGTTTATTTACGATCTTAGATCAAACAGCAATAGAAACAGAATATACTCGGTAAAGAGAGAAAAACGGAAACAAAAACTAAAATGTTATCACATACATAAAATCAAGAACCTCTGGCAGTAGCTGATTGCTGTGCCTCTCTTAATTTGGTCAAAATATAACAGAATTTGGCAACCGCCAAGGATATTGTTGGGTCCCTATCTTCTAATAAACATGTAAGAATTGTTTCCTCCGAGTGGCTTTTGAGACCTTTCAGGTACTGGGATAAAAATAAATCTCTTTCAGCGATATAAAGCGGGCAATGTAACAGTGAATGCTTCAATGTTTCGGGAGCAGATCCACAAGGGCATAGTCTCTCATCATAGCGTTTTCTCTCAAATTTCCCTGATAACATCTCTGAGGGTAGGGCATTCAAGCGAGCTCTTGTAAACGCCCAGCGAAGTTTTGGTGAATAGATTGTGCAAAAATAAGAGGCTATGGCTCAATCTTTCTTAGCGCTTAGCAGTTGTGGAGGCCTATTTATAGAGGGCCTTTCCTCCTGAAAGTTTATGTCCCTGAGCCTTTGTTTAACTAGGCGTCTTGCCATTGACTCGCCATTAACAATTGTGCTGGGCAGAAGCCCATCTTCCGGAGTCTCTCCTCAACCGCCTTACACCAATGGGGTTGTGGGGTAGCGCCAAGGAGGTTAGGTATAAGTCCTACCGGGTAAAGATAAGTCTTAATCCAATACAGGATGATAAGAAGCCAGGCCCTAGTCTCCAATTTCAAAAGCCCAGTCTCCACCCATATTAAGGAGTTCGGGACGCATTTTGGTAACCCCAACAATGATCTCAGAAAGCCTGATTGGACTTTTTCTAAAGCTTGTAGGTCTTTTAACGGTCTAACCTAACTTTTAACTGGCCCTATCCACCCCCAGCACAGTACCTCTAGTGACTGTTGCTGGTGTCTATCTTATGTTTCTTTTTAGATTGTGAGCCCTTTGGGGACAGGGTTCCATCTTATTTGTTTGTTATTTCTCTGTGTAAACTGCACTGAGCCATTTTTGGAAGGGCGGTATAGAAATCGTATAAATGATAAATAATAATAACCTGAACCCCGTATAGCAGCTGAGGTATCACTTTGGCCTGAAAGGCTTTATTTGCTGCCGGAATGTAGCCACCACCTTGTGCCCACAAAAAATTCCTAATTGCCATAGAAGATCGGGTGGCATTCAGTTTAGCGGCACTGGTGTGCATAGAAGTACCCCCATTGAACTGAAACATCACCCCCAGGTATCTGTAAGACTTCACCTGCTCTACTCTAGCTCCACCTATAGACCATCTGAAGATCCGTTGCTTCTTTGCAAATCTCACGATTTCAGTTTTGGTATAATTAATCTCCAAAAATTCCTCTTTGCAGAGCAGACTCAAGCATTCTAGCGCTCTTTTTAGGCTGACTCTAGTCTGTGACAATAAGGCCGTGTCATCTGCATACATGAGGATAGGTAAACACCTATCCCCTATCTTTGGCATGTGAGTTTCAACTTGCCGTAGGCGGGTGATTAGACCGTTTATGTAGAAATTGAAAAGAGCTGGTGCTAATATGCATCCCTGCCGGACCCCGCTTCCTACAGCCATATAATGCCTATTACATTTTCAATGTGTTTGTCCATACATGGCCACCAAAAACTTTCTCTGATTCACCTTTTAGTCTAGCTCAAGCCCAGGTGACCTTCGTGGGCTATTTTGATCAGTATGTGATGCCATACGTAGTCCCAAAAATTGCATGCTTCATTCATTGAAATAGTGAAGCTGCAGAGGCTAATCCAAAGAGCAATCTTTTGTATGGAAATAGACCCTCTGGGGTAATCAATGCTTTGTATTTGCCAGAACATTTTAACAGAGGAATTTGATTATATGCCAAAGGCAAATCCAAAGTTGTGAACACTGAGGCCTCTTTCAGAGTATGCAGCATTTTATTGATATTGGGTAATGGATGACAATCCACTTCACATCTTTTAAATCTACACACTTTTGAAGTGTACCATTTGATTTCCGCACAAGAACTACGGGAGAGAACCAATCTGATGAATCTACAGGCTCTATGATGTCAGCATGCTGTATATTATTATTATTATTATTATTATTATTATTATTATTATTATTATTATTAATTTCTATTTCTATACCGTCCTTCCAAAAATGGCTCAGGGAAATTACACAGAGAAATAATAAATAAATAAGATGGATTCTTATTTAGTCTTAAGAGTAGTCTCTGTAGTGTTAAGAGCTCCTCTCTAAGTGGTTTGTGCAATGTTGTGGGTATGTTCCTCACTCTGTGTTGTAGACATATTGCATTTGCTTCATCTGAAATTTTATATTTTAAATATATAGTGCCAGGAGTATCAGCAGTTGTAGGAGTATTAGCGATTATAGTAATATAAGCAGTTTCTGATTCTGTCACACTCAAAATGCTATCAGGAAGTGGTTCATCTGCCTCATCTTTATCATATAGTGAATCAGTAATGGCGTGGACTGCAGACTTGCAAAGCTTAGCAAAGTGTCCCCTTTTCTTGCACCTGTTGCAAGTGACCTTCCGTGCAGGACAGTGAGCAAAATTGGCTTTGTGGGCAGAGTCTCCACACTGGATGAATTGGTAGCTCCTCCTTTCTTCTGCTGCCACTTTCTGGGGCAGTGCCATATGAGAACATTGGGTTTGGAAGGACTGAGACTGAACAGCCTGGATTACAGGGAGTTGGTTATAGGCTACCAAAGAAAGTGATTCCGCACAGTGGAGAGCATTTTTCACTCTCCTAGCCATCTCTATAACTTTATCCAAGGTAGGTTTCCACTCCTATAGCAGCTTTTCATGCAGTTTGGAGCAGTTTATTTTCATAACAATCTGATCCCTGATCATTTCATCAGTAAAGCTGGCAAACTTACCGATTACACTTAAGGCACAAATGCTGTGACATACTGATCCATAGCAGTTGGGATCTAGAATAGAACTTATAACATTCCGCAATCGCATTCAAAGTAGGGTTGAAATGATCATCTAAGCCTAAGGCTTGAAGAGTAGCTTTATAATGGTTGGCATCCCCTTCCAAGTTGATAGAAGAGCAAATTACTGTATATTATTTGGCCTTCAGGGCTCAGCCAATGAAGCAATATAACCTTCTGCTTAGCTGGAGTAAAATGAGAGGTCTGTATAAACTCAGGACCCCTAAGGAGGTAACTGCAGAAATAGGACCTCAATTGTTTACAGGGAAGATCAGGTTCTTGTGGAGTGGACAAGAAAAAAGGTGGTGGTGGGATCTGAGCCACCCTCTGTAGGGTACAGCCAGTGAACAACAAGAGTCTAGGATTGTTAAGGGAAAAGAACCTTCAGGAGCTGTGCAGGTCAGAAAGCTGGAAAAACAATCAGCCTTAGTAATAGTAGGAATTCAGGAATGTAGGCCCAGTGATGCAATGAAATGAAGTTGCAGGAACATTCACAAGCTTTGCAGGCTTGTATGTTTAGCTGGTTCAAAATCTCATTGCCAAATGTTTTATAGCTGCTTCCCCCACAAACACAAAGTCATCTTACACAGATTTAACTAAGAGTTTATTCAGAAACAACGCCATTTTCTCCTTCTCTTTTCTGGCTCCACCCCCACACTCTTTACGGAATCCCCACTGGGACAATCTTCTAAACAACAATACATAAAAGATTACTAGAAAGAAAACAGCACCACCTTTGTAGATGGGGCTGTAATTCAGTGGTAGAGCATCTACTTGCATGCAGAAGATCCCAGGTTCAATCCCTGGCATTTCTAGGTAGGGCTGGGAATCTTGGAGAAACTGCTGCCAGTCAGTGTAGATAATACCGAGCTAATAATACTGTTCTGACTCAGTATAAGAGCCTAGAGCCAGCTGGGTGAAGCAGTATAAAAATCTAATCAATAATAAATAAATAAATAATAAGATAATAAAATAAGGCAGCTCCCTGCATTAATATGTAAGGTAAATTGTTCTTCCATTTGTACAAGTCTGAGAAAAGTGATGGAGGTGAATAAGAATAGCCGGCTCTGAATATATCGAGAATTTAAAAACCAATGGACGCTTCAGGACGGGAGTGAAAGTCTGATCCCAGGAATCTTACTATGTCCTTCGCATTCTTATGGCCTTTGGGAACTGGGAACCAGACAGGCGTCAGACCAAACTGTGAGACCATGAATTGAACTCGGGGCATACAGCATTAAGACACATCGATAAACTACCAAGCTATATCATCCCTCTATTGTTGTTGTTTTCTTTGAATTGGGAATCTATATGACTGCAAAGCGTCAATATTCAAAGTTTGGCACATCAGCAAAGAGAAAGGGATTTTCTTCTTCTTCTTTTTTTCCTTTAAAAGTGAAATGGCAGAATGTTAGATGATAGAGAACTGGGGCAGACAGAAGGAGTTTCCGAAATGCTAATAGGATAGGACTTTTATGACTGATTGAAAAAGTCAAAGCAGAAGGGTGAAGAACATTCCTTTTGCACCTTTAACATGTGCTGTCGAGGGATTATGATTTATGTGGCACTTAATCCACACTATGAGGAGCAGAGAATTAATTTGCTAAGAGGGGGCCACAAATGTGCTGTGCCCACACACAGCTGTTTTATGGTCCCCTTTTATCTAACACACAGTGCAACTCCTTTTAAAGCCTAATGGGGAGGATTGCCTGAGTCACCTGAATGGGAAGATAGAGACATGTTGGCAGGTATGTGATTTTATTCTCCTGAAATGAAGGTGTGCTGCCTTTGAAAGCACAATGACTGGTGGAAACACATAGAACCTCCAGTCCCAGCCCAAATATGCCTTTGCTTCACTGTATTGCTGGGACTTACATACTGATTACATACTTTTACGCAGTAAACATTACATAGTAATCATTGTTACTTGTGGTGCAAAATCACTACAGAGTACCTAAAACTTTACAACTGCCTGTAGCAGCAGGAACAACCAAAAAGGTTCCATTGACCAATCTTGCCATTAATATAGTATTCGTATTATTGGCCCACATACTGTACAGCGACCCGGCGACCCAAGTAACAGGTGCACTCACAGCTTCCAAGGCACTCTACACCCCACTGGCACTGCCTGCAAAGGCGCCGCTAAGGACTGCATGAATGCCATTACAACGGTGCTCCCATTGGGAATGATGGAAGTACCATTACAACTGCATTTGCGCACTCCATAGTAGCCAAGGGTGGCAGAGTGTCACCATCATGTAATGTTCAAGACGGTCATTCTGAAAGACCAAGACAAGGTCATTCTGAAAGACAGGACTTCAGATGCTTGGTGAGTCCAAAGGCACTTGCAGACTGAGAGTTTTGTGATATCATCACCAGTGTACTGTGGGGAATTCACCAGACAGCATTCAGTGAGCCTGACATCCACCATCTACATGTGGCTTATGCTGATCCCTGCACTGATTGCAGCTACTTCAAAGCAATAGACGAGGTCCACACAGACAGCGCAGCAACTGTGGTGCAAAACCAGCAATTGTGACACCAACTCCTTCTGCTGAAAGAGGACTTTTCCTCCACTTTCACTTCAATGAATCACTGAGGAAAGCAGCCATCTGGTATGATGGAGCAGTTAGGAACATAGTCAGTAGTCAGTTCAAACCTCAGATAATTCCCGAGCAAACTCATTGGGCAGCCTAATGCAAGCCATCAACCCTCAGGCTCAGGTCTTTATCTGTATAGGGATAACACCAGAGGCCCTTACATGACTATTGTAAGATTACTAAGAGATAATGCACATAAAATATTTTGAGCACTTAGAGAAAGCACTACAGAAACAGTGGCTGACATCCAGACCCAATTACTCTGGAGTAGTCCTACTGAAATTAAGTAGTCCTTTAGAGTAACTCCTGAGTAGTACTCTTGGGTAACTACTAACTAACTACTCTTGGATAACTAACTTGGAATAGTCAACCAGTGAACATTATAATTATCATTCTAGAAGCACCCCAGATAGCACTGCAGCAGTGCCACTGGAATGGAGTTTATCCCTTTCAACTGCCCTGGGAGTTATTCGCACATGGCTTCATGCTGCGGGGTAAATGTTGAGTGAAGCCACTTCGAATCACTTCGAATCACACTTGTGGCATGAGAGAAGCAGCCCCTCCCCTCTGCTCTCAGGTTTTGCTTTGATGCAAGTTCACATGGCGTGCCTTTGTGTTTTCCTTCTAGGTAATGGTGAGGGGGGATATTACTAAAGAGCTATATCTGCATTTCTAAAGAGAGTATCCCTCTTATCATGCTAACGATTCATTTTCAGAAAAAGTAGCTTAAAACCAGCATTTTAAAAACCCGGAAATCCATCGAGATAAGCTAGAATTCACAAGACAAAGCCTGGTTTGTGTTTGGAGTGGGTCCAAGGATCTTGAAGGGACTTCTGGGTAAATTTGGCTAGCATGTGAACGCACACACTCTCTTCCGAAGGAGATTCGGGTTAGAAGCCCTGTCTGTAAAGCCTCCAGGGGGAGGACTGGTATCCCAAGAAGATACATGCCATTTAATCTGCTTTATTCAAGAAAGTCTGCAAACTCTTACCTTTTAACTGCCAAAATGGCTATGCCAGAGATAAGGAGATACAAAAGGATCACTCAGCACACCTCCAGAACTGCTCTCCTGGAGGCCACAGGTTAATATCCAACTAGGTAGACTGTAATTAAACATTGTCATTTTATAGTAATGTATGGGAAACACATTGTTCATCTCTATTCATTTCAGAATGGGCAGGTCTCTGCTTCATTACTAGGCTTTTCCATGGCTGTCAGCACAGCTTGCAAAGTATCAGGCTGGCCTGGACAGTGACCTTTGTCTGTCAGCCTTAGAAATGGTCTCTCTAAATTAGGGCTGATTAACACTCTGGGGGAAGTTTGTTCCGCAAAGGCACTGCTGAATCTTTTTCAGCATAGGAGACACAAGTTTCCATCTGGCACATTAGCCACACATTAAAACTTTGTGTGTGTGTGTGTGTGTGTGTGAGAGAGAGAGAGAGAGAGAACGCATCAGGAATGATCTGTTTTTGTTCTGTTTGTTTTTCAGTCTGGTTACTTACCTAGTTACTAAATGCTACAAAGAACACCAAACAGCCGAGCACATTGTGCTTATCACACCCTGTTGCTGGCATGACATGAAAGCTGAAATACTAGGAGGAAAATGTAGCATAAAATCAGAAGTTAAAAGTTAACACTTGTTAGAAACTGATCCTTTAGAACTTAACAAATGCTGATTCAAAGCAGATACACAGTATGATCATAAAAGTCTCAACCCTAGCAAAAAGTGTTTAGGACATTGAAATCAATTGTATATGGTCAAAATATTTGTATTTTTAAGAATGTGTGAAAGTGGCACTTTCACTTTCATGCAGCCTACCTAAAAGATATTTAATCTGCTTTCCTCTTTAATCCTTTTAGGATCATTTTTGCATTTATAAGCCGCCTTCAAACGGACTCCGAATGGAGAAAGACAGGAGCTTGATTTTTAAAAAAAAATAATAAATAATCGCATTAAACCCACTTGTGCCACATCATTGCATATGACCATATGAAGCTGCTTTATCCTGAGTCAGATCATTAATCCATCTAGTGCAGGACTGCCTAGTTTGATTGGCAGCAGCATTCCGGGTTCTCAGGCAGGGGTATTTCCCATCACCAGAGCAGCCTGATCCTTTTTTGAACTGGAGATCCTGGGGATTAAATCTGTGACCTCCTTCATGCAAAATATATTTTCTATGACTAGCGAAGGTCACTCCCCAAACAGTGTTCTGCACTACCATAGATACAGCAGCATATTATTGCCAGCCAGTGACCTGGCAATTGCTTCCCATAAGAGAGACAGTGTTTTCATCAGCAATGGCAACAGTCTCAGAAAAGACTACAAATCCCAAGAGCGCCATTCCCTGGACTCCAGTGGAAAATGGGGGAAAACTCATCCTTTTTAAGGGCATGGAAGGCAGTTGCTTACTCCCTCATGGTGGGGAACAAGGGACAGACTAGATGCTTATCTCCTGTCCCTTTCTGGTAAGTAGTTGGGGGAATATGGGTTTGAGAGGATCAAAGAATTCAGCTTGGGTTGCTTGGCTTTGACTTCACTTTGGCCCCCACCAGACAGCACTTCACTTCAGGCTGAAGGGGGTCGAGGTGGGCTGAACTGGAATAGGCCCCTGAAGCATCACACAGCCCCATAGTCCACTCAACGACCAGTAAATACCTTTGAAAAACAAAAAAGCTTTTGTTTGTTGGTAAAATCCATTTAGGAAGGTGGCATAAATCTTTTTTGGAAGGATATTCTACACTGTGGATATGGATATTGTGACAGAGAAAGCGCTGTATCTTGTATCCAACCATTTGGTGGATTCACCAGTGATCCATGTAGAACTCAGTCTTGTGGATGTTTTCCTTTGGCTGCTGCTATCACGCAGCAGTCTCAGACAAGAAGGAAGGCATAGCCAAACATATATGGAACACTCCCACAAGATTAGAACACATGAACTGATATCACCTGTCCCAGTGAAAAGCAGCCTTGAGAAATCACTTTACGCCAGGAACTACTGGTTTATTTTAAGAGATGTTCAGTCAGTTCACAGAGCTTAAGCCACAATTTCCCCAGTGTAAGTTGGTTCACTCCATCCATTCCTGGGAAACAGCAGACCTAGCCATGGTGACACATGCTTCAGTTCCATCACATTTGAATTACTATAACGTGCTCAGTAGGTGCTGCCTTTGGTCTAGAACAGGGGTGTCACTCTGCTGCAATGCACCTGTTTTGGGCCTACAACTGTTGGCGCCAGATCATTGAACAGGGTAGATTATTGGGAGTTGGTTCAACTCCTCTGTTGAACCAACTTCATTGCTTACCAGTTTGTTTTTGGGCTCACTTCAAAGTATTGGTTCTGACCTTTAAAGCACTTCACACTTGTGACCAGGATACTTGAAGCATTGCCTTCTCCTGTATGAGCCTGCCTGTATATTGGCAATCTTCTATAGAAGCATTTTTCATGCCCCACCTATATCGGAGGCATGTGTGTTTGGGATAAGGGAGAGAGCCTTCTTGGTGGCTCTGCCTCAGCTGTTGAACCCCCTACAAGGAAGACCTGCCATGGCCCTTCTCTGCTGGCATTCTACTGAAGACAAAGACCTTCTTATTTAAGCAGAATTTCATCTTCTAGGGCTCTAGTTTCTCACGGTATTGGCTGTTCTATATTGAATTTTAGACTATTCTTTATCTGCCACCGCTGACCCTGGTTTTGATATTGTCTTGCTGCTGTTTTTTTTTTTAAGTTCCCTTTGGATGTGGTTTATGCAAACTGCCTTGAGCATTTTTTAATGCAAGGTGGGGTATACATTTCAAGAAATATATAATAAAATGAATAAATAAAGAGTGGCTTTAAGTCTCATTTGTCCCAATGAGACTAGTTTAAATCCAAGGTTAGCAGGTTTGTTGATGAGAGCCATAATTACTCTGTTTCTCAATCACCTTTTCTAAATCAGGGCTATGTAGCTTGTTAAGCATTGTGGACCAATGAAAAGATAGGAGCAGCGAGCCAGAAATGAACTGCATCCGTTATTAACATAATTGATAAATGTGACAATTAACGTCAGAAATTGTGACAAATCCTCCCTCGCTAGATGATACTTCCTGACAGCTGGAGTAACTGAATGTCCTAGCATTGCCAACCTCCAGTGTTCAAAAACCATGAGTCACCCCGCCCCTCAAAATAACAAAAGTTGCTTCGAATTTATGAGATTTTAAAAACATAATTGAGTCCTCATTGTTTCCTTATGGCCTCAGATTATATTATGGCAAGACTGTCAGTGCTTTTCTATGTAGTTGTGAGCTACTGAGAGAATATCTGCATGGTGGAGCTGGAAGCGGGTTGGATGAACACCTGTTTCTGTCCCTATCTTTGCAAGACCAATGTCATCCATCCATTCTTTACAGAAGGGTCGCATATAACTTGGTGCTAAAGGAGATGAGCAGCAACAAGTGATCTGGTCAATGTACCACAGAATGGGCTGGTTGGGTGGGAAGCTCTCTGTAGCTAGATGGACTGGTCATGGATATATAGAAAAGGGAGGTAACGGCTCTCAGGCAGGACAGGTATTTGGAAACCTGACTAAACATAACATAGATTCTGGAGCTTACATAGAGGGCCCAGGCCTGAGCTCATAATAGGGGTGTTCAAGAAGAAAATAATAAATGCATTACATTCCTTTTCATTGATAAAAACTGTGTGTCTGTGTTCATTTATTGAAATTTAGTCCACATTGTCATGAAATTTGCCTATATTTGTTCACTGATTTGTCCATTTGTCCCCTATTGGTTCCAGTGCAGGAAACAACTCTACTTTCCCAGCATAACTTCACAAGCTTTCAGTCAGTCCACATGAGGTTTATAAGCATTTGACGATTCTAGGTGGAATTAAAATTAAATGTCCTGGCTATAGGCAAAGTAAAACCAAAGAAAGATTCAGAGAAATACACCACAGGAATTAAAATCCTAAACAGATCAGCTGATATCCAGCACAGGATTAGGGGGGCAAAGCAAGAGTTGCGCCCTCACAGAGATGTTGCTTTGGAGTGTGCAGAAGGGGGGTGGTGATTTTTGCTCTTCTTTCCTCCCTCCAAAAGTACTTTTTGGCTTCCTGGAGTATCCTTGAGGGTTACACAGCCCTCAGGGAGATATTCCTGGAAGCCAAAAAGTACTTTTGGAAGGAAGGGAGAACAGCAACAATTCCTCCTGCTCCCCCTCCACACATACTCGGCTGCTCAGCAACATGCTAGCTAAACTCCCAATATAGCTTCTCTACAAGGGTTCAGCTCCTGCTATGCCCTCCTAATGCTGTGCTGGATGTCAGCCACCGATTTGATTTTTGTTTTTGCACAAAGCACAAATTAATGAATCCCCAGAGAAAACAGTGCTGTAATTAAAAACCTAAACTGAACAAATTTCTTTTGTACAAGGCAAAGCACCAACCACAATCTTCAGCCCTTCTTCCTGCCCCACCATTTTGAAGCAGAACCTAGAGATCACTTTATTTATGTGTTTGTTTATTACACTTCTATCCCAATCTTCCTCCAAGGAGCCCAGAGTGGTGCACATGGTTATGGATTTTTTTGTTTCTGCACAACCTTCACCTTCCCACTCTGAGACGGAAAAGAATGTGCCTCAGTTCATGATGGGAGAGCTTATGTGGTCAAATTTCCCCGTTTGGTCACTTGCTGTCTCTTCCATCTTAAATACAGCTCAATGTGGGAATCAAAATTGGAGGAATGAAGCAGACCCCAACAGCAACATTGCTGCTTGCTCAGGAGCAGTTTGTGACCAGTGTGTTTGCCTGTGAAGAGTGCAGAATTGAACAAAATGGATCTTGTGTGCTCCTTGTTTACATTTCTCCTGAAACAAATGTTCAGCCCTATCTCATAAGAAGCTGCTCAGATGATAGAACTGAGGGATAAATAGCTTGAATTCTTATGTACTTAACAATGACTTGTTTGAAGTATTTACAGGAGGCAATAAAAATAAATTAAGATGATATAAATGAAATACGCATTGCACTGCTACAACGACAAACTTCAAAATGACCACTTTAATGTGTAAAATATATTAAAATAACTTACAGGTTTTTACACAAAACTTGTAAGCTAAAACAAAACTGAGCAAATGTTTCGTTGTAGTACACCATCTTCAGCGCTCCCTTTAGCATGCCAGTTGAGAAAGGCACTTAAATAGAGAAGCTGAGAACTGAAAGCAGCAAACAGACAATAGATAAGATATGAGAGAGGAGAGAGCAGACCTTTTGTCAAGAAGATATTAACTCTTTCAGTGACCAATGTATCTTATGGCTTCTTTCATCTCATCCTTAACATTAATTTTAGATTCCCTTCAATAGCCAATATTGATATTTTTTGTTTTGGTCACTTATCCATTGTGTTATTCGTGTGTGTGTGTGTGTGTGTATCTATCTATCTAGCCCATGGTTTTGTTCGACTTATGCTGCATATAAGCCAGATGTTCTTTATATCTTTTCATTAGTGGTCTTTCTGTTTCTCCAATATAGAATGCTGCACATTCGAATATTATGCACTACCCTTCACCTTACACCAATCCTCATCCTCCTCACAGATTGAACAATCTATCCCTTCACATCTATTATCAGACAACTGGGATTTAACTAAATGTTGTTTAAAAGTTTTAAGTGCTGTACAAACAACATTAGTCTTAACTCCATGTCTACTCAAAGTTTCTTGTACCTTCCACGCAAAAGTATCTGTCACAAAAGGTATTTTTGAAGCCGGCCATCCTTACACAAACTTTACCCCCCCCCCCACTCCTTCATAGTGGAAATTTATAACCACTAACTTGGTTATAATAGTACTTGCCCAAAACACCACCATATTTTTTGCCACTCATTTTGCAGATGGCAACAATGTGTGTGGGTGGGTGGGGGTTCATTACTGCTATGTGAAGTAATCTAGGAGGAACAATGCAGGCAGGGGCGTAACAAGGTTGGCGTGGGCCCAGAGACAAGATTTTAAAATAGCCCCCCTCACTGAAGCTCAGCTCATGAAGTAAAGAAATCTTAAATGAGGCTGAATAGTGGTAACAAAAAGCACAGTAAAAGAACAGCAGCCTAAATTGTTTTTTTAAAGGTTTTGTAAATTGTGGTCGATGCAAGTCGTTTAATGGTACTAGAGAAAGACATGCTGTTCTGGTAGCTCCAGGTCTTACCACTCACATCAATTTCGGAGGATGAATACGACTGAAGGAAGCCCGGGCGGGTGTGTGGCTGGGGGAGTCAGTCATGTGACTTGCCTCTGGGGGCCCCCCCAGGCAATGGGCCCCCAGACAACTGTCTCCCCTTGCCCCCGTATAGTTACCCCCCTGAATGCGGGGGGTTTACCACTGAGATGGTTTGGGCAGTGGCAGCTTTGTTTGTTTAATTTTTAAAGCAAACATGCTGCTCTGCAAGTAGTGGCCACAGCAGCACGTGAAGCACTGTTTCTCTTCCCAGTGACTGGCTCCTATTGCCCACCATCTTTTTTTAAAAAAGAATTCCAGAACCCAGGAGGCTGTTCTTTTTTCCTCAGAATGAAATTCACAGCCTCATTCCCCGGTGAATTCCAAAATTTTAAAATGATAGTTGGCAGGAGCTGGCTCTGGGAAGAGTAGCAGTGTTTCAGGCACAGATGCCACGGCCAGCTGCCTCAGCCACCACTCTGGTAATGCCCCCTTCCCAGACTGTGCAAACGCTTTGTGGTCCCCCCCTCCACCTGCAGGCTGAAAGTACTCAAATGAAAACTACCAGAATCCCTTTGAGTTTCAAATAGTGCTGATCCAAAACTCCACGCCATTTTTTGCCACCCTTTTTGCAGATGGCGACAACGGGGGGTGGGGGTATTTTAAAACCAGCACTACTTTTAAAATATTTTTAATATATGTTAAAAATACTTTTAAACCAGCACTAGTTTCAGATCTAACACACCCCAAACCCAATACCCTTCTATTGCATTCTTCAAAATGTGCTGAGAAGCACCCCAGCAGGTGGATTACAGAGGAACAGTCATTGCAATAAATATATCTTTCTGAAATATACTTGCTATGTGTTGGAAAGGAAAGGTTGTGCTGTTGAGTCAGTGTCAACTCCTGGCAACCGCCGACCACAGAGCCATGTGGTTTTCTTGGTAGAATACAGGAGTGGTTTACCATTGCCTTCTCCTGCACAGTATGAGATGATGCCTTTCAGCACCTTCCTATATCACTGCTGCCTGATACAGGAGTTTCCCATATTCTGGAAAATACACTAGCAGGGATTCGAACCAACAGCCTCCTGCTCTCTAGGCAGATTACTTCCCCGCTGCTCCATTAGGTGGCTGTTATGTGTTGAGGTATCTTCTAATGAAACACAAGTGTCTTTCCCAAGCTGCTGCCTCCTTTCTCTTCTGATGTCCTTTTGAATTTGGCCACATCAGAGGAACTGGGCACTCTTTGGCTCCTTCTCATTGTATTGGTCAAGGCCTGCACCCATGACAAAGAAAACATTCCTCAGTAATACTTAATGAGCCCTTCTATCTTGTGATAAATTTCATAATTATTCAGCCCCTACCACTAACACCGAAATTCATCAGTCAAAGCAAATTAGCCGAGATTCATTAGAATAAGACATCTAGTAGGCACATGTACTTTATTAGCCTCTTACACCAATAGTTTTAATTGGGTACATATTTCACAGCTTTGGAGCGACTCAAGTGAAGGGCTCCTTTTATCTCTTTTATTTACAGTAACAAGCTATCAGACAAACACCAATAATTAAACTTGCATACCAAAAAAAAAAAAAAGAAAGAAAGCCTTCCCCCACCCTTCTATAACATTGCTCTATTGAAATCTATGATTTGTGTAAATCTAAGATTATTGTGTCCATTAAATAAATGCTCTTCAAATAACAAGAGGTGGTTGCACACACACCTTTAACAAGTGACTTTCCAGTCTCCCCCCCCCCCCTTTTCCCTTTAGTAGTTTCCCTCTATTTCACCTTGTGGGGGGGAGGATCTCTCCATTAGATATTTTAGTGATGAGAAAAGTGATTAAAATCCTGAAGATTTTTAATTATTAATATGGAATGTAAATGATGTTATAAAAAGAGAAATGCGGGAGAAATTTTTACACATTCATGGGATTTTTTACTCATGCATAATAATAAGTTGGAAACACTTTGGTTATAATACTTTCTAAATTAAAGAAAAAATAGCTGCTTTGCAAGTTGAATGTGTCAATAAATGATACATGGCGCCATCTGCTGGCCATCATATAAAACAGACTGTTATGTCCTAGCCCAACACAACAATCAATGCTTAAACTTGTGCTTGGTCCGTCAGAACACTTTGTATTATTTCATAACATGTGCCAAAAAATGAGCAATCACCTACTGAAGAGAATTAATTGATTAGTTATCTGAGATAACCTAAGACACAGCCATAGGTTGGTTGGATAGCAGGTGACGTAAGCAGATGCTGTGTATAAGGTATTGCGTTTAATTATGTCTTCTTGTCTCCTGAATGTAGAAAGTACAGTGGCAGCATCATTCTCTGAGTGAAGGTCTGTTGAGGAGAGAATGAGATCTCAGATATGCTTATCTGGAGACTGGAGGATGAGCTGCACAACTCACAAGGCATCCTTGTATCTCCTATATTCATCTTCTGCTTAAACATAGTCTACATGGAGGAAAGCGTACAAAATGCTGGGATCTCATTATGATAGGTAAACATCCCCACATTGCTACCTCCATCAAATCAGGATCCTGTGAAATAGCTATAGAATCATGCCCTGGCTCTTGCAGCTGCCAACGTTATGGCCCCGCTCTCTTTCACTTGGAGATGTGAAGCCAGTTCAGAAAAGAACTGAAATGGATTTGGCACTGTTTTGGGTGGGGTAAGACCTTTTTAGTCCCTAAAGTGTTTGAAAACTCTGTAGCTCTTCTGCTGGACTGCAGGTGATCACTGTAAGCATGCAGAACTTAACAGTAGCATCTTAGCTAGCATTTGGCAGCCCTTTTCATGAACAGAGTTTCAGGGTACTGAATACCATTTTTCAGAAGAAGTGGGGGAGAGAACAATTGCCAAAAGGAAGCTGCTGTTGCATGTTTGAAAAACATTTGGTGAGTTGCTGCCATCTTTATGGTAAGTATGTCAGGAAGACAAAAGCAGCAGTCTCTCTCTCTCGCTTTTATCTCTCATGTACCTTTAGCCAAAAACCAGCTGCCTCTCTTTCAACTTCACTCTGTACTTCAGATGCTAATTGAATAATTTTTAGAAAAATGATATTCTGAGCAGCAATTATGCAATTATAGCACCTTCTTGTTTAATAGCTTTGCTGCTCCAGGTGTGTGTGTTCCGGTATAGGCCTATTAATTTTTGTTGCAAAAAAAAAAAAAAAAGTAAAATAAAATTACAGGATTTCCTTCTAGACTTGCAAAATTCAAATAACACAGAACACTGAGGATTCTTTCTTGGCTTTTTGGCTTTTGACTCATAGGCAATAGTCTCATTCACCTTCAGTAGTGACAAAAAAAAAAAAAAAAAAACCCAACCCTGAAGACTATGGTAGCATAAAAGGAAAGATGTGTTTGGTTATGATCATCCTCTTGTTCTTACATATAGAGCACAGCATAGTTTTGGAGAGCATAAGAAGGCCAAAAATTGGTTCAAGGCCTATGGTCTATTCACCAGGTTAAGTCAAAAAGTTGTAATAATGCTGGAATCACTCCTGTGTCTAAATTGGCAATGTGGGGAAAATCATGAAAAAGGTGTAAGACTCAGATGTGGTATAATTTTCAAGTGTACAGAAATGCTTGCTATAAGAATTACACTTCTAGATGTGGGAATGCCATGCAGAGCATTCCTTTGACTTTAAATCAAAGCTCAAAAACCGTCATTAGTGTGGTCAGGAAAACAAGGTAGAACTGCAGAAGCTTCTATGAATGTCTTTTCCTTCAATAAGCTCCTCAAAGCCTCTGTCCGTTTTTAAAAGGAGCCTACAAATTTGTGGATGACTCCTCTAGCCTTTCATTCCTCCAAGCAAATTTGCAGAGCAAACTTCATTGCGGCCTTTCCTGTCTTTACCCAATTAGGAGTCCATACAAGCTGCTATGGCTCAGTGCAGGCGGGGATCACAATCTTGCACCTCTTCCCAAAGGCTAGTGGCTCACATTTTGCACGGTTTCCCACTGATCCAAGAGCAGTGCGCCCACACTGGTTCTGTGCAGCAACAAAGCCCATCCAGGCTGCTAGTGAACACAGAGGGTTTCTGTGGCTACTAAGAATTGTGTCATCGCTAAAGTGACCATTTCCCCATCATTCCCAGTGGGATAAGTGTTGCTACAGCAAGGATGCAATTCGAAGTACTCTGGAGCCTCTCTACACTCACTAGCAATGTGAATGGGCTTTGGAGTCTCACAGAACCAGTGTGCATGCATGCCACTTTTGTACTGGCAGGGTGCTGCGCAGAATGTAAGCCACTGTATTCTCCCTAGTTTGCTTAAATTGATGTAAACTGCCTTGAGCTATTTTTGGAAGGGTGGTATATAAATCAAATGAATGAATGAATGAATGAATGAATGAAATAATTTGCAACCTAGGATCCAATCCCAGATCACATCTTTAATTAACTGTAAGAAATATGGGGCTTCTTTCACAGCACCTACTTGCTGGACCACTAGCCCTGTTATGTTCAACACACATGCAGTCTGTGTACAGTGTACACACATACAGTTCTGAATCCATGTACAATTATCCACACATTATGTTCAATACTCATACAGTAGTATAGGTCTTATTTGTACCTTGCATTTGAGGGCCTGTATTCTGGTTCACTTTTCATATAAATACATGTGCAGTCATTAATACAAAAACATGTACATGTGTACAGCATAATGTCTGATAAGGCTACTGTTAACACTTGTGGGGGAGCAATAATACTTCTTTTAATAATGTTTTCTGTCCAAATGCTTCAAAAGTATGCATAGTCAATTATGTATCTGGAGCAACAGGAGTGACTTCTCTCTTCCCAATAGCCCTGATTCAGCATTGGTGGCTTGAAATGTGGTGGAAGAAGGAATAATAACACCACAACGAAACCTTCTGTGATGAGTTGACATGATGGCCAGGTCTACACATTCATTCATTCATTCATTCATTCATTCCAATTTATATCCTGCCTGCCTGCTTGCCTGCTTGCAGAAACTGTATATTACAGCCACAGTAGGCGTAAGCCGTCCTGTGGAGGCCATTTCCAGCTGTGTGCTGCTCCAGTGTAACTAATTTGACAAGAGTTGCTGAGGTAAACTGATCTTCTGTATTTTACCTCAAGGAAATCAGAAGAACTAGCCTCGACTTTGTCTACCTGGAAGTAATTCCCCGACTTGTTTACCTGCACTGGCTTCTAAACATCACCTGCCACCGTGCAGGTGCCCCTCAAGGGAAAAGTCACACATCTGGTCATATTCTTAAATCCTTCTGTGTGAGCATTACTTTACACAAATATCCATGAACATTTGGCAGGAAAGGTTAAATTTCCTGTTAGTAAGTTATCAAAGCAAACAATTCCTTTTTTAGCAGCATGCTATAAAGAGAGGCAAAACAGGGAAGCAACTAGGCATGGGATCAGACCCGCCATCAGCACACAGCATCTTTGGGCAAATGGATGGGCCACCAACACCTTCACCTGCAGTGGCAGTGGATCTCCTTTTTGTCGGCACTCCTTTCAGCACCAGCATGCTGCAATTTCTCCCAATTATCTCACAGTTGTCACTCCAAAGGCCTGGTAGGGTAGTCTCCAGCATGGTGGTGTGTTGGCACTGTTGCTTAGGGATGGGCAAACAGGTTTGATGTCAAATGCGTTCAATGTTGAACCAGTTTGGTTTGACCGTTCGGAGTCGAACCAAACCACCCCCTGTTCGGTCCTACCCCAGACCGAAACCCACCCCCGGCCAGCTTGGGGGTGGAGGTTCATGAGCTTTTATTATTATTATTTAATCCCACCCCAAACTTACCCCCTCAAGGGGAGTTGTCCAAGGTGGCAGGGGCCCCCACGAAGTTTCCCCTTCCACCACCAGCCTCCCTTAGTAAAAAAAATTGACTGTTGGGCTGTTCTTTGGCCTTTTCCCCTGGCATGGCAGGCAGGCCATGCAGAGGCGCACTGCACAGGCATGACAGCTTCCGAAATGGGAGAAAGGGAGAAAGGCCTAAAGATCAGGAGATTTGGTGCTGGGTGTTATCAGTATGCTGAATGACACCCAAATCTACTTCTCCTTTTCATCTTCAGGAAATGGCACTCACTTGCTAAATGCCTGCCTACAGGCAATTATGGGCTGGATGAGGGAGAACAAATTGAAGCTGAATCCAAGCAAGATGGAGGTGCTCATTGTGGGGGCTCAGAATCTGAGGAGTGAGTTAGATCTTCCTGTGCTGGATGGGGTTACACTCCACCAGAAGGAGCAGGTGCGCAGCTTGGGAGAACTCCTGGACCCAGGCCTCACCCTGGTTTCTCAGGTGGAGGCCATGGCCAGGAGTGCTTTCTATCAGCTTCAGCTGATTCGCCAGCTGCGCCCATTCCTTGAGGAGGAGGACCTCAAAACAGTGGTGCACCAGCTGGTAACCTCCCAGCTTGACTATTGCAATGCGCTCTATGTGGGACTGCCTTTGTACATACTGCGGAAACTTCAATTAGTTCAGAATGTGGCAGCCAGATTGGTCTCTGGGGTAACACGGAGAGACCATATGATGCCTATTTTGAAACAACTGCACTGGCTGCCGATATGTTTCTGGGCAAAATACAAAGTGCTGGTTATTACCTTTAAAGCCCTGAATGGCTTAAGTCTGAGTTACCTTAGTGAGCACCTTCTTCTTCATGATCCCCACCGCACATTAAGGTCATCTGAGGAGACTTGTCTCCAGTTACCACCAGCTTGTCTGGTGGTGACTCAGAGGCGGGCCTTCTCTGTAGCTGCTCCAGGGCTGTGGAATGCGCTCCCTGCGGAAATCCGCAATTTGAATTTTCTATTAGCCTTCAGGAGAGCCCTTAAAACGTATTTGTTTGGCCTGGCTTTCCAGGGTTCTTAAATCTGTTTTAATATTCTAACCGGATGTTGGGGCTTTTAATCACTGTAATTGTTTCATTGTTGTTTTAAAATGTTTTTAAATTGTTAATTGTTGTTATATTGTTTTTAATTTGTTCTAGCTTTGTACTGTTTTAGTGGTTTGTTTTAATTGTAAACCGCCCTGAGCCATTTTGGAAGGGCGGTATACAAATCAAATACATAAATAATAAATAAATATATATATACAATGGCCAACATCCAGACTAGTCTTATGCTAGTACAGCTATGTTGTGCTCACACAAGGATTTGGCATAAGATAGTTCTGAGAAGATGGGAGCTTCTGTTGCAGATTAGTATTGGACTCTCTTAAGACACTGCGCACTTGTCTCATGATCTTTGTTGCACAGGCACTTTGGTGTCGCTGCTAGTTGTACAACTTCGCACAGCACCGCAACTTTGCACAGCTCCACAAATTTCTTAAGTGTGTGCAACTTCTCTTGTTGCACTAGCACAATACTAATCTGGATGTCAGCCAATGAATGTAAGTCCCCGCGCGTGATCCATGCAACTTATGTACATGCAGAATGGCTAAGCATGTCTCAATCTCTTACTGGTGGTGCATATGTATTTATAGGATCCCATGCTGAAATAAATATGCTCTGCATGTGAGTGTCAAGGAGAACTGAACTATACACAAAGTGAACGATAACAAATAAACTGACTGAGTTTTATATGCAAATAAGCATGTGCGGAGGCCATGTTCATGCTGGTGTCGCATGAGGGCAGCTGGGGAGAGCACCGCTGGTGCATGATGATAGCTGGGGGCTAGTGCTGCCGATACATGAAGTGGTGGTGAGTGGCGGACGAGTAGATATGCACCTGCTCTCATCTGTTTTTAAAGGTGCCAGGGATGTACTGCGAATCGTGATCTGTACACATCCTTGCTGAGTTTTGCTGAAGTCCCAGTGAGCGAAAATAAACACTCTACTTTTTGACACCACACATCTGATCTCGTTAGTAAAGTTAGCTTATTCCTCCTTTACTTTCATTATCCTTTCATATATATCACTTTGTGACGTCCTCTCATACTTTCAGTCTCAGGAGAGTGCAGCCCCGCACATAAAACCTAGTTATGCCCTTAAGAGTTACGGTGGCCACAGCCATATGGTTCCAGGTTTGGACCCGGGAAATGTAGGTTCAGATCCTAGACCAATAACCGAACTAACAACGTGCCAACCGAAGAGTTTGTTTCCATTGTGCAGGGGGGCGGAAGTGATTTTTGGAAGTGTCCCACCTTCAGGGACATATTTTCAGAAAGTGCAAATGGCTGCAGTGGAAATGGGGAATAACTGAACTCACTTCCCTGGCATAACGGAAAATGGTTTTCTGCCAACATGTTGTTCTGGATGTCGGCCCCTGTTTGGTAAATAATTTGATTGTGGGACTTTACAGCAAGTCACCAAGGGCAATACTAGATGGACAGTTCCCTGACTCCACCAGCCAGTAATGTGAAGCAAGGGATTGCAAAGCATGACAACGTCATGCAAGGTGTTATGTTAAATTAGACATTGCAACAAAGACAGAGCATAGAGACATGGAATGGCAGTAGCACTGTGTCTCTTATAACATCAGATTCTGCCCTGAGGGACAAACTATACTTGCTTAATTGAGTACTATAGTAGGGATGTGCACAAAACCGGTTTGTCCATTTCAGTTTGAGTCCGAACCATACTCAAACCAGACCGGGCATGTTTGGTTCTGTCACCCCAAACAAGAGGCCCGGCTTGGCTCAAATTAGAGCCAGCTCAGGCCCAGTTTGAGGGGGGCTATTGATGTCCATTGGGGGGGAGGTAGATGTACTACTGCTGCTGCAGGCTTCTGCAGCCTCAGCGGGTGCTGCTGCAGCTACTGGGGGCGGGGGGTCCTCTGACAGTTCCCTCTCATCCTGCCGGCCTCCTTCTGGTCTCCCCTGGGCTGGTCCAGCCCATTTCATGCCTGTTTCGGGCCTCTCTGAGTACACAGTGACCATTTTGGAGCCCGCCACACATGCACATGGGCCATTTGCATGAGCTCTTGACTAGGGCATCCAAATGGCCCATATACACTAACAGTAGTCTCCAAAATGACCACTGTGCACTCAGACAGGCCCAAAATGGGCCAGCGGAGACTGGAGGGAGGCTAGCGGGGGGAGGGGGAACCACCAGAGACTCCCCACAGGGGCAGCAGCACCTCCCTGAGACTGCAGAAGCCAGCAGAGGTGGTAAGTCCACCTTAAAAAAATTAACATCAATAGCATCCCAAACTGGGCCCGAACTGGCCTGGGGATTTTGGCTTAACCTTGAGTCAAACTGAACCGTTGCGGGTTTGGCTCAAGGTCAAGCCCTCAAAGTGGGCCACTCTGATGTCAAACTGGCTCAAAGTCAAGCTGGTTTGCACATTTCTAGGCTACAGTCATACTGTAGGAACAGCATCACATCACATTCTACATAGAGTGTTGTTTTGAAAGGGCATTCTCTTTCCCACCCCCACCCTCAAAAGCACACCATCGGTAAAACACAAAATAAAACACCATATCAGATAAAAGCCTAGTTTAGAAATTAAGATCAGCTCTAGGTTTTTAATCAGCATTATAATTACTTAACCTAAAATTTGTAGCAGAGTTTGGTTTCCCTGGATAGTATGTGTGTCTATGGATGTTTGGTCAAGCACAAGTGTGATTTAAAACCTTTCTCTACAGTCAGGTTGAAAGTAGTACCACTTCCTTAATCTGGAAGCTTTAAAGATTATTTTAAGAGGCTAATTAAGAATGTAAAAGAAAAAGGAAACTACAATACTATGGTTGGCAGAGTCCCACTGGATCTTATTTAAAGTTAAAAGATCAAGGAAATTAAGGCTGCATTCATACATAACAACGTAACATTTGTAATCCCGCCCCCCTGCTCTGCTGTCCAAATTTGGATGTCATGGAGAGCTCCTTGTCTGCAGTCAGAGAGACTGTGGGGCAGGGGCGGGGGGCTGGCTGCCTGAGCTTCCTTCTTGACTGAAGGACAAGTCAGTCCTTCCTCCCTCAAGTCCAGTTGCGGACAGCAAGACTGCAATGTCATGTTCGGATGTAATGCTGGCACCGCAGAACTGGAGTTCTAGGCGGCGAACCTCACTACAAACCAAAGGTACAAAACACTGTCAGGGAAGGGGAACTGTGCGTCCACATTCAGATATTTGGAAATTGGAACCAGATGCCCCTTCGGCTCTAGTTTCATGTTACATGTGAATGCGGCCATTGTTACAAATATGTTAGAAAAATAATTCATGCTATCCAAGCAAATACATTTCCTGTTTATTTCCATAATAAAATTGCACATTTTTGAAATTACTGAAACTTATAATATGCTTAACTTTGCTAGAACATGCCTAATATTTTAAAAAAACTGTCTTCAAGCATGAATAGCAAAGCATAAGTCCTTCTGTTCTCCCCCCTTGCTTATTCTACTCCATCATGATGCATAAAGATGGTGTCAAAGCTGATACAGAATTGTCCTTGAGAAAGCCTGACAATCCAAACCACCACAGTATCATTATCTCTGTCCTCCAAATGCTGTTAGCATTCACAGTGGTGAAAGCAGGAAAGTTGGAACTTGATGTCATTCACATGACATCAAAGCTTTTTAGCATATACAAATAGCTTTGTTGACTTCTAGGAAAGACAAAGGCTGACATCCAGACTAAGGAAGCGCTGGTATTCTAAACATACAGCACTTGTTTTGAGGGAGGAGCAGTTTTGTCAATCACCCCTTCCCTCTGAAGCCCACTGTGACTCCTAAAAATATGTCCCTGAGGGCTGTGTGATCCTCAGGAACATTGTAGGGGAGTACAGTGAGCCAGAATGAAAGGGAGATCAACAAAAGTGCCCCTTACCCAAAGTACATGCTGTACATTTGATGCACCTGCGCTTCCTTAGTTTAATGTCTTTTTTTTTTTTTTTAAAGAATCAAGATCCAAATCTACCTTTCAGAAGTACTGTCTTAAATGGCAGAAACGTTGCTTTGGTTCTTAAAGCAATGAGCCAGAAATAACAGAAACTCACAGCATTTATTCGCAGATTTGCTACTGTAACTTACAGCCTGATTCTATGGCCTGGCATATTGAACTCGTGGAATATGATGGGCTAGTATCAGGAACCAGGCCAGAGTCATATAAGCAGTATTTAGCTACTGGAATAAGATTAGCGGGTGTGCAATTTAAGGATTGGCCCGCTAATGAGGCCCAATGAGGAAATCACCTCAGACAGCACGTTGATGGAGATGGTGGAAGTGGCCCCCGCCTCTGACAGCCACCTCACCATATCTCTGCACTTGGTTGCAGCAGTAGCACAGCCACTGCCACTCTACCTTGTCATCCCACTCCCTGACTTTTGAAAAGGCAGAGGATGAGAAACAGGGAGTAGAAGGCTAGTCATCCACACGGCATTTCACTCTCCACTCGCCTTTTCAAAAGCCAGGGAGTGGGAGGAAGAGGACGCAGAAGAGCAGCAACAGCAGTAGAGAAGGAGAAGGAGAAGGAGAAGGAGAAGGAGTAAGCAACAGAAAAGAGCTTTGCTGACAAAGGGGTGAAAAAAAGATCCTTCTTCAGCAGTGGGAGGTGAAAGCTCTTCCCTTCCACTGGTGGCAGAAGAAGGAAAGAGCTGAACTTCCCCTCTGCCAGCAGGGGAAGAAGTGTGGTGTGTTGCAGCTAAATGTGTCTCAAGCCTGGTCTGTCAATCTGGAAAGGAGGAAGTCCCTTTCAAAATGTCCCACCAAAATAAGCTCTTTTGGCAAATCAGGAATCCAAGCTGTAGTAAAATTCTGCCAGTTTGCCTTTGGCTTCTTGAGCTAGCTCAATTGTGGCAGCTGCCAAAGCATTTGTCACACGTTGCCACCTTTTATCCACCATGAATGGGAGCACTGCAGCAGCAAGCTCTGAAGACTTGCGCTCCTGATCTCTCTGCTGCATTGCTTCCTCACGAAATGAGATAATCACACTGACTAGCCCTGTGAGGCTTGATTTGTGAGGCAAATAATTGTGAACCACTTTGAAAGACGAAAATCTGTGGCGCTATTTCAGGACCATTATTCAACACTAGGGATGCAGTGCTAATCAGATTAATGAATTGAAAACTTTTTGATCTATTAAAAGGTGCTCGTGATCAATCAGACAGATGTTTTAAAAATGTAATGCTATTTTTAGTAGTTTTGCATGCCACTCTTCCACAGTGGACCACACCCAAAGTGGCTCACAATAAACAGCAAATAATACATATCAAACCCCAGCATAACAATATAAGTTTTTACAATAAATGCGCGCCATTTTAGAAGAGGTATTCACTCTTCTCTCTCACACAGGAGAGGATGTGTCTTCTAAGATGGTGTAGCATATGCATGCATAATCTATTCTTTTGACTCATATGGAAATTTACTCAGATTTACTCAATTAATTACTTAAGTAAAACATTAGATTAATCTAATACTTCTTTAATTGGATGATAGCCCTACTAAAACTCCTCAATCTGCAACAAATTAAAATGGACTTTTCAGGCAACATTTATTTCAAGCCACAACGCACCTAAAAAAAGGTTGCCCCAATATCATTTTCTCCATGTGGCTGGGGATGGGGGGTGGGATACCTGGTTCCTGCAAACATATTTTGCTCACCTCTTTCCTGCTGCTGACTGGTCTGGCAAAATAAACAATGTGCTCAGGAGATTTCCCAGGCTTTATTGTGCAGTCACTGTAGAGTCACCGAGAACAAGTACTTATATTTCTATTGTGCTTTTTGCTGAAATGAACAAGGTGTTCAACAGAACATTTTAATTATAATCCCACTTCTAACAGCGTGCGCAAAGGTGTTGAAAAAGCACAATCAAGCATGAAACAGAATGGTAAACATGCCATTTCAATTACACTATTATGCGTATGTACATCAGCACAAAACACATCCATATCTTCTCTGAATTGACAGAGGCGGGGAGGGGGGGACACAAGGTTCCTCCACCACCAGAAATACCTTTTGTCTGACATACTATGCTACCTCACCTAAAGGCTTCTCTTAGAGTTTGGATACCGTCTTGTTAGATTCTTCTGTAGTTGTCATTTTCAAAAATATTTGAGTAAAGGACCAGCAGGCATGTAAGAAGTTTTGTGAAAGGCTGAAAAACATTGTCCTAGATAAATGGTCAGCAACTAGCAGCTCCTAGGCTAAATCTGTCTTGCTAATAGGTGCTGTCTGCCCTGCTAGCTAAGAAAAGCAAATCTCTGTCAACTGCTGCCTCATAGTCACAAGGCTTACTCAGACTCCCGGCATTCAAAACAGGTACTCGGCCAAGGCCTGGAGAGTCCTGGTACAACTAAAAACATACGTAACTTCTGATTTCTTCTAGTTGCCAATAATTGTGTATGAATGGTAGAATATTTTATTTCCTCTTTGCACAAGCAGGAATTTAATTCCACGAAGCAGTCCTAATTACTACTACTACTTTAAACCAGTAGTAGTAGTAGTAGTAGTAGTAGTAAACTAACACATTTCCCCATATTTTTGTACCTTTAATAATAGATTAAAAACAGCATAAGACAAAAAGCTTTGATGAATACATGACATGCATTCCAGTAATTAGTATTATATGTTTCAACTAATTCAATTATTCCCCCAAAATAAGTTTTGAAATGGGAAATGCATTCTAGATAGTCAATGATCAGGATTTTATCTGAGGTCAGAGTTATCAAAGATATAGTTGTCAGAAATAACATTGCAATGTGGCAAGTACTAAGAACAGGGCCTCTGCATATGTGTTCCCCAAAAAATATTTTGGGAAAAACATTTATGTATTTATTGATTGCATTCTATACCACCTAGTATAGAAATCTCTAGGCGGTGTACAGATTAAAACATAATATAAAAGAAAACATTTAAAATTCAGAAAAACAGAATAGATCACAATATCACAAAAGATAACACACATTAAAATTCAAAATTTAAATTTCAGTTAAAAGCCTGGGAAAACAGGTATGTCTTCAAGGTCCTCTTAAAAACAAACAGAGAAGGAGATGCTCTTATTTCAGCAGGGAGTGCGTTCCAACGCCCTGGGGCAGCCACAGAGAAGGCCCGGTCCTAAGCTGCCACCAAATGAGTTGGCGGCAACCCTAACCGGAACTCTCCAGGTGATCTTAATAGGTGACAGGGTTCACGACGGAGAAGGCGCTCTCTTATAGCCCATTTCTCATTTTCTGCACATAGCGGACTAGGGCTTTTAAGTCAAAGTGTGTGGCCTCCAGCAACCTTGAACTTTAGCACATTACCCTTTTAAAAATGACAGTTATGCTGGGTAATCTCACTCTGAGGCTATGCGACAAATCATGAATAACCCAATTCTACTTTAGGAGATACCAGGATCTGATCTGACCTACAAAGAAATATATCACTCCTTGTCTTCCAGCCTCTTTATTGTTAAATTTCAGCAACTAGGACAAATTAAACAAGATGTGGAAATGTCATGAATGAACTCCCCTCCCCCCCCATAAAGTAGCTACGGGGCCCCAGTTTGGTTTGGGGCCACAGCATGGTGAAGGAAGAAGTCTAACAATTCACACATACACACACACCCACACACACACCCCTCAAAATGCAGCCCAACCCAAATCCACCCTGTCACCTGCTTGAAGGTAACAGCCTCTGAACGGAAAGCTTACAGGTGCAGATTGTGCCTATAAATTGTCTTCTCCACAGCTAACACAACTTGTGGGGTGGGAGGCGTAATTTAAGCTGGGGAATCGGCATGGTGACAAAGTATTAAATCCCCCTCCCCCATGCCATGGCCCTGACCCATATCACACCCTATGGCTTCTTTCGGAAAATACATTGGGAGTTTCAGTCAGGAAATTCCCATGTCTTATCTAGTCTGCTCCTAACTTCTTTCTTTGCCCTGAAGATAGAGAACTGTATATTTTCAATTTGACTTCAGTTTGGACTTTGGTCTCCAGACACACAAAATATCATATTTTCATCCGGCTGACATTATTTTCTACTGTTTGGGCTTGCTTTTTTAAAAAAAATGTTAATATGCTATGACAATTTAAACCAGACTCATCTTCAGTTTATGGCCCTTAATGTAATGGTATGGATGCTATTTTCCTCAGATAGTGGCTACTGCTTTAGGGGGGCATTAGTGCCCTTTTGTCATGAAAGATTTCAGTGCACTGATCATTGTATATCTGACAGATTCTTTGTCATCGTCAAGTGCGTTTTGTGGTTAATCCCAGTAAAGCTAAAACAAAAGGCCTCATAGATATTAGATCTATGGTGACATTACTGAATACACTTGGAGGCAGTAATTTTTTGCCAGTCTATGATAAGAAAAATTGAGCCGGGGCCAAACAAAAAGATGATGCAAGATTGCCTTTTTAGCCATTTTTTAATGTCATCTATTATGATTGACACGTGGCCAAGCACAAACCCTGCATCCAAGGCATTAATGATGGCATTAAATGGCTCAATTGAAAATACCAACCAGGAAAATATGGAGGGAAGAGAGAGGGAGAATGTGTTTTTAAGTCTTAGGTTTCAAACAAGCAGCAGCATTGCACAAAAGTAGCCTTCTCCCACCCTCCTTCCATAAATTACCTTTATACCACTTAATCTCCTGGGCAGTTAATTTCGTTAAGTATTTTCTTTCTTTCTGCTTGTTTGTGATTGTGTCATAGCTCTGACTTGGCTGGACAGCAATCAGTCATAACAATGGTGTCTGAAGCTAGTGAAAACTGACAAGAAAAATAAAGACCCCAGTCTCTGACTACAACACAAAGAGTCCAGGTTTTATAAAGTTGGCAAGGCTGCATTTGTAAGGCTCTTCCACTACTCAGACATTCATCTCCACATCAAATAGAACTACTGGGAAGTCCGTTTTTCTTTTCTTGTCATGTATCATATCTTGTTCTTGAAGAGTGTATTAGTATGGATAAAATGCACTGCAGAAGTCTTAGGCCTGTTGTCACATCTTCAATTCTCCTGTCATTGCAGAACTTTAGGAATGAAGATAGTGCCCGCATTCAGACACAACAGCTAACGACAGTTAAACCTGGCCAAGGTTGTAACTCTGTTATGCCCGAAAGCACAAAATCACAGTTATGGCCCCAAAGCTAACTCCGGTTTCACTCACCAAACTCCATTTGGAATCTTTGGTTATCTCTAAGGTTTGCCACCAACAACTGGTCTTGGAAGGAGAGCTGGTCTTGTCCCCTTAGGTAAGCAGGGTCCACCCTGGTTGCATATGAATGGGAGACTACATGTGTGAGCACTGTAAGATATTCCCCTTAGAAGATGGAGCTGCTCTGGGAAGAGCATCTAGGTTCCAAGTTATTTCCCTGGCATCTCCAAAATATGGCTGAGGGAGATTCCTGCCTGCATCCTTGGAAAAGCTGCTGCCAGTCTGTGTAGACAATATTGAGCTAGATGGACCAGTGGTATGACTCAGTATATGGCAGCTTCCTATGTTCCTAACTGGGGTTTTGCTACAAAGGCATTACATCCAACTCCTAGCACAGCTATAACCGCGGTTTCATGCCTATTCCAAATGCCAATCATAGGTTGGCAGCAGCTTCTCCATTGCAGGCAGGAGTACCACTCAACCCTATCTTGAATATGCCAGGGAAGGAGCCTAGATGCTCTTTCCAGAGCAGCCCCACCCCCAAAGGGGAATATCTTACATTGCTTACATTTGGTCTCCCATTCAAATGCAACCAGGGTGGACCCTGCTTAGCAAAGGGGAAAGTCTTGCTTGCTACACAAGACCAGCTCTCCTTCTCCAAGCAGGTGGCAGTGTGTTCAGAAACATGAGTGGAGTGGGGTGGGTTAGAGTGAGTGGGGTGGGTTAGGGTTGCCAACACACACATCAGCACAGCACTGTAGACTCCCACCAACAGGTGGTGGCACCACACAGAAGCCGCCCACTTTGTTTTGTACCCAAGACCCTCACAGAGCAAGCCATGCAGATTCCTCACCCACAGCCAGCAAGGATGGCCTGGCATGGGAAAGGAGATGTCTGATGCACAGGTGTGCACCAACAGTGGGTGCAGGGCAGATATGAGGTGGTGAGCAGGGGGTGGAAATGCACCCACACCAAGGGATTTCTTTTCAAGAGCAAGACCAGGAGGAGATGCACATCGCCCCTGCTGTGCTGACCCCTATTCATCTCCTAACTGGTTCTATGCCACCCAAACTGCCACCTGGCAAAAGCAAGGATGCACAGTCCAATTACAGTACACTCTCACCCCGAGAGCAAATGCTACAATGGAGTATATTAGTTTGACCCTGTGAACAAAGTGATGGAGATTGTTTGTGTAAATACTGAGCGGGTGCTTGTTTTGAACCATGGTCCTCCCCATGAAGCAACCACCTAGCCACTGTCCACAAGGTTACTCATTAACTCAATCCCAGCTGCAGAGATTGCTTTCGGGAAGGAGGGAGCTGTGGGGGCAGGCGGAAGGAGTCTTGTCTGGCCACAAGAACTGTCCAGAGATCTACAGGCGGAGGCCATCCTAGGCCATCATTGGCCTGTCTGTACCCCATGCCCACTTCCTTCCAGGGAACACAAGATGCATCTGTCAACGATGCCCATTCCCGCTGTCCTTGCCCTTATCTATTGCCCTGCAGCTGGCACATTTTCTGATGCATTCCAGCGTGCTATCATTGAATGATTTAAGTTGAAAATTCTTGTGCCTTATGTCCCTGCACCTGGCCCTATGCCTCCACATGGGGACTGCTTGCCTGACCACACCCACACCCATCCAGTCTCACACAACGTGCATGAGTCAGTCAACCCAAGAGCATGCACCCATCCCTGTCCACAGTCACGTGACCAATGCAGTTTGGTTGCCCATGACCCTGTGTTTGGAGCTGAGGCCCAGCTACGCCAAACAATGGATTCTCAGCCCCCTTTTTCCTCTGGCCCTTCAACATCTGCAAGTGTCAGTGCGACAGGCAGCAGCTAAACAGCTGATCCATCTAAAAAGATCAGGGTGAGGCCCTGAAGCGATGCAGAGACAGGGGTGTTCCACTAACTCTGTACCAGCAACAGGGCCAGCTGGCAGATAGGGCCAGATGGCTTTGGACCCATTTGCAGAACAGCTTTAGAAACAAGGCAACCTACGCCTGGATTTCTGACCAGATGGTCATCCGAGGCTAGCACCAGTCTGCAAGCCAGTTCAAAGAGAGGTTGTAGTTCCTCAAGAAGTTCAAAGAGGTAAATGAGCACAACAAGATGTCCAAAGTGGAGCCCTGGACAATGGCCCACTATGACTTGCAGGCCACAGTGCTATCAGACAGGAGGGACTTAGTGCTACGGAGGGTCTTGGCACCCCAACGCAGACAAGAGGCTGAGAGCTAGACAGCTGGCCGTCCCTGCAGCCGTGTAGAGCCTTTGCAGGACCTCTCCACCCTCCTCCACCATGACAAGTGGTCGACAAGCAAATTCCACCACTACCACTGTGAGCACAGAGGGCATAGCCATTTACCCCATGGGACCATCCCCATTGCCCAGGCTCCTGAGAGGGAGATGTCCATCTGGCTTTGGGGCATGGGGCATCAGCAAACTGTCCCATCTTTTGGGCTCTTGTCCACCTTTGGATGGGCTGGTGGTCTAGTGGCTACAACCACAGTGGCCTCCCAGCAGAGCTCCATCTGGCCTGGCACCTCGCACCAAGCTGATCCAGCCCAACAGCCATAAGGAGCACTAGATGCAAGGGAGTCCTGCAGGGCACTAGATGATGGGAGTCCCACCCATCAATTGGTGCAGGTCCAGTTAACAGACCAGGCTGGCCACCTCTTCAACAAATCACTGTGCATGGTGCAGGAAGGAGAAGATGAGACAGCAACAAGACAGACATTGAGGAGATACTTCATCACTACCCAGACTTACTTGAACTGTTTAAGACCAAGAGTGAGCTGACGATGCTTGAGGGTGCAATGCTAGAGGATGAAGGACTTGGAATCCCCCAGGAAGAGGCCCTTGTGGAAGGAATAGGCCAGGAGTTGCTCCCTGTAGAGGGCTGTGGGTTGGTGGAGGAAGGAGCGGGTGCCCTCAGGAACCAAGGAGGCTTTCTGACTGATTGAACAGGTGAGTGAGGAGTTAAACAGCTTTTTTCTTCCCGGTGTCCGGGGATGCTTGCAGGTGGCTGTATGAGTAAGAATGTGGGGGGGGGCTTGTTTTGGGTGTGCCTGCTGGGAGGTGATAGGCATTCTGTGTAGGTGCAAGTTTGTTGTGGCGGGGTGGATGTGCCTCAAGAGTGCATGGGTGGTCGGGTGGTGGCACAGTGAGGGACCCCAACTCTTAAACCTCTCTTTCTTCCCATGCCCCCCTCTCAGAAGAGTCGCCGCTGAAGGAAGACACTGCCCCGCCCCTGCTTCTGCCATTCAACCAGACAGCTGAGCCAGGGCTGAGCCAGCCCTGCCTGCTGAGCCCTGGGATGAGCAAGCCCCCAGACCTGATGCCCCACACAAGCCCCTGATGGACGTACAATGATTGAACAAAATACAGAAATGTTTTATTAGGAGAGGGTAAAAAGAACAGCAGACAAAAGAACAGCACCCTCTTTTCACAGAGGAGGAAAGCCAGCTTACTACTACTACTACTACTACTACTACTACTAAAATAATTTAATAGTGACTTGCTGCTGGTTAAAAACAAATACTATAGTGGGAGGAGCACTTCCTATGGTAACATTAATGAGTAATTCAAAAGTAAACCTCTAGGGCAGGTTCTGATTAAGAGACTATAAAGCTAACTAGAGAGAGTCCCAACAAATCCTACATGTAAGTATTTGCATAGCTAGCTGCATATACTGATGGAAGCTTTGGGCTTGTGTTTCTCAAAAAGTAGCCAGCCTCTTGCTGTTTGGAAAAACTGCTTTTGAAACAAGGGACTTTCAAAAGCAGATTGTGTTATGGCATGGGAGTGTATATATTGGCAATTTAAAGAGAGAGAAAAGATCAGACATTCTGTTAAACATGCTAAAAGTAGCTCTTTGGAATCCAGGAATAACATTATCCAATATTACCCAGTGTGCAAGTCAGTCAAAAGTGTTCCAGGTTACTCCATTCCATGCTTTATGGGCCATAATGCCACAGTTTAGAGCGGATGCCTTTTTAGTATTTTACCTAATTTGTTTTTTTCCATCCTAACATAACTTCAGGGAAGCTGGCACTTTAATTCATTGAACTTGCTGGAGCTAAAAATGTCCAATTTTTTTTCATAAGTTCCCTTTCAATATTAAACACTGGAGTACAGTCTCTTCTTGCAGTACACACTTAACTCCCATTAGCATTAATAACAGTTATGCTCACATACTGAGTGCAGAATCTATCTTTCTTTGTCTCTTTGTACTGTACTGCAAGGAAAACTTTGAAGAAATTGAGAAAGGCAGGAAGAGCAGTATATTAATTTAAAACAGATGAAAGCAGTACATGACATTCCTAAATTTCATGGAAAATGCACCGCCAGTAACAAAGATGAGTCGAAATTTTTGTTTAATTTTGTACAACATTAAAATCAGTCTTCCCTGATTGTCTGTTTTCTTCCTCATTTCAAAGCACATATATTAAATTCATTTTATGCTTATAATGTATATAATGATTCTGGACAACATGAGAAGGATGCCATGGTTTGCCCTGCCTCCCTTTCAATGTGTAAGCCAGTGAGCCAATTTATGCTGCTTAATCCATTGCTAAAGAAGATGCATCAAAAATCGCCTGTGATCATTACAAATAATAGCATAAAATGTTCAAGAAAAAGTGGTTTTCTTATCATATTTTCATTAAAACTTCTTTTCACCTGCTTTGCTTTTTCCCATGTCTGTTTCGTAACCTGCGTTGTAATCAGTCTTATTAACTTAGAACATAAATATGATTTATTATGGTCTGATAATGGAAGCTGCATGGACCAAGAGAAGGGATATATTGTCCTTTGATAAAATGGCTCTTTTCTCTCCAATAGAGCTCTATCATGAGAGCATGCAGAATGTAGTGAGTGATTATTTCCTGAGGGTGAGTGATGGCAAAACCCTACAGAAAATTCTTCTTGTTGGCCATGACAGCCTCCGAGTGTCCCCAAATCTCACTGAGTTTGACAACCTGCAGACACTTTTGATGAACTGTATTCTTCAGCCAGAGACAGCCTGTCTGGGAGGAGAAAAGGGAACCTTTATCGTCTGATCTGCTGTTATTGTCTTGATCTTTTTATAAGCAATCTCTAATGCACACGAATATAATATCCTTTCACGCAAGTGCCAAGCATAATAGAAACAGAGTTAAAGGACCCCTTTTCCCCGTTATGTAAATGTCCTAATGCCATAATTAGAAAAGATGGTTTGTGAATGATAGGAGCAGAAAGGGTAATCAAAATGTTATAACATTATCTTTCGTTTTAAAAGACCAAAATCCATGCATTTACAGCAGATACGGAGATCCAGCTGAGACTGAAGCCTTTGCCTAAAAGAAAATAGCTTTCAGTAGGATGCTGGTGTTATATTTTCATAAAGCAAGCAAATGGCAGCTGGTCTTAAGCCAGAAATGATTACTTCACTGATAGAACTTGGAAGAAAATGAGTATCCCACTCAAAAATCCCTGTATGACTGTTAACAGAAAGAACAAAGGGCTATTAATAAGGTACAGCACTTGGACAAATTGCTCCTCAAACCCAAATAAAGTTCTCTAATAAATCTCTCTTTTATCTACTCCCCAAAGAACAAACATAACAAAGCCCTTTTCAATTAAAAGATGCATCCACAAGCGTGACACCCACATTTCTCAGCTGGCTTAGTCGTCCAACAACAATAAAAGATACAGTGCACAAACAATTTCCAAATTGTCCAGTAAAACAAGGTATTTCTTTTTCTGTTCTCCCCCCGCACCCGCCTTCATCATCTGGAACTGGGATGTCCCAATATTAATTACATTTGTACTTTTGCACCCTCAGTTAGCACCAAGATAAACCTCCACTGCTGAAGTCAAAAGGTTAATCATGCAATTCGCACTGGTGATGAAGTAGCAGTATACTTTTTGGGGCCATAAAAGTGAGGAGGTAAACAATTAGAAAACTATTATCAGGAGGTGGGAAGGACATGTCAGCCATGTCTTTTACTGATGGAATACAATACAGTTTCATTTACTTGCACTGACTGTGAGGCACACAAAATTTCTGGATAATCAAAATTTCAGATAAATGAGAATGCTCTTTATATAGACTTATATTCTGATGGAACTTATGATAATACATAACTACACTGATAGGCATCAACCACCAAGTGTCACTGATGCATCTATTTCCATTGGAAGGCTACTCAACCTATCTGCACCCACATGCCATTTAAAAGCCCAAAGCATACAGGCAACACTTGAAAACTACAATTCAGTACTAAATTAATTGTGCACACATCAATAAAGTCTATGAGCTTAACTGAATTCAACTCTTTGTTGGATTTGAACCATGGTGCTGCTCATTAATGCAAGGGCCCACTTTGTAGTGAGAAAGAGCAGCCCTGGGTTAGAGTATTGTGGGACAATACATGGCAGCCACAAGGAAACAGGCATTAAGAGGAAGCTCCAGTGTTCATATTATACTTTTAAAATAGTTAAAGAAAAAGGACTAAGAGCCCACCACTGACCCTTTGCAAAGCAAGCCTCCTAGCCCTCCTGACACAGAAACAAAAGTAGGAAATTTGTGAATGAATGACAAAATTGTAAACTGCCCTGAGCCATTTTGGAAGGGCGGTATACAAATCAAATCAATCAATCAATCAATCAAAATAAAATAAAAACCTAATGGGGGCTTAGACAATGAAAACAAATGGCACAACAAACTACAGGGGTGGAAAGGCTTGTCCACACATCCCTAGCTGGTATCAGTCACAGCCATAATCAAGATCGTGAACTATCTATCCTCTAGAGAGGATGGTTATTGCATCCTCTCTAGAGGAAAAACTGAAGATTACTTTGCAATTAAGCAAGCTAAGCCTTCAATATTAATGCAGCATGCTTACTATCCAAAGTTAGTTATGACAATGGAATGTCTTAAAACGACAACAGAGTGACATAAACCTTGTCTTCTTTTATATTATGTACAATATAATTTCTAGGTCTGGTCGATGCCTTGGTGAGAGAGGTCCTGAAATCTATGCCTTTAGTGAGAGACCTCCTGTGAACACTGCCTTGAGTTTCCTGATGAAAGCAAGGCTATAAGGGCAATAAATAAATAGTCTCTATGAGTTGTAGAAATATTAACACTGAAGTGTATGTATGTCAGATTGTATCATTTAAAAGCAGACAGCTGACATGATGAGGAAAATTACTCAAAGTAGTAAAATTACCCACTGAAATTTAAAAAAGGCATTGTTTAACATGTCCTTTTAATTTCAATTGGACTACTTTGAGAAATTCTTTTCACGCTGTCAGCTGGTGTTATGTGAAATAGATGTTTGGGGTTTCCATGTAACTGGTAAGGATCAAAGCACTCAAAGCGAAAACTGCTGACTTCTCCTAAATCATCTTTATTTTTAAATGTGTAATTTATTGCTCTTCTAAAATAAAATTGCATTGCACCAGATACATAGCACATATAATAAATCCAAATGGCTTAAACATCACAAATCAAAACTATATGAATCCAAACACACACAAAAACCTTAAAAAATATATTTTAATGTTAAGCTTCTCAGTAGTACTAAAGATACCATATTCAACATGAGGCAGAACAGAGCAATACAAAACGTGTGCAGGAGTAAGGAAAAGTTCACCAAAGAGTTCAAAGAAAAGGGAATTTCAAAAGTTGTGGCTGGACATGTTTCAGCTTGTATGACAGGGCAGAATGTTATTTCTCTGCGTCTTCATCATTCAAGTACAAGTTCATTTTTCTTTTCCTAAACGACCGGAGGCCTACGGCGTTAATTTTGCAATCAGATTCACATGTGTTGAAAGCCTTTCTTAATGCAGAGTACTCTCTGACTTAACTCGCATGCTGCCAATAGCAGTTCCCCTCTCACAGCAAGGAGCTGCAACATGGGAGGAAAGGGTTAAACCACTCTCTTTATATGTAACATGGTGATCAAGATCAGCCCCCACCCACGACTGATATTGCTAAAAAAAATACGCACAGGGAGGAAGATATATTTAAAATCATGCCTTGCTTTGCCCTCAGTGAAGACTCTTTTCCTGATTCAACGGGGAAATGGTTGACTAACAAGCAGAAGGTAGCCGGTTTGAATCCCCGCTGGTACTATATCGGGCATAAGAACATAAGAACAGCCCTGCTGGATCAGGCCCAAGGCCCATCTAGTCCAGCATCCTGTTTCGCACAGTGGCCCACCAGATGCCGCTGGAAGCCACAGACAGGAGTTGAGGGCGTGCCCTCTCTCCTGCTGTTACTCCCCTGCAACTGGTACACAGAGGCATCCTGCCTTTGTGGCTGGAGGTGGCCCACGGCCCTCCAACTAGTAGCCATTGATAGACCTCTCCTCCATGAAGTCATCCAAACCCCTCTTAAAGCCATCCAGGTTGTTGGCTGTCACCACATCCTGTGGCAGAGAGTTCCACAAGTGGATCACGCGTTGTGTGAAAAAGTACTTCCATTTGTTGGTCCTAGACCTCCTGGCAATCAATTTCATGGAGTGACCCATGGTTCTAGCATTGTGTGAGAGGGAAAAGAATCTCTCTCTCTCCACTTTCTCCACACCATTCATGATTTTATAGACCTCTATCATGTCTCCCCACAGTCGTCTTTTTTCTAAACTAAAAAGCCCCAGGTGTTGTAGTCTTGCCTCATAAGAAAGGTGCTCTAGGCCCCTGATCATCTTGGTTGCCCTCTTCTGTACCTTCTCCAGTTCAACAATGTCCTTTTTAAGATGTGGTGACCAGAATTGTACGCAGTACTCCAAGTGTGGTCGCACCATAGTTTTGTATAAGGGCATTATAATGTTAGCCGTTTTATTTTCAATCCCCTTCCTAATGATCCCTAGCATGGAATTTGCCTTTTTCACAGCTGCCGCACATTGAGTCGACACTTTCAACTAGCTGTCCACCATGACCCCAAGATTCCTTTCCTGGTCCGTCACCGACAGCTCGGATCCCATCAGCATATACTTGAAGTTGGGGTTTTTCATCCCAATGTGCATCACTTTACACTTGCTAACATTGAACTGCATTTGCCATTTTGTCGCCCACTCCCCCAGTTTGGAGAGATCCTTTTGGAGCTGCTCACAATCCGTTTTGGATTTCACTACCCGGAAGAGTTTGGTATCATCTGCAAATTTGGCCACATTGCTGCTTACCCCTGCTTCTAGATCATTTATGAATAAATTAAAAAGCACCGGTCCCAGTACAGATCCCTGGGGGACCCCACTTCTTACTTCCCTCCATTGTGAAAACTCTCCATTTATACCTACCCTCTGTTTCCTGTCTTTCAACCAGTTAGCAATCCACACATGTACTTGTCCCCTTATCCCATGACTGCTAAGTTTCCTCAGGAGTCTTTGATGAGGAACTTTGTCAAAAGCTTTTTGGAAGTCCAGGTAGACTATGTCAACTGGATCACCTTGATCCACACACTCGTTGACACTCTCAAAGAAGTCCAAAAGCTTGGTGAGGCAAGATTTACCTTTGCGGAAGCCATGCTGGCTAACTCCCAGCAGGGCCTGTTCTTCTAGGTGCTTTACAATTTTATCCTTGAGGATGCTTTCCATCAGTTTGCCTGGAATGGACGTTAGGCTAACTGGCCTGTAATTTCCCGGATTGCCCCTGGATCCCTTCTTGAAAATCAGTGTTACATTTGCTACTCTCCAGTCCTCTGGTACAGAGCCCGATTTCAGGGATAAGTTATATATTTTAGCAAGGAGGTGGGCAATTTCACATTTGAGTTCTTTGAGGACTCTTGGATGGGTGCCATCCAGCCCTGGTGATTTGTCAGCTTTCAGTTTTTCCAGACAGTTTAGAACATCATCCCTTGTCACTTCTATCTGACTCAGCTCTCTAGCCTCCATCCCTAAAAAGCCTGGCTCAGGAACAGATATATGCTCAGTATCCTCTGCCGTGAAGACAGATGCAAAGAACTCATTCAGTTTCTCTGCAACCTCCATATCCTCCTTAATAATCCCTTTCATTCCCTCATTGTCTAATGGTCCAACTGCCTCCCTGGCAGGTTTCCTGCTTCTGATGTACTTAAAGAAGTTTTTGTTATTCCCCTTGATACTTTTGGCTAAATGTTCCTCAAACTCTCTTTTTGCCTCCCTTATTGTCACCTTGCATTTCTTTTGCCAGGGTTTGTGTTCCTTTCTGTTCTCTTCATTTGGACAGGCCTTCCAATTTCAGAAGGAAGTCTTCTTCCCTTTTATGGCTTCCTTGACGGTACCCGTTAGCCGTGCTGGCATCCTCCTGGACTTAGTGGTACCTTTCCTCCTTTTGGGTATACAATCTAACTGGGCTTCTAGTATTGTGGTTTTGAGTAAACTCCATGCACTCTGGAGCGAAGTGACTCTCCTGATTTCTTTTCTCCCTCAGCTTTCTTTTCACCATATTCCTCTATCACATCCCTGAAGGTCTCGGGGGGATGCCTCTATCACATCCCTGAAGGTCTCGTCCACATGCCTCTCTGTCTCTCTGAGCTCCTCCAGATCTGCCACCTTGGTCTCAAGGGAACGGATTTGTTCCCTGAGAGCCAGGAGCTCCTTGCACCGAGCACACACCCATGACTTCTGCCCATGGGGCAAATAGTCGTACATGTGGCACTCTGTGCAATACACTGGGAAGTGCCCCTTCCCCTGCTGACCTTCTATCTTCATACTGTTTTAGTTGGCTGTTTACAGTATTTAGGGAGCTTATTGTCCGTTTATTAGATAGTTTATTAGGATAGGTCTCAGCTGTAATGGTCAACTATTTAACTGTCCAAACAGTCTTTCCCAAGACTATGAGGGATACAAGGGAGGGATATGTACTTACATTCTCTTCTCCACCAGGCTCCTTGTGATCCTTGTGATCGCAAGGGCTTGTTCCAGGCTCCCCCGCACACTTCCCGCTAAACTCCTGCAAAACTCCTACGTCCTGTTTGCTATCCCTGTTTGCTCAGCAGTGATATAGGAAGATGTTGAAAGGCATCTCATACTGCACGGGAGGAGGCCATGGTAAACCCCTCCTGTGTTCTACAAAAGAAAACCACAGGGCTCTGTGGGCGCCAGGAGTCAAAATTGACTTGATGGCACACTTTACACTTTACCTTTCACCAGTGACTAAAACAGGCTTTGATAGCGAGTGTTTCTAGGACCCTCCCAATTCCCTGCCACTTAAACATCCACCCACTGTCAAAGGTTGCTAGAAGTGGGGGCGATATTTATTTTATTATACGCTTTTCAAAATAAAAATTCTCACAAAATAGGGCATGTGAGACATTAAAACAATGAAGCACAAGAAACCAAAACTACACCATTCAAAAGCTAAAAACCAAGAACAAAACCACAGCTTTTTGCCACCATGCATGGCAGCAGCGGCAGATAGGCATAGCAAAGAGATAAGAGGCAGGCCTGCACTGGCTCAGCAGATCCAAAGGCTCCTGTCAAAGGTCCAGTTGCCACACTCTAGGTTGTTGTCTGGAGCTGCCAGGGCCTATTTAGAAGAGGGACCATTTGCTCAGTGCACAGCTGTAGTGTGTGCTAAATGATGGCTAAAAACTGGAATCTCTCCCTAGATCGTCATTGCAAGGCCCAGGAGTCAGTGGCTGCTCCCATTGTCCCTAAGTGTGGCTCGCTGACTAACTGTTTGGCCTGTTTGACCAAAGCTCCACATAATCACCCTAGTCCCACGTGGTGACCTTTAAGAGAAATGGAGCCCTTTTGAGCCCCAGTGCCATGGCAGGTGAGGTCTCTGGAGAAAGTACTGGGAAGCATAGTCCTTCCCAGGACTACGCTTCCCAGCATTCTGGGTGCACCTTCCAAGATGGTGCTGGGGGTCAACAGAGCTCTATTTCTCTTAAAGCAGCCCCTCTGATGCTGGGGAAAGCGCAGCACCATGTGAAGGTCAGCATGGTGGGAAACGGCTGTCACATTGAAGGCTTTTTGCTGAAGTGCCCCCCCCCCGCCCCTTGAAAAACAGTGAAAATCACTGCCCTCAATAGTAAAAGGTACCAGGGTGAATCTGTTTATCTAGCAATAGCAATAGCAATAGCACTTACATTTATATACCGCTCTATAGTTGGAAGCTCTCTAAGCGGTTTACAATGATTTAGCATATTGCCCCCAACATTCTGGGTACTCATTTTACCGACCTCGGAAGGATGGAAGGCTGAGTCAACCCTGAGCCCCTGGTCAGGATCGAACTTGTAACCTTCTGGTTACAGGGCGGCAGTTTTACCACTGCACCACCAGGGGCTCTGCGCCACCAGGGGCACTGCACCACCAGGGGCACTATCTAGACTAGCCATTGATACTCCTCGAGAAGAGGGATGAACACTTCCTTTGCAGTCTAGGTCAAGGCAATGATAACATTGATGGGCTTTGATTCTTAGCTGTTCCCTGGCCTGATCCTTCCTGTGTTCTGATTTCTGGCTTGACCCTCCCTTAGGCTCTAAACCCTTAAGTTGATTCCTAGCTCTGGCTCCTGGCTCCCATGTGGCTGCCCATGGCTCAGTTCTGACAGCAGTTACACAAAAGTTTACTGTCCAACCATGTGAGGGCTGTTGTGTCCATCCATTGGCTACTCAGATTGAAATGTTATAACCTGATATGATATGATAGCATAGTACATCCTTACCTGATCCGAACAATACATTAACATCCAGCTTTTTCTTTATTCTATTTAAAGAATGTAATAAACAATTGTAGGACAGAAGGAAACATGGTCAGCAGAAAATGGCAACCTGAACGACCTAAAGCCAGGGCTATTATCCATTAATTGCTAGAGAAATACTGGAATTGCTGTAGGCATTTTTAATTGCTGTTTGGGGATTTAAATGAGAGAGGGGTAGGGACTTTTTTTTTTAACAAAAGAAAGGAAGAAAGGTTGGTCTGTAATCACTCTTATCTGCCAATAAGGAGTATCATATAAATTACTCAGACACTTTTACAAATACATTATTTACTCAATATCGCATAATGGGTTCAATGCCCCTTTTACATGCTATTATAGAAGTTCATAATTGCAGACTTTTCAGATGGGTTATTTCTTTTAGGCAATAGCCTATAATGGTTCTTTCAAAGCTCTTAGGCTTTTATCACATGAAATCCTAAGTAGAAAATGTTTAGCTCACTGTTCATTGACTAATAGACAGCAACAGCACTTTGGAGCAGTTATTGTCTACAAGTTTCAGCAAAGGGAGCTGAAGGAGCAAGAATACTGGAGGCTTTTTTAAGACCAAAGGAAATTTTTGCTGGGGTAAACTTGCCATTCATTTACTATCAGTTATTTTGGAAATCATATATGTGTGTGTGTGAGAGAGAGATCCCTTATTTTAGCTTTAACTGATTTGGAGAAAAGAAAATGCTCCTAGTTCACCCATAGGATGAAGAACTCTTAAAATTAAGTGCTACATGCATAAAAGCATTCCAATTTTATCTGGCAGCACAGCCATATGAGGGAAAAGCTGAGGGAGTGGGCAAACTTTGAGAATAAAAATGGCTAGAAGGGAAAAGGTTAAGTAGTCTTTTCCACCACTGTTTCCATTGAAATGTGTAGCCTCCAAAAGCTGCTTTTAGTTTAAAAACCCAGGAAAGATATGCAAAAGTATGCATTTTGTGTATTTGGTCCTCCCTGTGGCTGTTCATTCAGGAAGTCTGTGTATGCTTCACAACATAAGGGGATCAGAAAGACAGATACTTGAATATTTCAAATTCTGAATATTTCAAATTGTGATAAATGCAACCTAATTACACTTTAATACAAAGAGAGAGCAATGCATGTTGCTTTTTTTTTTTTTAACTAAACTGCATGCATTTCTGCCAGCACTTCCCTTAAGGCACACATACACTCTACTTAAAGAGCAGTCATATCATTTCCCCCATAGAACTCTGGGAATGGTAGCTCTGTAGGGTGAGAGTTAAAATTTCCAACACCCATCACCACACTACAGTGCCCAGGATTCTTTGGGGGAAAGCCATGGCTGTGAAGTTGGTCAAAACCCAATCTAAATTTGTAGCACAGATGTGCCTCAGTGTACTGCACAGGTGGTACTGAATTCCATTCACCAAAAGTAGTTGTTTTGGACTGGCAAAAAAAATTTCTTATACCCATAATGGTTATAAAATGAGACTTTTGCCAGGACTAGTAAATGTTCAAGCTTTTATTTTATTTTATATGTATGTATGTATTTATTTATTTATTTATTTATTTAATTGCACAAGGCTGTCACATGGCTGCGCTGCTAGATAAAACTGGAATGCTTTATGCACGTAGCATTTAATTTTAAGCATTCTTCATGGAAACTTACATGGCAGATCATTTGCATATTCAATACCAGTGACAATTTACTTCTCCCATCTGAGCAGGGCTTTCAACTGTGCCACTTGAACTAAATTAATAAACAGTAATTACAGAATGTTGTGCGAGCTAGCTGTTGATGTTGAGCAGATTCTAATCAACACCTTCTTTTAAGGGCCAATTAAAGCTGGATGTATGCAATATAAACATCTTCTTGTATTTAGACATGAACTGCAGAACAAGTTGGGGGGGGATTAAAAAAATGCAATTACAGCAAGTTGGGGATGATCAAATGGAAAGAAGCATCTTTTCCCCCTCACGGTCCATGAGTGAATTAAACAAAATAGATATCTTCCTGTTCTATGTTCACTTACTTACTGCAATTCATTGCCATAAAATGTACTGAAATTCAATTAATATTGAAGCTGGAGCAGAACCACTCCCCACCATAAATGGAATTAGTATGTCTTCACCATGGACATATCTACAGTATAGATATGTTAGGTAGTGACTTATATCCCTAATACTGCAGAGAAGACTACTCTGATATACAGTCAAAACACATCCTTGAACATGATTCCCCTTCTGGATTAATTTAATTTAATTTAATTTCAAATACCTTTCAACAAAAAAGTTCTCAGAGTGGTTTACATAGTAAAAGGAATGAGAAGATAGTTTTCTGTCCCAAAGGGACTCAGACAATCTAAAGAGAAACACAAGGTAGATACCAGCAACAGTCACTGGGAGGGGAACTATGCTGGGATGAAAAGGGGCACTTTTTCTCCTCCTACTAAATATGAGAGCCTCTTCTCCAGTTCCTTAACCCTTTCCTCATAGGGTTTGTTTTCCTGATCCCTGCCCTTCTTTGTTATCATCTTCTGAACCTGTTCCAGTTTGTCTACATGCCCAGCACTGGATATTACTCCAGAAGAAGTCTGGTAGTGCATAAACTGGAACTATTATATGACTTGGAAACCATGGTTTTGTTTACAAAATTTAAAATTGCATTCGTCTGTTTTGCAGCAGCATCACAGTGCTGATTCATATTTGCAGAGGTGCACCTAGGTAATTTTGGAGCCTGGATCTAAAAGCCTTTGGAGCCCCTCCCTCCCCTGCAAATTAAGCATCATCATGCTCCACTGGGTGACCACACCACCCAGGACAGATTAAAGAGGATTTGCAGGCCCCCATGGGCTGTGGAGGCCCTGGATTTTGGCCCTGAAGTCCAGGAATAAGAGAACCTCTGCATATTTGTCTTGTGATGCATTGCAAACCTGAGACCTTTACTACTGCCAAGCCATACTATTGCCCGGCCACGTATTTGTTGAAACTGTAACAGCAATGGATTATTCCAGTTTAGAGAATAAAAGAATAACTTTACCTTTTGCATGTAATTAATTTCTGAGGGGAAAACTGTCTGGATTCTTCAGAACCAGCTTGTCATGACCTGCATTCAGGCCTCCCTGATCCACTCCATGGGACCAAGGACAAGAAGGAAGACTGGATGCAGGAAGCTGAGCCATAGCCCTGCCTGGAGGACCCAGGATCCACAGAGACCTCCAAGGACTTCACGTCCCAAGGCTCCACCCAATCGTCCTTCATAAGGCCAGAAGATGATGCATTGACATTGGACTCAGATTCCAAGGAATCTACAAGCAAAATAGAGCAACCACAGTCTCAACAGAGTTTAAGGCAGCAGATTAGGCCCCTTTAGCAGGCTGAAGCCTTGCTCTGGGAGTGGTTGTGGAGATGTGCTCAGTTACCATCCATCCAACCTGGGCTACATAGAATACAGGTCTGTAATCTACTCCAGGTCTCTGTTGCAGCAACAGCTTATATGAAACTCTTCTCCAGTCTGCTTCACCAGCCTGTCCTCTGGTTCCCAGCCCCAACTGGTTTGACCTTGGCCTGACTCTGCTTTGCCTAGCCCTCTGTACCTGTTGCCCACCAGTTTGACCTTAGCTTGCCTGACACGGCTTTCCTGGATAATAAAACAACAACAACAACAATAATAATAAAGAAAAACAAGTCAAAATAATCAACATAGCAATACCAGGGGATAGCAGAATAGAAGAAAAAGAAATAGAAAAAATAACATAACACAAAGATCTACAAATTGAAATTGAAAGGCTGTGGCAGAAGAAGACCAAAATAATCCCAGTAGTAATTGGCACCTTAGGTGCAATTCCAAAACAACTTGAAGAGCACCTCAACACCATAGGAGCCACAGAAATCACCATCAGCCAATTACAAAAAACAAGTTTACTGGGAACAGCCTATATTTTCTGACGATATCTATAATAATAACAAAAATATTGATAATAAAATTCAGTCATCCCAGGTCCTTGGGAAGGACTCGATGTATGGATAAAACAAACCAGTCAATAACACCTGTCTACTGTGTAAACAAGAAACAACAACAACAATGAAGCCAGAATTACACAATACATGCAGAATCTCCAATTCCAGTCGAATCAGAGATGTTTCTACCAAAGCATAGAAGGAGAAACTACAAGAAACGTCGAAACACCAAATAAAGAAGAAACAGTAAAAATGCAGGCTGGGTGAAAGAGGTCGAAAAATTTAACCAACAAATGCAAGATCTAATAAGAACACCAGAATTAATAAGTGAAAGAGCAAAGAGAATTAAAAATTGGACTGCACCAGGCGACGATGAACTGCATGGCTTTTGGCTTAAACACCTAACAAGCCTCCATAAACGACTATCAAAACAGTTCAATCACATTTTGCAAGGAGGTGATATTGAATAATGGCTAACAACTGGGAAAACTCATCTCATAATGAAAGACCCAGCAAAAGGTGCAGTTCCAAGTAATGATAGACCGATAACCTGCCTGCCAACCATGTTCAAATTATTAACTGGAATAATAGCAGATGAAGTGATGCAACACTTATTAACTAATAAGCAGCTTCCAGTTGAACAGAAAGGAAATTGCCTGAACACCAGAGGCACAAAAGACCAGCTGCTGATTGACAAAATGATATTAGAAAATTGCAAGAGAAGAAAAACAAATCTAAGTGTTGCATGAATTGACTACAAGAAAGCCTTCGACTCATTGCCTCACACATGGATACTAAAACATTTAGAAACAACTGGTGTCAGCAAAAACATTCAGGTATTTATAAAAAAAAGCAATGAGCATGTGGAGTACACAGTTAACAATCAATGGTGAGACACTTGGACAGGTTAGCATTAGAAGAGGTATTTTCCAAGGGGACCCACTATCCGCTCTGTTGTTTGTAATCGCCATGACCACTTTCACAAATACTAAACAAAACAGGCCTTGGATACCAAACATCTAAAACATCAAGTCAAATCAACCATCTGCTGTACATGGACAATCTGAAGTTGTATGGAAAGTCCCAGTCAGAAATCGAATCACTGCTAAACACTGTCCATATATTCAGTAACGATATAACAATGGAGTTTGGACTAGACAAGTGTGCTGCATTAATAATGAACAGAGGGAAAATAAGAAAAACAGAAGGAACAGAACTGCCCAATGGAAGCAACATCAAGAACCTGGAAGAGAAAGAACATTACAAATACTTGGGCATTCTCCAGGCTGATAACATTGCACGCACTGAAGTCAAAAGAAAAATGGGAAGTGAATACATCAGGAGAGTTAAAAAAATCCTCAAGTCCAAACTCAATGGCGGGAACACCATACACGCCTTAAACACCTGGGCTATACCTGTTATCAGATACACTGCAGGAATAATAGACTGGACCCAGGCAGAGCTAGAGATGCTAGATCGTAAGACCAGGAAAATAATGACCATCAATCATGCTCTGCACCCTCGCAGTGATGTAGATAGGCTACACCTCCCTCGCCGCTCAGGTGGAAGAGGAATACTGCAAGGCCATCAAACAGTAGAGGAGGAGAAAAGAGACCTTGAAGAATATATAAAGGACAGTGAAGAAGATGCACTTCAAATGGTCGATAACGAGAAACTATTCAATACCAATGAAACAAAGCAGGCCTACAAGAAAGAACAAGTCAAGAACCGAATGGAAAAAGAAGCCACTGCATGGTCAATATTTGCACAATATAAGTGGAAAATCAGACATCACCAAGACCTGGCAATGGCTTACGTATGGCAACTTGAAGAAAGAAACAGAGGGTTTAATACTGGCTGCACAAGAACAGGCACTAAGAACAAATGCAATAAGAGCAAAAGTCAAAAAATCAACAACAAACAGCAAGTGCTGCCTTTGTAAAGAAGCAGATGAAACCGTGGACCACCTAATCAGCTGTTGTAAAAAGATCGCACAGACTACAAACAAAGGCATGTCAAGATAGCAGGGATGATACACTGGAACATCTGCAAAACATACAAACTACCTGTAGCCTAAAATTGGTGGGATCATACAATTGAAAAAGTGGTAGAAAATGAAGATGCAAAAAATATTATGGGACTTCTGACTACAAACAGACAAACATCTGCCACACAATACACCAGATATAACTGTAGTCGAGAAGAAAGAAAAACAAGTCAAAATAATCGACATAGCAATAGCAGGGGATAGCAGAATAGAAGAAAAAGAAATAGAAAAAATAACATAATACAAAGATCTACAAATTGAAATTGAAAGGCTGTGGCAGAAAAAGGCCAAAATCATCCCAGTGGTAATTGGCGCCCTGGGTGCAGTTCCAAAAGACCTTGAAGAGCACCTCAACACCATAGGGGCCACAGAAATCACCATCGGCCAATTACAAAAAGCAGATTTACTGGGAACAGCCTATATTCTGCGACGATAACTATAATAACAGCAACAACATTGACAATAAAATTCAGCCATCCCAGGTCCTTGGGAAGGACTCGATGTCTGGATAAAACAAACCAGTCAATTAGGGGTGTGCACCGGACCGCGGAGCTGCGGTCCGGCACTGGGGTGGGGGGGTCCCATTAAGGGCGGGGGGGCTTTACTCACCCCTCCCGCGCTTTGCAGCTTTGGCGCCATAAATATAAAAAAAAATCCGGGCGGCAGAATCGCTCTCCGCCCGCTCCTATGGCTCCGGGGCTCCTTCTTGTTTTAAAAATCGGGCGGCAGGATACTTCCCTGCCGCCCCCGAAGCCCCCTCAAGCCATTTCGCTTCTTTAAATCTCGCCCGGACCGAGTCCATCCACGCTTGGGCGGGCGGCAGCGAGATGTCCTTCCGCCCGCCCGCCCCCTTCCCTGCCGTCTGCGAAGTGCAGGAAGCCTTCTGTGTGCAAAACAATTAGAGAAAATAACTAAATACAAAGACCTTCCTATTGAAATTGAGCGGCTCTGGAAAAAGAAAACAATAGTGGTGCCAATAGTTGTTAGTGCCCTTGGTACAGTACCAAAGAACTTGAACACCATCTCAACACCTTGGGGATCAATAAAATTACAACACATCAACTACAGAAGGCCACACTACTCAGGACAGCATGAATACAACAACATCTTTAATTCTTCTTTAATTATCCTAGACTCTTGGAAAGAGCCCAATAATTAAAGTACCAAATCCAGTCAATAACATCTGGTAGACTGTGTGTAAATAAATAAATAAATAAATAAATAAATAAATAAATAAATAAATAAATATTACACACGTGCACCCCGGTACAATACTGCTCGAGGCAGCTCACAATAGTAAAACAGTAAAAGTTTTACTGTTTTACAATTAGTTTAACAATAAAACAAATAAAACACAATGTAGAATAAAAATCACTAAAACAAACCCAGTTAAAATTAAAAACCCACCGGACTGTAATAAAACACATTAAAAAGCCTCTCTGAACAAATAGGTTTTAAGATATTTTTAGAAAACCCTAAGGGAGGGAGCATGGCAAAGCTCTTCTAGGAGGGCATTCCAGAGCTGAGGGGCCAAAACTGAAAAGGTCCTGTCTCTTGTCCCCACCAGTTTATCTAGCCATGAAATATTACCTGGCACTTCTCTGAGCTCATTAAAATCAGTTTTCCTGAAATCCAGGATACATGTTTGTCCACACTTGCCATTAGATTTCCATAAACCAAGAAATCCAGCATGATATGGTCCTTTGCCCCTATGTTCCCTTGCTCGGAGAGACCATATTACTCCTGTATTAAAAGAGCTACACTGGTTGCCAATAAGTTTCCAGGCAAAATACAAGGTGCTAGTTATAACCTATAAAGCTCTAAACGGCTTGGGCCCTGGGTACTTGAGAGAACGTCTTCTTTGGCATGAACCCCACTGCCTATTGAGATCATCAGGAGAGGTCCGTCTGCAGCTGCCACCAGCTTGTCTGGTGGCTACTTGGGGACGGGCCTTCTCAGTTGCTGCCCTGATGCTTTGGAACACACTCCCTGCTGAAATAAGAGCTTCCCCATCTCTGACAATTTTTAAAAAATCTTTAAAGACACATTTGTTCACCCAGGCTTTTAACTGAATACCATTTTAATAGTTTATACTTCATTTTAAAATATTGTTTTAAGGTTTTAAATTCTTATAATGTTTTATTTTTTTGTTGTCATTTATTTTAACCAATGTTTTAATTTGTCATTTATTTATTTTAACTAACTTTTTAACTTTTTGTTTTTGTTGTAAACTGCCCAGAGATGTAAGCTTTGGGCGGTATAAAAATATGTAAAATAAATAAAATAAAATAAATAAAGTTCATACTTCATCGTCATTTATCAACTACTCTGTTGATTAGGATCAAGTCAAGGGCAGCTGATCCCCTTGTTCCCTCCTCCACTAAAAGAGGAATTTGTCAGCAAGGTATGTAGAAATTTGTTGAATATTAGATGCTTCTCAGAATTTGTCTTCCAACAGATATCAGGGCACTTGAAGTCTCGCATTACAGTACATCATATCCTGGACCCGTGCACTGGGAAGCCAGCAGAATTCATGAACTGACAGGTCCAGTCAGCGCACAGCCACCTCCCTATCTCTCAGTAGGGAGTCACCAAGCACCACCACTCTTCTCCTCTTCCAGCAGGTGTGGTAATTGAGCTACCTCTGTCCTTAAAGGGTTGCAACTCTTCCTTCCTAATGAACACATTCTGCTGTAGCTTTCCACCATTGGGATTCTTGTCAGGAAAACACTGAAAGGAACTTATTAATTCTGGTGGTTCAGAATAAAGGTAAAGGTAAAGTGTGCCGTCGAGTCGGTGTCGGCCCTGTGGTTTTTCTTTGGTAGAATACAGGAGGGGTTTACCATTGCCATTTCCCGCACAGTACGAGATGATGCCTTTCAGCATCTTCCTATATTGCTACTGCTCGATATAGGTGTTTCCCATAGTCTGGGAAACATACGAGCGGGGTTTTGAACCGGCAACCTCTGGCTTGCTATTCAAGTTATTTCCCCACTGTGCTGTTCAGAATACCTCTTGATTTTCCTGCTCCTGATAGTTCATTGCAGTTTCCTTCCACTTACAGTGGAAGGTCATCCTCTTATTGCTGTTGTCCTTTTTGCAATGTCCCCTGTGTGCTGTCCAAGAAAACCTCATCTTCTCAAATGAGGCAAAGTGTAGGGACCTTCTCCTCCAATCCTCTTCCAACACAGCTTCCTATTTATACTTGCTGAAGGTGTGTAGTTTATGATACTGTCAGGAAAGAAAAGACATTTCAGGTCACCACAATAGAGCCCTACTGCCCATCTTCTTATCTTTTGTTCATGTGTGCTGTCCTCTGTTTTTACAATGGAGTAACTTTTATTTCATCCTAACTTATTTATTTATTGAAAGTTGCCTGAGATACTGTGATGAGGTAGCGATGTACTGTCACGGAACTGGCCAGACTGGTTCGGCTCGAATCCAGACTGGATTTGAACCGACCTGGCCCGGTCCAGTCTCAGGTCCGGACAAATTGAGACCAACCCAGTCTGGCCATCAAACCAAACTGAGCTGGTTTGCGGGCCAGTTCAGGGGATATATTTGTAAAGGGGTGAGGATCCAGTGAGAATTCCTCTTTACAAGTAGAGGGCATTCTCTATATTAATGCAGTAGGGAAGGGAGAGAAGGGTACTGTTAACTTTAACTTAGAGGCAGCAGAGACATCGGAAACAGGGGCTCCTCCAACGCCCCCCCCGCAACTCGCCCAAATGACAGCCCAGTCCAGCCCTGTTTGGGTTTCTATGCACATGCGGAGGCCATTTTTGTGACCACCATGCATTTTTGTGACCTCTGGCCCGGGCTGACATTTGGAAGGCCAGCAGAGAGGGGGTGGAGGAGTCCTCAACAGCACCGCCAATGTCTCCGCTGCCACTGCCTCCGCTGTCCCTGCCGCCTCTAAATTAATTAAATATACTACTACTACTACTACTACTAATAATAATAATAATAATAAATGGGCGTCGATAAAATTACAACACATCAACTACAGAAGGTGACACTACTCAGGACAGCGCAAATACTACGATGCTATATTTAATTTTTCTTTAATTATCCTAGACCCTTGGAAAGGGCCTGATAATTAAAGCACCAAATCCAGTCAATAACATCTGGTAGACTGTGTGTAAATAGCATAATAATAAAAACAACTTTATTTGGTAGCCACCCCATAACATTGTTCTCTGGTAAAGGTAACAGTACCCGTTCTCTCACACACACACTCCTCATTAGTATAGGGAATGCCCTTTACACATTAAATAAAATCCTTGCTCGATTCCCCTTTACAAGTATTCCCCCAAACCAGCCCGCAAACCGGTTCTTTGAACTGGGGCTAGTCCAGTTCGAACTCAGACTGCCTGAATCAGGCTGGTTTGATTTGAACTGCAGCTCCAATCAAGACATCTCACACATCTCTATGATGTGGTGCTATTTAGGAGATTATGTTTGGCGTAATGCCCATCCATGGCTTTTGGCCTGCTGTTGGAGAAAGGACAGGGTGGTGGTAAGCCCAAGCCCCACTATCTCAGAGTGATCCCAAGGGTCTTCAGCAGAGGCTTCTGGGAGAATATGTTGATGAGCTGCTGCCTCCTCAGACCTTAGCTTGCTGGTGGAGAGCCATTTATTCCTGAGTAATGTCTACGTAAGTATTTAACATTATTTGCATTCTGTTCAATCTCAGAACTCGAGGAGCTCTTGAAGAAGAGCAGCTATTATGATCTCCCTTTTTTGGTTCAATTATTTTGAGGGAACATTTCTTTTTCCCTGATCTTAACTGATGTAATGCCAGAAAACTGGGTGGCTGGAGAAGAAAGGCCGTAATCAACATTAAGGAAGGTTACTCCCACATAGGCATACCAACATTTTTATCTGTATGCACAAGAAGAATAAAAATTCTTATTGTGACTGGACTTTGTGGAAGACACCAGGAAAGATGTGTTGTTTTATCATCCCAACATGAACAAGGGCTAGACACAACATAAATATGAAACATTTTCACAAATGCTATTCCGAATTTAGAAACATGCAATCATTTCACAAAAACACTTTTCTTTGGGTGAACATTTAACATTTTTAACAAGCCAAAAAACCTGTCTGCTAGTCGTAAGTGATTTTTTTTTTTAAAAAAAAATAGATATACAAATCACTTCCCAATATTCAGCAGGGATTAGGGAGCTTACCATCATTTAAGAAGATTTTCTGATACTGCAGAAGCAGCCTCCTCTGTATTATGTGATTAGGCAATATTTCCTTTCAGCCAAGAGAAGGGTATTCCCTAGATTGCTTAACTCAGATTACTCTTTGACTTTTTCTCACACAGGGTAGTTTAAGTAATTAAGTGGAGGGCGGGGTGGGAATAACATCTGAGTCAGCATCCCTTCTTGGCTACAGAGGTGGTCAAGTTGTCAGGCTACCAAGGGAAGGGGCTTTCCAATTTTCCAGCCCTACCGAGAAGGATCTTGATCTTGACACTGATAGTATCAGAGACTGATCAGGCTGGACACTGGCTGAGCCCCCATACCCATGAGAGTGGGTAATCACCTGGCCAGGACAACTCCCGAATGTCCCCAGTACTGGTGGCAGCAATGGTGCGAGTCACCTAAGGGACTTGTGCTGCTGCTTCGCTCAGCAGCACACACCCATCTATAAATGGGGGCATACCATAGAGGCCCCTGTGTCATTGTGGGGCCTCTACTGCTACACAAATATTTTGGTGAGGCAACCTGCACAGCAGTTCCTAATCCCACCTTTCCCATAAGACATCATTGCAAGGAGAAAGCTCATTGGCCAATGGAGAGGGTGGGAGAGAACTGCCACTGCCTCTGCCAAGAAATCTGATGATATTTGGATGCCTTCGAGTCCTGTGATGTCTGGAATTGAGATTTCTAATAGATTTTTGTTATTGTAAATAACTATTTGTATTGCTGCCCATTGGCCCTAGGGGCAGGTGACCCAGTAGGAACAAGCCCAGATTATGCATCCTTTTTATTCCTTGTAACTAGTTACTTGACACTTGCGTCTGGTGAGCACCATAATAAATTTTGAGGGTTTAATATTAACCACATTTTTCTACCTAAGCATTAAATATGTGACTTCCTATCTGGCTGTCAATCTTAATCTAATCTAATCTTAATCTTAATCTAACCTAATCTGTTTTGCATTTTCACATAGAGAAAAGTTCTCTAAATCCTAAACCTTGGTTCTTTTCAACAGAGACCATTGTATTTCATTTGTGGGCTCCATTCTTATGGATTAGCGTCACCATCTCTGACATCACAAGGCAAACATGTGGGTCTCAGCATCTCTCTATGTACACCTCAAGTTTCATGCTTAACTCAATTAAACCAAGAGCAGTTTCACTGTCTTATGCAACACTAGATGGCACACAATGGGGCTATTCACACGACGTGCATGTGGCCATTCAGACGTGGGGTTGGGGGAGGCAGGGTTCAACCTACTTTCCCTCCGATGACCGCTCTTAGCCTCTGCTGCACATAAGCCATATGCCTACACAACCCACACTGCTGGGAGTTGTTCCACGCTGGGATGTTCCAGCAGTGTGGAACAGCAGAGGCCAGGACTCGTTATCTTGGCCTCTGAGTATTCCACTGTATCCCAGTTATCCCACACAGAGACGGTTGCTCTAGGTTGCTCAAGCAGCTTGCGCTGACACACGATCCTGGCAGCCAGGTTAAGGGCGTGTTTGTGCCCTTAAGCTTGGCTAAGGGCCGGGCTTTGGCACTGGCTTTGGTGCAGCAGGGCTGCTGGGATTCACATGGATCCCGGCGGTTCTCACAGCAGCCAAGAGGAGGGCTTGGCTGCTCGTGAGAACAGCCTCACTGTGTAATTTTTTCTCCTTTTTTTGTGTGTGAAGGGTTTTAATCCTGCCATGACCTAAATCATTTCATCAGTTCCTCCTTCCATCTTTTAAAACACGTTCCATGAAACTACAGAACTGGAACATATTCATGAATAGTTTCTTTCTGCTTTAACTCAAGGATTTCCTGACATAACAGAAAACTGGTAATTATCTGGCTCGGATACTTTTACAATAGCCTCTTTAAATAATTTCCAGTATGTGGCATTGGCAGTATGGAGTTTACATTGCTGATACCACTGCAATGCACCCTCTATTAAACAAGCTGCATTGCTCAGAATAATCTTCATCTAATGGCTATTTTTGTAACAGCTCTTTGCCTAAGAAAAGTTCTCCCAGCTTTCCAGTCTGTTCCAGATATCCATCTACTACAGGAAAATGTAATGCAATAATATTAGTGAATATTTGAATTCTCTATTAGCCTTCAGGAGAGCCCTTAAAACATATTTGTTTGGCCTGGCTTTCCAGGGTTTTTAAATCTGTTTTAATATTCTAACCCAATTTTGGGGCTTTTAATCACTGTAATTGTTTAATTGTTGCTTTAAAATGTTTTTAAATTGTTAATTGTTGTTATATTATATATATATATATATATATATATATATATATATATATATATATATATATATATTAGCTCTTTATTGTTTTAGTGGTTTGTTTTAATTGTAAACCGCCCTGAGCCATTTTGGGGTGTTATATAACTCAAATAAATAAATAAATAAATAAAATTCCCACTATCTACAGTGGAAGCTGTGGAAGCTAGTCTTGTTGCTTGGCACAGTTCTGCAGAAGGGAGGAAGCCTAGGCTTTTGGTTTGCTGTCTTTTTAAAAATGCACTCCAACATTGGCAAGGGCAAGTGAAAAGGAGATGGCCAACACATTAGCAAATTGACTGGCACTAATAGCACAGGAAGACAAGGAAGGTCTACTCACATGAACATAAAAACAGCCCTGCTGGATCAGGCCTAAAGCCCATCTAGTCCAGCACCCTGTTTCACACAGTAGCCTACAAGAATGCCTCTGAGAAACCCAAAGGCAAGAGGGGACGGTATGCCTTCTCTCTCGCTATTGCTCCCCTGCAACTGGCATTTAGAGGCAACTTGCCTCTGAGGCTGGAGGTGGTAGGGGTGTGCGAGCCAGCCATTTGGCCAACTTGGTTTGAATCCAGACCAGATTCGAACTGACCCCATCCAGACCAGGCTCGACTGAACTAGGTCTGGTCCGGTTCAGCCATCAAGCTGGCTTAGCTGGGTCATGGGCTGGCTTGGGGGATATACTTGTAAAAGTAAAGTGGAATTTCCTAGACTAAAACGGGGGCGGGGATGAAAGGGGAATATTTACAGCTGGCCTGGCCTATCATTTGAGGTGGGGGGTGTTGTTTGAAGAGCCCCCGCCACCACTGGCAGGAAACTAAAGGTAAATTTCATTCCCCACCCCTTTTAGTCTAGGGAATCCCCCTTTCAACAGCCCAGTTCAATGGTTCAAGAGAAGTAAACTCACAACAAGGCAGACAATGATGGTGGTTTCTATCAGTGGTTCATATATTGTTGCTTGAGCCTATGGACCAGCTCAGTTATGGCATAAATTGCCACTCTCTTCATAGTATGTGGGACAGAGAGTTCTTCTCCCATTGACCATAAATTTATATTACTACACATTTCTTCAAGGGACAGAAGGGGATAATTGCACCACTGTTCCCAGTTCAGGGCCAAGAAACAGCTAGTTGAGCAGAAGTATCTCAACATTTTTGCCACAGAAGAATATAGCATCCAGGCTCTTCTCCTGGTCATGTGGGTCTCCTACACTACAAAACAGTGTAGCTATGCTCACAATAGCTATGCTCACAAACTGTAGTAGGTAGATACAACTTGATGGCAATAATGTCTATAACTGTTTTATTATTACCGCTTCTAAATAAGAATACGACTAATATCTCACTTTCCAACAAACGTTCCAGCAGAATGTATACAGAGTATTTCATATGGGGATATTTTATTCATTTGGGGATATTTTATAAATTTTAGTGTGTATCCATGCAAAAGTATGATATACTTGATCCAGTGATGGTGGCTCTGCTCTCAGTTTGAATCACTTCTGCCCCTGTCTGTAACTGATTGCGCCATCACTCCTATAAGCAACAAAAAATCAGGATGCAAATTCCATTTTTAGTACTTCCTCCTAGCATCATTACTGAGAGTCCTAAATAGTCTGTCACCTCATCCACTAGCAATCTAATAGTGCAAGAGCGGAAGGAAATCCCATTATTTCAATGGGAACTTTCATTAAGTAAGTGCACAAGGGCCATTTCAAGTTTCAATAGGCAAGATAAATTTTTGGCAGGGGCAGCAAGATTCACAAAGAAGTTCAAAGGTCTACCTTTGGATATATTCAGGATATATTTCAAAAAAAGCAGTGTACTAAAACAACATCTGCCTTACAAATGCTTGCTTTGAAAATGCTTTGAAAATGCTTTACAAATCACAGGAACTAGAGATATAAATGATTCTGAGAAATTCACATGTCACCTGAAACATGGGAAGGGGGTGCTAGTTGAAGGGGGTGCTTAAAAAGGGGGGGGATACGGTTGGGGTTGCGGGGGGGGCAGACTGCTCTGTGTCAAGGAGCAGAGCCAGAGTGGATTTGGAGTTGAAGCCAAAGAGTGAAGCTGAGGAATTTTTTATGGGCCTGGAAGCAAAAGCTACCTGTTCACTAATGGATGCAGCTAAAAACTCTCAAATGGAGAATAGTCTGAAATGGCTTGGTCCTACTGGTTCTGAAGCAAAAACAAAACAAAAAGTGAGCCTCTTTGTCTCTGACTTGCCGGCAGCCCCAAATGGTGTCCATGTGAGTGCGCTTAGAATCAATCATAGGGCTGTAGCACGAAAGCAACTTAGTGGGGAATGAATTCCATTGAAATCAATGGGATATACTCATGAGTAAACAGAGTTAAGCTTGGGCAGTACATTTCTTTGGGCTCTCTGCCTACTTTATGCCATGGCAGGTGCAGTGTTGTCTGAGGACATTTGGGAAGAGAGAATGGCTGCTATTTATTATTACTGGAAAGTTGTCAATTGCATTCAATAAAAATTAATATCCAGATTAACCCTAGGGAAGAGCCAAGATGCAACATGCACCACACGTCTATCCAGATAAATGCTTCATGAGTAATTGAGCTGCTGTTTGCTAATAGATTTCCTCTGCTTTTTAATTCTTTTTTAAACAGCTGTCAAGAAATCCACTCCAGTTTGATCCCCTCATAATGGTGATCTTATTTGTGAAATAATTCTATTTACAAACAAAAGCAAAACCTAAGATACTTTATTTACTTATTCTTCAGTCAGGGGAGTATCTAGGGTGGCGCAGGCAGGGCACGTGCTCCAGGTGCCACTGCACATGCTCAAATGGCCTCTGTGAGGCCCTAGGCCATGCCAGGCCTTGCAGAGGCCATTAGAGCATGCGTGGTGGCCATTTTGTTTTCAGTGGCCATTTTTTTTAAAAAAAAGATTATTTTTAAAAATGGCCACCACACATGCTCAAATGGTCCCTGCAAGGCCCTAGAGGGCAGTGTGGGGAGGGAAAACCTTTGCAGCCCCCCCCCCCCCCGGCATTTAGGAGGCCCCCCAAAGGGGCTACAGGTTAAAGAAAATTTAAAAGATATAATATAAGTCACTGTACACACATAGTTTGGCACTATGTACAGAGAATCAGGCCTTGTGCATACTGAGCTGAAGCTTATGAGCTAGGATTGTATTCATTTGCTCTTACTTTGCTTCTTGTGATAAGTGAGTTAAATGTGATGTCTTAATAATATGGCTATTAATGGTGAGTTTTTCTTTGAATCAGTGTGAAATCATTAGTATTAAGGCCACTGGGAGTTTCTTGCTCTCTTTCTCTCATTTTAACTGTCTTTCTGAAATACTAGAATATATTCCAAGCAGTGACACAGTTTACTCTGCATATCCTTTAATTATTTTCAGAGTATCTGGGAAAAGTCAAATTCTCCATTTATTTTTAAAACTCATGTAATAGTGATGCTATAATGCATAGTAGAGAATTAGACAAGCACTTCTGTTTAGTTTTCCAAGTACACCTGCACATAGTATTTAGGTATTTCATGAGCCCCAGCATTCTGAAATTTGCAGTTTTCCAGCATTTTTTTGGTCTGGCTATGTCCACTGCTAAATAGCTTTTGAAATATTAAAAGATTAATGAGCTTGACTTGTATTTTCCAGCTGATATTATGGTAAAGTTATCTGAAAGATGGGTGTCAGTTGTTTGGATAGGGAGCGCAATTTCAGTGCTTGCCCTAGGCGCTATTTTCCTTAGATATGCCTCTGTCTTCAGTATTGCCTTCTTCTTCACTAATGCTATCATTTAAAAAAGCATTTATACTACCAATCTCATACATTCACTCACCTTCTTTAAAAATAGTATACAGTACAGTGTAGCTGAGTCACAATAAAGGCCTAAAAAACAAACAAACCCCAGACATTGTCATTTTAGCTCTAATATCACTAGACTAATACAAGTACAGTTAATAGCCATCTGTGTGCTCGAAGGGCATTTAGCTCCTCTGCTTTTTGTATAGAAAGCATTTAATATTTAGAATTGTAATTAGGATTTAAAAGCACCATTTCTTCACATTTTAATGACTACTATGCAAAGCCATGTTGAGCACTAGGAAACCATAGCCAGGGTTCTAAGCAGTCAGGTTCTGCCTCCTTACCTCTTGTGCCCTCAGGGTCATATTCTTGCCATAAGTATTGCAGACTGAATTTAGCTGTTTTCCACAAGGCCACCATCTGGGCTGCATCTTTAAACATTCCAGCCTCAGAGTACGATACCTGTTTCTGGCCTTTGTAATCTTTAGTTGTCTCTTTTTGATTTGACCTTAGATCGCCTGAGATCACACTTGATACCTCTGGCTCTGTTGTATTGACATCTAGTTTCTCCTACATCCCTGATGGATCCCAAAGTTGCCTGTGTACAAAATTTGTCTATAGATATATATCTAACCCTATGTGTTGCCTATGTATTTCTCACCAGTTTAAAAGCAAATCCCAAGGAACTCACAATAAACCCCTATGGTAAGATTCCATTTACTGAAGTGAAATTCAAACAGGAAACAGGAAATAAACATCAAATTAGGATAAGATTGAAAGGATCAGTACATCACATTATTTCCTCATCTTCACCCCCCACTAAGAAAAATCCACACACCACACAATACAGCTGAAAACTTGTTTAGTCTGGCTGAGGCTGCAGCCTTGTCTCTTTGAAACAGGGCAGGGGTGGAGGTGATGCTGAAATAAACTCTCATGTGTATTGATGGTGAGCCTCTTGCAAGATGAAAGATCAACTTCCTCTTAGAGGTACTGTACACGTTTTGTAAATCAAAAGATGTCTTCAAGGCTAACTAGTGAGTCCATGGCTGAGGTAGAATTTCTCCTCACATTCAGTCTCATGTTCAGGGCCGGCCCACTAATGAGGTGCAGTGAGGTGGCCATCTTGGACAGTGGGTTGATGGAGGTGATGCAACTCTGCACCTGCCTGCAACAGCCACCCCACTTCTACTGGCCAACCTGCCTCTACCCTACTTGGTGGCAATGGCTGCAGGTGCTGCTGTGCTCCTCCTCCTCCTCGCAGTTCATCCAAATAACCTTACCACACTTCTGTTTTCAAAAGGCAGAGGGAAGAAAAGAGAGAGACAAGAAGTTTCATGCACTTCCTGCCACACACGACTTGCTGTTCTGTTCCTTGCCCGCTGCTTTTTCAAAGGTAGCTGAGTAGAGTTGTCATGTCCTGACACTTCCGCCACCATTACTACAACCATCAGATAAGGGCATATGGGTTGGGAAGATTGGGTGGGGGGAGGAAACTGGTGTGTGGCATGCTTTGCATGCCATGAGGGTGGGGGATAGGGAGACTTGAGTGGGGGAAAGTGAAGCAGGGGAGGGAATTGGTGTACAGCCCACTCTGCATGGAGGGAACAAGATCAGTGTGCAGTGGGGCTGGGGCACCAATTCACCATGCCACCTCAGGTGCTGGGGCCATGGCTGTGCTTATTCATGTTGCCTGCCCAGATCCCAATTATTTAGTGGCTCACATATAAATAATGATCCAATTGTTCCATCTAAAGAATGTGTGGGTATTCATAATGCAGATTACTCCCCAAAGTCTTCAAATTATAACCTGGGAACTATTGTGCAGAGATTCCCTTCTGCATGCATAAACAAGATAGCTATGAGCAGTTTCATAGTATTTTATCTCAGCCATTCTCTCTCCCCCTTTCTCTTGTTCATCATGTCTATTCAGGCCCTACTTTTTAAATATTCTCAGGATGATTTTTAGCCAAGGAGTCCCCCTCCTTCAGATTATATTTCTTCTCTTCCTGTGCAGGCCCACTGGAAACAAAGATCAGCTGCTAGATGAGATCTGTTTAGTTTGTTTGGGCACAGTATCAAAGGAAGTTTGACTCAGGAAAGAGAATGATTACATCAAGGCCTATAAAAGACCCCAAAGCTATTGCTACCCCAGTTTTTATTTCTATGCACATGGGGACTCATTAGTTTCTACAGGTAGTCCTGTCAGCGCTGAAAGATCCCATATCACTAAATCTAGAATTTATGTATGGGATCCTTTGCATGACTTTCCCTTCTTATTTTATCCCTTTGCAAACGACACGCTTTAGCCATCAGAAATGATGAATTCTGTCTAGAACTGTTTCTTCTCCTTCACAGCAGTTATTTTCTCTTGATTATTTTAAACCTATTGTATTTTAACTTATTTTCAGTCTGAAGCCGAAGCAAAGCATTGAAGTATCTAGCACAGTGTGATAACAGTAGGCAAGATGTTTTGCAAATTTCATTCATTCTAACAGGTAGTGAAATTTCAAAGCCCTCCATTGGGACATTGAACTGGAGAGGCTTGCATTGGCAAGGAGGAACAGAGCCTCTTATACCAGCTAATACAGTCTTCTTCTTCGTCTTCTTCATCTTCATCTTCTTCTTGCACAAAGAGTGACATTTGAATATTTCTATATTCTACGTCTGAAAAATTTAACTGAGTTATATTGGATACAAATGTTGCAGGAAATTAAAATTTCTTTTCATGCAAAAATTGTATTGCCTTTTTCAAAACCTATAATAAAAACACACTTTTGGACATGTTTTCCTTCCTGAATCTGAACACTTAAAATAATCAGATACACAATGAAATGTGAAGATTCTTCATATTTATCAGGACCAAACTAGACATTACAAGCAAAAGGATGTGTTATTTTGACATTAAAAAAAATAATCAACCTCTGGAAGTTGCTATCAGAGAATCAGAATGGTGGATGGGAAGAGGGCATGTAATCCCTTAATCGCAGGCAATTTTTCCTCTCAGTACCCCTAGTTGCTTTTCCTCCATGAGGAAAAAGCAGCTTGGGGAAGGTGGTTTTGAGCAGGAAAAGGGACAAAATTAAAAGAGCTAAGTACCTCCTCTCCCTGCCACTACCAGTGGTGAGCATTGAGGGTTGTGCAGGGGGATGGCAAGAGTTACCTTAAAAAGTTATTACCGACAATGCCATTGTCACCTAGAAAATGTGGGGAACAGTAGCAACCTGCCCGGCATCCCATGTAGCGGAGGCCCTGCCTATGGCATTCACCTGGCCTCCACTCATCCTGGCCATGTGAATGGCCACCACGCATGTACAGAGGCCAGATGAGTGCTGCAGGTGGGGCCTCCACTGCATGGGATGCTAGGCATGGTTCCGCTGTCCCCCGCGACCTCTAGGTTCCCGTGGTCTCACCAGTAATACTTTTAAAGCTACAGGTGGACCTCATTATCCGTGGGGGTTCCATTCCTGCATATTACCGCAGATAACTTAACTGCAGATTTAATTGTGTCTATGGGAATGTGGGGAGTTAGGTTCCCAGACTCAAAAAAATTCCCACCAAAAAACCCACTAGAAAACCACAAAAATGGGCCAGATAAAGTGCCCTACCATGCTCTGTGGGTCTCCTGGTGTCCGTCAATGCCCCCCAAATGGTCCCAAAAATTGGCTCTTTGTGAGCCATAACTGAGTCTTTGCAACTTGTTGGTCTTCTTCATCATCATCATCATCATCATTTTTTCTCTTCCTGTATCCCTAAAAACCCTCCAATAAACCTCATTTTATTTTGAACTTTAACTCCTCCATTCAGTTCATTTTGCAATCGAAGCTTTGATCAAATTTATAATGAAGGTGGACTGCTCCATTTAAGATAGCTAATTTCCCCACACAAGCCAAAAACATAGCTCGAGGTCCTGTCAAGTCCCCAGGAGCAGTTCCATTAACAATGCCATTATTCCATTAGGAGCAGGATTTTCTTCAGGGCCACATAGATTGATGTTATAATCTTCTCCTTATCCCAAATTAAAATGTATCCTAAACAGTACAGGTGTCTTATCTTTGTTATATCCACCATCCAATTGTTTTAGAGTCCCTAGGGTCAAAGATCTTTCCTGCTAGGGTCAAAGACCTTCTTGAGAGTGTTGTTTGAGAACATCATTAATGCATTTTCCATCTTGTGTATGATCCAAGGGCAAAGACAGGTTGAACTTTGTCACAGCAATTAGAAATCTGGAGTGTAATAAGGTAGCACCAGCTCAGAGATGAAAGCCATGGTAACCGCACATGTCTATTCAGCATGAGCAAAGCATGCTGTCAGCTCATGTGATAGAAGGGCTGGCCCTATCACTAGACAACCAAACATGTTCACATAGATTAGCACTATGTAGCATATTATATTTGCTGCTGCAGCAAATGAAATGGTGTGATACTATCTAGGAACTGCAAGGATCCAAGAGGAACAGAACCCAATTTTATGTAATTGGTGTGTGTGTGTGAATTATTGTCTCTGATGGTTAGTGACACAGTTTTGAGGAGCAAGGGTAGTCTGGGCACTTACCTCCTGTACCTTTCACCAGCCAGGCTCCATCAAACAAGTATTCCGCCCTAATTCTACTACAAAACATGTCATTGGATGGCTCTGAATTCTAATGATGGAGAGAACCAAATAAATATTTATCTGTTTTTTCTATACCATGTATGGTCATATAAACCTATCTATGTCCACCTTTAACTTCATTTTTTTTGGTGAACTAAAAAGCCCCCAAATTCTTTAGCTTCTTTCATAAGCAATATACTCCAACCCCTTGATCATTTTTATCACTTTTCTGTACCTTTCTTTTTTTTATATGGGGTGACCAGTACACAGTGCAATATCCCAAGTCTGACATAGATTTATGTAAAAACTGCTTTTTCATTGATATATGATGCCAAGAACTCTTTCCTGGTCAATCATCACCATTTCAGGCCAAGACTATATGTGATTGGTGGGTCTTCTTGTGCACAAAAAGGGGGGCAAAGTCCCTAAAGGTAACAAGTTTTGATAATAACTGTTATAAGATGTTATAATATATTGTATCAAGTAAAACCACATTAGACAACTCACTATCTAATTGATTGATTAATTAATTCTATCTGAATCTAGATAGAAGCTCAGAAGAACAATCTAACAAACATTGGGGCTGTGCAGATTAAATTAATTTAAATGGGCTTGCAACACAGCTTGCTGGATCAGGCCCACATATTACTTCATGGGTGCGGAGGGAGAGGCAAAAGACTATAGTTTCTAGACTATGTATAGAAATCAAATATTTGCATTTTCCCATTTGGATCCTTGAAATAATGATAGGAAAGAAGATTGTTAACACTTACTTCTGTGCTGATCTGGCTTGCAAAAAGTTTTTTTTATTGATTAAATTTCTATGCTGCTTTTCTACCTACTGTGCTCAAAGTGGTGTACATCTCTCAGGGATCTGGCTTAGCCAGCCCTGTGCTATAGCAACCCACTGCCACCAACTAGAATTCTTCATTGCTGAGGATGGCTCTACCAACAAACCTTGGCCTTCTCTGCCCTTTACTTTTTTCAAAACTGAAAGAATGGTAAGGCAGTTCGGCATGGGGTGGGAATGATAGACAGAGACAAAAGTATACTAAAAAGATTCAAAAGTTTACTTAGTTCAAAAAAGTAGTTAAAGTCAAACAGTTATATGCAGTTACAAAATTGAGCAAAAGAAAAATCAAAAGTTCAAATAACTGGCTCCTCTTGCAAGACGTGCAAGATTTGCAAGACGTAGGCCTTGCAAAACTGTCTCACCAGAACTCCCAGATCAGCCTTTCCCTAGGCCTCTCTGATCCCTGCAGCAAATCTGACTCCCTCTCTGCCCTACTTTGGCAAAATCAGCCTCTCCTGTCTGCAGTAGCTGGTACAAGGGATTTTACCCCCTCTGTTGAAGTTTTCAGCTCTCAGCAGGGATGTGTACGAAACGCATTTTGTGATTCATTTTGAGCTCAAAATGAATTGCAAAATCCTTGAAACGATTCATCAGAACAGTGGCCAAGCTGGCTGTTTCGCTTTAAAAAAAAAAGGTTTAAACAGATTTTTAAATCGCCTGCTTGCCCCTTTCTTTTGTGGGTTGGGTGATAGATAGCACCCATCATGCCCTACAGCCTGCTTTGGTGTACCTAGGAGCTACACATGGGGAACAATGGAATGTTTCAAGTTTCCCATTGTTCCCTATGGCCAAAAGAAGTGGCACTCATAAAATGAACACGACAAGTTTTGCATGGCAACTTGCAATGCATTTTGCATCCCTGCCTTGTAAAACACTGCAGGTTAGAAGCACACAGTAAGAGGGAATCTGTCCGTCTCAACACAGAACACAATTTCCCACCAACTAGAATGACTGGCAGTCCAAAGCGATCATCTGCCCAATGGCCCAGGTGATGAGATGAGGCTCTGGACAACCAGACAGCTTGCCCACTGACTGCACCCACTGTGCAGGCAACTTCCGCTGCTTGGGAGCAGGAGCATACACACCGGCCACTTCCGGTCTGACGCTGACAGCGGCAGCAAGAGAGTATGCTGCTGCCCCACACCAGAAATTTTGCAGACAGTGCCGGCAGGGAAAACGGGGTGGAGGGTAAGAGCACCCTCCCTGCTCCTTAAAAGTAACCCCACCACCACCAAACCAGCCATCTGCTGGTTCATGCACATCCCTAGTGGTCTCAGGTCTCTGATTACCTGACCACAGGTGTGTGTTTGGGGAGGGGCGTACCTTCTAGCATCTTCAGCTGGAGTCTGGCCAGGTGTAGCTCTCGAGGAACTTGGGCCAAGTAGACACAGGGACTCAACAGCAGGCGGGAGAGAAAGTGGGCACCAGTCAGGCACCCATGCAAAAAATCAAAAACGAAAAAGCTGGGGGTGGGGGAACAAGAAACACCAGGGAAACAGACAGCCTGGGCAGGCTGGGCACCAGACAGAAGTCACAGAACATCAGCCTGCCCACCCCGCTACATGCAGCCCAGCCCAGTCCAGGCAGGCAGGCACACAGCAGCAGCAAAGAGGTGAAACTTGGGGCTGCAAAAGGAGAAACCAGCACATGGCACCCAGTTATTAAAGCCACTGGGGAGAGCTACAGGGAAGAAGAAATCCACACAAGGAAAAAAAAATTCAAAGCAGCACCCAGTTAAAGCGCAAAATTCAAAGCAGCACCCACCCATGGGGGGGGGGCTGGGGGGCTGGTTACAAGTAAGAAGAAGAAAAATAAACAGAAAGTATAACAAAATTCAAAGTATCACCCAGTTAAAGCCACAATGGCTGCTGGTACAATTAAAGAAAAATTAGTGGGGGCGGGGGGAGTAGTTATAGACACTGCAAATTGAAATGAGAAAAGAGAGAGGGGGGAGGGGGAGAGAGAGGAGCCATGGGCACTTTCTGTCTGGGCCAGGTAGGCCCCACCACCACTCTGCTTTCCTCTGCTACTGTGCTGCTGCAGTCTCTGTCCTTCTTCTCTCCTGATGGATCCTCCCTCTTCAAGAGACAGACACCATAAGGGTGTCTGAGCCACATCTCTCTGGCTCAGAGTCCTCTTAAATACATGTTGAAACTTCCTCCTCCGGCCCTCCCTCTCCCTGCTCCCTCCTCCCAGGCAATGGGGACACAGTTGCCCATGAGAGCACCTGATTTGAATGACAAGAAGCCAGCCAAGAAGCAAGGAGATCTCAAGCCAAGCAGAAACCAGTGCTAGAAAACCAATCAGCAAGGGGAAAACAGGACTCAAAAATGGCACCCAAACACTTGAATTGATTCAACTTGAAGCACAGTCATTTCAATTCAAAGTCGAAACAGGCCCTTAATTTTAAGAGCATTTCATTTTGAGTTCAAATCATTAGAAATGGCCCATATCTAGTCCAATCGATTCAAACTCGAATTGATTTGCACATCTCTAGCTCTCCGTGATTTTTAGCTCTGTGAGGTTCAGCTCTTTTCAGCAGCTCCTAAAGCTCAGGAAGCTCTGGAGCTCCTGGCAGCTCCTAAAGCTCTGTTTCTCATGACTCCAGACTGGACCCCAGACTGGACCCAGACTGACTAACCGACTCCCTTCAAACAATTCAGTTTAACCTCCCTTTCCCTCCTAAACCAATCTGTGAACAGAAACTGTGGACTGTTGACCTGCTACGCAACTTAGAGAACAGAACAGAACATGTGGAATACACAAACACAATACAAGCAACAGAAAGATAATAAGCAATTCAACACAAAATGGAGGATTGATCCTCATCCTCCACAATATTCTAGATAATTTAACAGTGATACAATATAATTCAGTAGATGGTAAACAATATATATTCTAAATTAGAACCTCTTGTGTACTAATTTGTGACTACTTTGTTTATTCATTCATTCATTTGGACTGTGAACACAGTCTGTGCTGAGTCGCATGTAGAAGGTAACTGTTCAAAAGCAATTAATCATTAAAACATCTGAACATAAAAGTATTTCAAAGTATAAAAATAAACTTTTAAAAACATTCCTGCTTATCCCTGGACAATTTTAAAAGTCTTGCAAAACGTCCAGAATGTATTACTCATCTTACAACAAGGGATGTGCGAACTGGCTCGAGGTTGAGCTGGTTTGCCATTGAACCAGGCCTGTTCGATGGCTCGCCCTCAAGCCAAACAGGGCCTGGTTCAGTTCGGTTAGGCTCAACTTTGAGCCAAACACACACAGCCTGGGCTGGCTCAAGGGTTCAAGAAGTTAAATTTTTTTTTTTGAAGTTTAATTTTTTAAAAAACTTACAACCTGATGTGCGGCAGCTTTCAAAATGGCCACCACAAGCAGGCAGAGGGCCAGAAAGGCTCATAAATGGGCCAAAATACCCCTAAAACTGGGGGAGGCCAGCAGGGGAAGCAGGGATCGTTGGAGACCCCATCCCAGCCGCGGCAGTACCCCCTGAGGCCACCAGACTGGGCAATTAGTTTTTAAAAAATTAAACTTCTAGAACCCTCCACCTTCGAGCAGGGACCATACTGTTTCGGCCTCAAGCTGAACTGGGGCACGGTTCGACATACACGGAACCAAACCAGGCCTGGTTGGGTTCAAGTCCAGTTCTATTCTAACCAAACTGGGCTTCCCAGTTCCATGCACAACCTACCATACTTACAACTTTCCTAGGGAAATACAAGATTTATTCCAGGAGTCCAGGATTTTGCAGACCCTCAGGCAAAGAGGCCCCCTCACCTCTTGAGGTATGAGGGAGTAGAGACCACATTATAAAAGGAGGAAAGGCTGGATAGACTGGGCTTATCCCTAAGAGTGGGGTTCTCACCCAAATTGAGCCTTGGAAACTACTATTAACTATTACTGTTATTTATATACCACTTTTCCGCAAAACAGCTCTCAAAGCAGTTTATGTTGGGCAGGTTCATGTTATATGGAACCTGCATTTCCAACAACCCATGATCAGTCAGAACTTGAAATTGGCATCACAGACTATCACATAACTTGGTTTGTTGAAAATAGCTGTGTTGAGTCAGAGGTACATACTGTTGGAAATTCTCTGTGGTGAGAGAATCCCTTTCTCATTATAGCAGAGTACACAGAGGCACAACACAGCGGTAGTTTAGTTAGGCATGCGTGTATGCTGAGAGTAAAGTAACTTGGAGCCAATTCATCGTTTCAAATCAATATATAAGGCATTTATTAAGGAACTCCATTCTAGATAGGAAAGTGAGGAGTGAGGATCTCTAATCTATCTATCTAGCTGGATGCAGATGGATTCTGCATCTTCTCTGCACATATGGTGCAGGGAGAGAGGCGTGCCATGTTGCAAGGTAGACGGGCAGGAAGGGAAGAGAGGAGAGGAAGGAAGTTAGTCCCTGAGATTAGCAATCTACATATCCAAAGGGATAGTGTCAGAGCAGTAGAGAAGGAATGACCAATGTCTTGACCCTCTAGCCCTCTGACTCACTAGTCTGTCCTCCACTGTCTGAGACGAGACAGCGCAAAGTCCTTAACTTCCAACACATACAGCCCCTGTCTGTGCCTCCCAGCAAGGCCCTAGGATGCTGTACTGGCCTGCTTTGCACCACCTTCCCTGCCCTACTTCCTGAACTTTGTATACCCTGAGCGCAAGCTGTGCAAACAGGTAATGTAAAAAAGCTATATGTCAACCCCCACTCCCTCCAATTACTGTTACTGGAGTTTAAAATCTGACAGATCGGGCTAGCTGAGAGAGTTTTGAGATGATAGTTGTTAAAGCAGAGCATTAAACAGCCTTTGGATAGAGAATCAGTACTATACTCAGCATTAAAGGTGAAAATGAAGTGCAAATTCATAGGGAGACATTATGATTTTATGTAACTGTGTTTATCCCTTGCCAAGTAATTTCTATTGTGTCATTTTAATTATTTGAGTGCATTGAACAAATGATTTCAGGAAACCATTAACATGGGCTCCAAAATGTTTTCTCTGGGTGCAGCTTTAGGAGCCAACACAAAAACATTTTTTTTGCTAAGCAGTTTTAAAATACTTGTTTCTAATATGTTTCCCTCTCGTCTGTATTTTGCCTTTGAAATAATTTTAAAACCTCTAATTTCTCTAAGCCCCTTTGGCTAGCATGAACTTTGAACCAAACACACAGTTAATAGTACTTCCCAAGTTTGTCACAGACATTAATTAATTACCTTGCTCTGCCAAAAAAAGGGCATAAATATCATCAGTTAAAGTTGTATTTTGCAGATGAGAAAGTAGTATAGTAGAACTTGGAGGAGGATCTGCCCTAGGCCACCAAGTCTCTCTCTTTCTTTCTCCCCCTCTTTGCAAGCCAAAATAACTCAAAGATTACTGACTTTTTAAATTATATACTTGAACTAAAGGAGGATTCTAATTTCATTTTCTTCGTAACCTCTTTAGAATTCTCTCTTAAAGAGAGAAAACAAACTCTCTCTTCTTATTTTCTGCACCAATTAGATGGCTGCAGTGCACACTTTTATTACTGACCTTAGATCTTCAATTAGGTATCCTAATACCTCTGGGAGAAAATATCCTGTTGGTATCGTGTGGGGAGAGACAGTAATTTAGTTCTATTAATTGACCTTTTAGGTGCCCATGATGTCAGGTTTTGCTACATTAATGTCAGGTGTACAGTTGAAAGTAAGATGGAGCATTTGCCTGTGAGATATACTTTTCAGAACTCACCCAAGTATGACATAAGCACAATGTTAGTTCTCTATTTTGTGACTGTGGGGTTTATAAACATTGCCTCTGGGGGTGCTTCTTCATGTTGTGAAACTGCAAAAAAAATAGGATTCTGCATATATTAGCTTAAATCCATGTCAGAGCATGCCAGATTAAAATTGACTCTGAGATATTCAGTGCAAACATATGTGATTACAGTGTTTTTTTCTGTGTAGTATGATATTCGTTTTGATGTAGGAATGTCATATGCAATTCTACTTGATTAACTGCCTCATTAGCCTTCCTATATTAAAACCGGTTGATATTCACCTGCATTAGTATGGGAGCCTCTTCTCCATAATAAAATCCCACACTCAGTCACCCTCCTAGGCAATAGTTGCTTCAGAAATAACCAAGTCATTTGTCCTACACTCATGGCTCCTTCATACATAGAAATTGAATAAATTAATAATAATAATAATAATAATAATAATACACACATTTTCAGAATGAATGGTATCCATCCAGTCTGACACCCTGGCTTGTTCTCAAACTATGGTTAAAACAAACCTGGATCTGCCAGGTTCATAAGCAATGACAAATCATGGTTTATTTTAAATCTTGAACAGAAGCTGTACATTTCCTCTGCTTGTGCAAAAAGGGAAGTGACAGGGGCGAACAGGTGACCACAAGATTCATGCTAGTATATGGTCCTCTACATTAATGGAGTAATAAGACCACTGTTCAATAACAGTAATCTTCTGAATATGAACTTTCAGGGGTCTGAATCTCTTCACTTTCACAGTGTCATGTAACAGAATAATTCATTTGAACTCAACTGTGTGAATCTAATGCAGCTCAATGGTAATTTCCAATATATTTTGTTATTAATAATAGCGCAAACAAACTGAATTTTGGCCTTTTTTCAGAAGTCATCTTTTTGTTCCAACTTTGAATGTGCAAATAACATTACTTTCACCACTTGAGAAGTAACAATGCTTGCAAACATATGTCACACCAACAAGACTATGGAGATCTATGGCAGTCCACCATTGTGGAAAATAATGTATTGTGCCTAATATTTAACTCAGCATTGTTCAGGAAACTTATGGCTTATGTGCATAGATTCAAAATTGGGAGGGATTTCAAACACTTTAAAGGTTATGGTCAATATGGTATATCATGCTGCGATCTGCAGAAGTGCACCTAAGTAATTTTGGAGCCCGGCCCTGAAGGCCTTTGGAGCCCCCGCCCGCCACTGCAAGTTAAGCATCATCCCCCTACACACACATCGCGACACGTGCAGTATTTTTAACACGTGGGTCCTTGAGGGAACAAACAGCAACTGAACTGACAAGAATGTAAGGATATAAAACAGGCACATTTATGCATATATGCATAAACAGAAACATTTCAACACACAACTTAACACACTCCCACCCCACATATTTCCTTCCCCACTTCCCCCTCTGTTTCTAAAGAAGTGGTCATGCTCGGCGCCTGGGGCAAGCTACAGTTACGCTTGACTGTTCATTGCAGTGCAGGCCGGTGGTGCAGCGACCACACCGCCCGAGACAGACTAAAGAGGATTTGGGGGGCCCCAGGGGGTGTGGAGGCCCTGGGCTTTGGCCGGGAAGTCCAGGGGTGAGAGCGCCTCTGACAATCAGTACTCAGTATGGTATGAGCCAATTACAAAAGCAGAACACAATCAGAAAGAAATAAAAGTCAAATATAAATGTGACAGATAGGAAAGAAGAACCCAGAGTGCAACTATAAAAGGATACTTAGGTTATAGAACAAATAACAAACAATAACCCTGTTCAGTCATTCACCAAAGCATGAACTCTGGCCCAGATGCTGCATCTATGGCAGTGTGATGTCAAGTCTTGTCCCCTGAAGAGACGTATTCTTGGAAAGTGTTGGGGCTGGGCTTAGGCTATGGAGCATGTTGGCATGAGGCTGAGGTTTGCTGGCACACTATTGTGGGTGCTGCTCCAGGGTACAATGTCCAGGCATTGACTGAACGGGGCTAAAGTTATGAATGGAAAGTAATTGTACCTCTTGAAGTGCATTGTTAAGCTGCCATTTGGAAAACTCTTTTCATTTTTGGACATGACAACTCTGGATAGATGTTGACAAGCTGAGAAGGATTCAGAAGCTAGCTACAAAGATAAAAGTGGGGAGGGAAGCCTACTAGGACAAGTGGAGAAATTGGCTGTTTTTAGCCTAGATGATGAGAGATGTGCTTTAAAGTATCTAAAATGCTCTCTGCAAAAAGAAGGGAACCATCATTCATAACAGCCACTGAGAACATGACAAAATAAATAGTTTTCAACTACAGAGAAGGGAACTTCAGGAGGGGCTACACAAACAGCCAATTCCTTGATAAAACTGTTCCTTGGAAGTATGGAGGAGAGAATGTTGGAATGTGGTCACACACAAAAACCACCCTGCACATTAAAAAAAAGTTAGCATATCAGGAAAATGGCAAACTAGAACCTGTCTCCTTGAGGCAGCAACTAAATGCAACCGCAGTGGTACACAACTCTACCCAGGTCCTGCTGGATGCTTATAAAGTAGATCCATCTCTGTAGGAGCAGTTAGAGCATAGATGAGAGCTGGTGCTGAAACACTCCACACATTCACCTTGCTTTTCCTCCCTAAGCCATGTTTTAGCTAAATTTCTCCCAGCAATGATCATTTCCAGTCACGGAGCCCTACAAAACAAACAAAAAAGCTTTAAAAAGGGAATAGCTTTGCTCCCTCCTCACTGAGCCATACTGCATGTTAAGTCCACCATACTGCTTCATAAGGATTTGGCAGCAGTTCCAACTTAAGAGCAACCCTGCTGGATCAGGCCCAAGGCCCATCCAGTCTAGCATCCTGTTCCACACCAGATGCCTCAGGGAAACCCACAAGCAAGAGCTGAGGGCATGCCCCCTCTCCTGCTGTTGCTCCCCTGCAACTGGTATTTAGAGGCCTCTTGCCTCTTAGGTTGGAGGTAGCTTATAGCCTTCAGACTAGTAGCCTTTGACAGACTTGTCCTCCATGAGTTTATCTAAGCCTTTCTTAAAGCCATCCAAGCTGGTGGCTGTTACCCACATCTTGTGGCAGAAAATTCCATAGGTTATGTTATGTGAAAAAGTACTTCCCTTTGTTGGTCCCAAATTTCTCGGCAATCAGTTTCATGGGACGACCCCTGGCTCTAGTGTTATGAGAGAAGGAGTTTTTTTTTTCTTGCTGTCTCCACAGCAGCTACTGCACATTGTGCCAAAACCTTCAACAAGCTGCCCACCACAATCCCAGAATCCCTCTCCTGGTCAATCACTGACAGCTCAAACCCCATCAGTGTATATGTGTGTGGGGGGGTCCCCAATATGCATCACTTTACACTTGCTCACCCTGAACCACATCTGTCATTATGTTGCCCACTCCCCCAGTTTGGAGAGATCCTTTTGGAGTGCCTCACAAACTGTTTTTTTTAATCCACTACCCTAAATAGTTTGGTGTCATCTGCAAATTTGACCACCTCACTGCTTCGCCCAGCTTCTAAATCATTTATGAATAAAACAAAAAGCACTGTTCCCAGTACAGATTCCCTAGAGGACCCCACTTCTTATTTCCCTCCATTTAGATAACGGTTCATTAAGGAAACCTTGAAGTGATCCTCACAATCGCATGAGGAGGCTACCGCCTTCTGCGGGGTGGACGCCCAAAAGTGCTTACCTCCCTGAAGACCATCGCAGTCAGGGCTCTGGGCAGGCGGATCGGTGGTGCAGATGAGTGGTGGCTCTCCTGCTGGCCACCCACACCTCACCTGGCAGCTCCAGGGCTCAGGTGAATGGAAGCACACTGCCCCCCAGAGCCCCAATAATGCACCGTGTGAGTGAGCAGTGCATTTCTGGGAGGCCCCCTCCCCGAGTGTGTCTGCCGCGGCTTCAAGCCTAAAACCCAGGTTAAGCGGTGGGCGCCATAAGTGGGCTTTCCATCAAGCCACCACTGGGAGCCGTGTGGCTCCCAGCGGTACTCATGACCAGCAGGAAGCAGGCTGGCCCAGTTCCTGCTGGTCATGAGAATAGCTTCCTACTGTTCCCTGTCCCACAACCAGTTGCCAATCCACACATGAACCTCTCCCCTTATCCCCTAACTGCTAAGTTTTCTCAAGAATCTTTATGAATACAACAAATATTTATATACCGCTTTCAACAAAAGCTTTCAACTTTTCAACAAATGTTTCCCATAGCATTTTACATAGAAATAAATTAAGTAAGTAAATAAATACATACATACATAAAATGGCTCCCTGTCCCCAAAGGGCTCAAAATCTAATAAAGGAAACGTAAGATAGATACCAACAACAGCAACTGAAGGGATGTTCTACTGGGGATGGATAGGGCCATTTGCTCTCCCCCTGCTCAATAAAGAGCATCACCACTAAAAGGTGCCTCTTTGCTCAGTTAGCAAAAGTTGATGAAGAACTTTGTCAAAAGCTTTTTGAAAGTTCAATTATACTATGTCAACTGGATTATCTTTATCCACATGCCAGTTGACACTCTCAAAGAACTCCAGAAGGTTGGTGAGGCAAGATTTACCTTTGAAAAAGTCATGCAGGTTCTCCTTCAGCAGGGCCTGTTCTTCTATAAGCTTAACAATTTTATCTTTGAGAAAATCAATTTGCCCAGCACAGACGTTCAGCTAACCAGCCTGCAATTTCCCGGATCACCTCTGGATGAGTTTTTGAAAACTGGTGTTACCTTGGCTACTTTCTAGTTCTCTGATACAGAGCCTGATTATAGGGAAAAGCTATATATTTTTGCAAGGAGGTCGGCAGTTTTACATTTGAGTGCTTTAAGGACACTTGGGTGGATGCCATCTGGCCCTGGCAATTTAATTTTTTCAGTCAGTTTAGAACATCACCTCTCTATCTGATTCAGTTCTTTAATCTCTGTCCCTGAGAAGCTTGGTTCAGGCAAAGGTATACTCTCTGTATCCCTGCCATGAAGAGAGATGCAAAGAGCTCTAGCTTCTCTGCAATCTCCATATCCACCTTAATAATCCCTTTCACTTCTTCATCATCTAACGGACCAACCATCTTCCTGGCAGGTTTCCTGCTTCTGATCTATTTAAGTTTTTGTTATTTCCCTTGTTGCTTTCCGCAACAAACTTTCTTTACAGCTCCCTTATTTTCTCCTTGCATTCCCATTGCATTCCTTGACTTTACTGGTTAGCCATGCTGGAGCGAAATGACTCTCCTGATTTTCCCTTTCAGTTTTCTTTGCACCTAAATCCTCATTTTAGAGAAGTTTCCACTTCTGAAGTTCAAAGTGTCTGTGTTAGAATTCCTTGATGATTCTCTCCTTGCATATATGCTGAATTTGATCACACTATGGTCACTGTTCTCTAAAGTTTCCACAACACTGACATCTCGCACCAGCTCCTGTACACCACTCAGGATAAGTCCAAGGTCACTTCCTCTCTGGTTGGTTACGTGACTAACTGTTCTAGGGCACAGTCGTTCAGCATATCTAGAAATTTGGGCTCTTTGTCATTACCTGAATGTGAACTTACCCATGTGTGGATAATTGAAGTCATGCATAGTTCTGTGGCCATCATGTTTTATTTGGCCCAATTCTAGTTTTCAATATATAGAGCAGGCCTGCTCAACTTTGGCCCTCCTGCAGATGTTGGTCTACAACTCCCATAATTCCTGGCTATTGGCTACTGTGGCTGGGGATTATGGGAGTTGCAGTCCAAAAACAGCTGGTGGGGGAGCTAAATTGAGCAGGCCTGATATAGAATGTTTTATGAGAAAACTCAGACATTCACCTAGGTAATTTTGGACCCTGGACCTAGAGGCCTTTGGAGCACCTCCGCTGCCCACAAATTAAGCATCACCATGCTCAGCCAGGCAACACACCATCCAGGACAGACGAAAGAGGATTTGCAGGTGCCCAGAGGCTGTGGAGGACCTGGACTTCACCCGGAAGTCCAGGGGTAAGGGCACCTCTGAGAGAACTAGTAAGTGAGATCCATCATTGACTGGGCAAAGTCATTTTGCATTTAAAAGCAAGTTATTTACAAACACACACACACACCCGCAAGGATATTCCAGTGAAAAAAAGTAATACATCTAGCTCCCTCAAGTAGAAGGATCGTTCATGCAAAATTTGCTCTCCCTAGCTAGTCAGGAAGTGTGATTTTATTTTGCACAAACAAATCCATGAACAAACTCTTAAAAATATATAATAGATACAAATTCATATATGTACGTGAATGTTTTATTAATGTGCTTCCAAAGGGGAAGTAAAAGAAAAGTTTGCAGTTTGTAAGGTGTCAACTTGAAACATTCATTTTCTTAAATAATTACCATCGATATATTTAATTCTCCTAAACGTATCCGTCACAAATCCCATGCATAGCAGCCTTCGCAAGAGTTCGCGAGCGAGCTGCCGATTAGTGACGGAGACAGAAGGAGAAGCAGCGCGCTAGGTTGGCTGTGCAGGGGACACGGCCACTGCCAGATTGGCAGGCAGTTGTGGAGGAGAAGTGGCTGCTGGTCAGCGAGCAGAAGCAGCCCGGCCGCCGAGGGGAGAAAGAAATGAAGATGGGGGAGGAGAGACAGGGAGAACTAGGGATGTAGATGCTCTGCACCAGGTCAGCTAGTATATGGTAAATTTGAATCATAGTAAATTTGAACCTGAGAAAAGATCTTCTGTTTCTCTGGGGCATGATCTCATTTTTGAAATATTGATCTAATTACTGAGTGTTAAAAAAAATCTGTTCAAAACCAGAACAGTTAAAATATGATTATATTCAGACTATGTTCTAAAAAATAATAAAACACATATAACCTGTCCCCCAGCATGTTCCAGTGCAAAATTCCAGTGAATTTCCAGTGAAATGCAACTAATTTTAGTGGCAGGAAAGTCTATGAAAAATTTGGTATCTGTAAGAGGTTTCCCGGAAGTGGGGGCTTCACAGCGGGAGAAAGCGGTGTAAGTTAGGAAGAGTTAAGAGGAAAGTATATAAAGTGCATATAAATGTAATAAGCATACACTGGAGTAAATCTGGGTCGTTAACATTGCTGCTTTTTATTGCAATTGATTACAGTTTGTTATGGTTTTTCAAACCCTCACTTTAGGGGAAGAGCCACCATTGAGCTGCGCCTTGCACCCCATACATGCCCCCTGCATCTGACATCAGATGCAGGGGGGGGATGATTTAGCTCCCAAACGGGGCCACACATTAGCAGCGCTGCCGGAATGACTCTCCTTGGCCAATTTAGCTCCCAATCGGGGCCACATGGATTCGTTTAGGAGCTAAACCACACCCCAAATCTGACATCAGATGTAGGGGCATGGCTAAATGCTCAAATACTCCGTACATCTGATGTCAAATGCAGGGGGCAGGGCTAGGGTGGCCACAGCGGTGGCAGAACCCAGGCCACTGCTGGCCTCCCTCCACGCCAGCCTGGTTGGGAAACTTCTCCCCATCCATCCCACCCATTTCTGACCAATAAACTTGGAAAGGGGGTGCCATGCCTCCTGGTTCCTATTGATCATTCACCTGTGTGCAGGCAGGGCACATGAATCGTTTGCGTGTGTGTGTACATGCATTGTTTCTGGTTATTTTTATGAGTGTCTAGCTTAATTTCCTTAGCTTTAGAGATGTGCACAAAACTGGTTTGTGCGGTTCGGTTCAAATTCGAACCGGGTTCGAACCAGGAGGGGGTGGTTTGGTTTTGGTTTTGCTCGAACCCCCACCCCCCCCGGTTAGGTTTGAATTTGAACCATTTCAAACCAGTTTGGACCGGTTCAAACTGGTTTGAACTTCCAAATGTGGGTGGGGTGGTATCTGGCACCCATGGGTACCTACCGGCCAAATCCCAAAGCAATCGGACACTCGTATGATTTTTTATGAATTTTTGAAATTTATTTTAATTTTTTTCTCATCGGGTATAATGCGACCCAAACTAGCCCATTATCCCCTTTTGTGGAGTGCCTAGGGGCACAAAAGTGGGGTGGGTGGTAGGCACCCAGGGGTGCCTACCACCCACAAAACCCCAAGGCAATTGGAAACTCCGATTATTGGTGAATTTTAAAAGTATTTTTGAATTCCTCATAGGAAATAATGAGGATTGCAGCAAATGTATAGCTTCACCTCGGGGCGGAAAGGGGTGTCCTAGGGTGGAGTGTGGTGGGTGGTAGTTCCCAAGGTGGGCAAGGAAGCTATCAGAATTATTTGAAAGGAATTGGGCAAAGGGCTGATTTTTTAAGTGATTAAACAACAGAACCCAGTACCCCATGGGTTAGCAACCCATGAGGGTGGTTGGAATCCTCGCTCTGGGCCACCCCAGCACCCCCCAAGTGCAGTTATGGGGCTGCTGAAACCTCCATTCTTCCCTATGGAGAAAAACCTTAAAGCCACTTTTGGAGTGCTGGGGTGGCCCAGAGTGAGTGGTCGTGTAGTGCACAGATGGTGCCAACCACCCCCATGGGTTGCTAAGCCATGGGGTACTGGGTTTTGTTGTTTCTAAGGTGTTCTGAGTGTAGATTCTTTGGTAGCATATCAGATTTTCAATGACAAACCATGAATCCACTCTCATTTGCTAACCTTAAAGACACATGAGCTTCAAAAATCACTTTAAAAATCAGCCTGTTGCCCAATTCCTTTCACATAATTCTGATAGCTTCCTTGCCCCCCTTGGGCACTACCACCCACCACACTCCACTCTAGGACTCCCCCTTTCCCCCAGAGATGAAGCTATACATTTGCTGCAATCCTCATTATTCCCTAGGAGGAATTCAAAAATACTTTTTAAAATTCACCAATTCACTACTATTCACTAGGGGTGTGCACGAACCGGTCCGGAGGCCATGTTGGAGGCCTCCAAACCAGTTTGGAGCCAGACCGGTCCAGCAGTCCAGCACTGAGGGGGGGTCTACCTTTAAGGGCGGGGGGGTAGAACTTCCCCCTCCCGCCACTCTTCCTCCTCCGGCACTGTAGTTTAAAGCGAAGTTTTTGGGGCGGCAGCATTCCTCGCTGCTGCCCCTGCCCCCGTCGTCACGTGTTAGTCTCCGTAATAGCAGCACGCATGCGCGCGTGGTGGCGCGCACACGACTGTCGCCACCGTGCGCGCACGCCTCCTACGTCACACCTCCCCGCCCTTAAAGGTAGACCCCCCCTCGGTGCCGGTCCGGACCGGTCCAGACCATGCACATCCCTACTATTCACAAAGTATTCACAAAAATACTTTTAAAATCCACTAATTAATAAATAAATAATCGGAGGAGTGTCTGATTGCCTTGGAGTTTTTTGGGTGGTAAGCACCCCTGGGTGCCTACCACCCACACCACTTTTGTGCCCCTAGGTGCTCCACAATAGGGGATAATGGGCTGGTTCAGGTCCCATTATACCCTATGAGAAAAATAATTAAAAAATATTTTTAATATTCATAAAAAATCGTAGGAGTGTCCGATTGCTTTGGGGTTTGGGTGGTTGTTGGCACCCATGGGTGCTCCACAATAAGGAATAATGGGCTGGTTCTAGTCCCATTATACCCTATGAGAAAAAAATAAAAATAAATTTCAAAAATTCATTAAAAAAATCGTACGAGTGTCCAATTGCTTTGGGGTTTGGGTGGTAGGTACCCATGGGTGCCAGCTACCACTCCACCACCTTTGGAGGTTTGAACCAGTTCAAATCAAACCACCCCCAGTTTGATTCAATTCGAACCTGCAGCTCGAACCTGATGGCTGGTTTGGTTTGAATTCAAACCATCGAACCACCCTGGTTTGAATTCGAACTGGTTCGAATTCGAACTGGTTCGCACATCCCTACTTAGCTTATGAAATCACCTGGCATTGTGTGTGTGTGTGTGTGTGTGTGTGTGTGAGAGAGAGAGAGAGAGAGAGAGAGAATGAGAGAGAGAGAGAGAGAGAGAGAGAGAGAGAGAGAGAGTCCAATCAACTTTGCAATGCTTGGAACAATATGCACCAAATTGGGTACAGGGGTAGAGACACATAGGGACACCTCAACAGAATAGTTTGTGTTGATGTCATCCATCCCAATTCAAGATTTTTTAAAAAGAAAAGCCAAAATCGCACTGAGAATAGCAGCAAAAAAACCCTTCACATTTGAGAATCACTTAAAATAAAATAAAATAATAACAACAACAACAACAACAACATAAATAGATGGACCAATTATCTTGAAATTGAATACACCGAGTCCTGCCATCCTCCACTATGTGTGTTCCAAATTTCAGAGCTCTCTACCCAGCCATTACCATGCTCTGGTTTCTTTTCTCCCACACTGGTTCAAAAGAATCTCTCTCTTGTTTTTGTCATTTTGCAATAGTGTGGGTGCATGTTTACACTTTGTTTAAAAATATATTAAAAAAAAAAAAAGCTCAGAGAACGATAACTGCGACTGTGGGGGGGAAATTGCTCAAACTGCAGAAAGCGGCTGTGGTTGTCATGTTGTACTTCCACTGCTATTTTACCTTTCAATTTTCTGATAATTTTAATAATTTTATTTCTGGATTATAACCAATCAGATATAAGCTTCCAAATACAGTACAGAGTGTGAAAGCTGCTATGGATTTTGGATTTGCCTGTGTGGTGTTGTGGTGTCCATTGTTTTAGAACAATGCTGGCAATGCATGAGAGCACCAGGGAGAAATTTTATATACACACACACACACACACACACACACACACACCGGAAGTTGACTGCACAGCACAGGAAACAGGTCTGCCTGGTTAGGAATTGAGAAGGGTGGCAGGCAGAGCCAACACTCCCCAAACATGCACAGCCTTTTGAACAGCTAGTGTTGCACCTGGAAAAGTGGTGGGGTAGCAAAGGAGCAGGTAAGGTCCTTCTTATCTGCTTTTTAAAGGAGCTGACCCTTACCCTGCCCGTGGCCCCTGCCCACAAGTGCACATCCCTACTCACTCTTCAAAATGATTTATTATTTTTAAAAAATAGATGTCCAAACATCCATTTCTGGTGGTACTATCCATGACTGGTTTTACCATGTCATTCGTTGTTTGCATAGAAAAGCTTTTAGGTTAACATTAGAGTCTCAAGCAAGAGTAAGTTATGCATACTTCAATCTAGTGCAAACACATACCTGGACCGATTTGGGCTGGAACCAGTAATTATGAGCAACATTAGAGAATGCTAGGATAAGCTTTTTTTTCCCTCCAGAAATTCTAAAAATGCATATAATTAATTCTTCCAAGCACAAACCTTTTCCCATGAGCCCCTACATCCTCTTACTTGTGACTGTGGCTGGCTGCTGTGTTGCAGTGGCTGGTGGTCTCTGGAGGTAGGGAGTGAGGCCTTTCCCCTCATTTATCTTTCTCCCTTTCCACTCCCTCTTTTCTCTCTCTTCATCCTCCTATCATCCTCTGGTGCTTGGAACAATGCTATGCATGTGGGACCTTGGGAAAAATCATTTTCACCAGGGAAGGGTAGGGGGAGAAAAAGATGAGGCCTGGGAAAACTAAACTGGGAGAGAAAGAACAGTATTCCACTGCTTACTCTGCTGCCATCACTGAAGCTTGCAGTCCAGCAGGCAGAACAAGACAGGCTTGAAAGGGAGAAGTATACAGAACCAGAAAATAACTACAGTGGGGAACTGACTCAGTCCAGAATACCGGGTGTGTATTTTGAGTGTACCAAATTCATATTTCAAACCGGGTAATATGAAGATAGGAGACATCAAGCCCCATTGCAAGCAGAACATTAAAAAAAGAAAAAAAGGACTTAAGGCAAACTAATCTGCTCTTGATGACACCTTGGAAGAACCTCCTAACTATAAGAGCAGTTGGGCAAAGGAATAAAGAATTGTTGTAGAAGCTCTTTCTTTGGTGGTCTTCAAGAAAATGTTGGACAGGCATCTATCAGGAGCACTCTAGATGTAATAAGAGATCATGTCTCAGGCCAGAGGTTGGACTAGAACTTCCTTTGGTTTCTTTCAGCTTCTACAGACATCCCCCACCCCACCCCGACCCCAGTCCCTTCCCCTCTAAGTTGGTTGTGCTTTGTGGCAGGGTTTTTTGCGAGAAGAAAAGATGAGATTTTCCCTACAAAATGTTGTACAGCTTCTGAAGATTACATGTTTAATTTTACTAAGCAAGAAATCGTGAGTGAACATAGGACTTGTTAGTGCTAGGCAAGTAGCTGCTTCGGATATGTTTAAAACTTCCTTTCTGAGCTCTGAAAGATTACATCTGTGCTTCTAGACCAAGTTCTTCTCTCTGTAAGCTGTGGGGAGGGAAGCTTGTAAAGTTTAGGCTCATCCAAATGGCCCCGTTATCTTCTAAGACCACAGCCAAATGACGCAACATATATACACTCCCCCTTCATACCTGCCCCCATACCTTTTACAGAAATGACCTAAACTTGGTCAGGTTCACATGTCCCCAGAGATGATCACATTTCACTGCTTCAAAAAAGCTTTGGTCTGCACAGCCTGTAGCATCAAATTTACACTTCAAAAAGCAGACAGCTTTTTTCCACATCTTATTCACTTAATGGGTGAGAATGTAAAATTAGTTCCGTTGCTGATGAGGACCTTGAGCCAAATGAAAAGTGTTCATTTGTCAGCACAGACTTACCGCCCGAAACATGATTATATAGCTAATCCAATAATGGGTTTTGATGCTAAGCATTTATTTATATACAGCATATATTGTTATCTGTTGATGATTAGGGGCTACAATTTACTCTTATTTTCCAAGTGTGTCGTCAGATACAGCAGCATCCTAGATATTACATGTGGTTAACTGCACTAGAAATATACATGAACAAAACCTTGGGAACAGATTGCTGTATTTTTCTCTGCTTTCCAATGAATCAATGTTGAATTTTAGCTTTTACACTTTAAAATATTAATGATGAATAAAGCATTTTAAGATGAGAGCCTCTACATATTATTTAATGTGACACCAGATTAAAATTTTACACCTAAATTTTTCTGTTTTAGGGCATATTTTCCTTTTATACTTTTTTTTTTACCAGCTTTTAGTACTAATGTTTAATGATCTTTGGGATAGAGCGTATGAATGTCATAATCCAAATGTAAAAGAAATAGCAACTGGGTTATTTTTTAGGACTGACTAATTTCACAAATAACTCTAATGTGTTTTATTTCTAAGTAGCTTGTTGAATTTTCTTTCGACACACATTCTGCAAAGCACACATCACATTCTCCACAATAAAAGCACACATTAAAATGAAGGGGGGGAGGTTTATTGAGGATTTTAGAATAATTTTAACACAGCTACATTATAGTTCCATTGCTTTTAAAATAAGTGTAAATGTCACTGAATTGTAGGACTAGGTAATATTATTCATTATTTATTTATTTATTTTATTTAACATGTCAAACATATAATCAAACATATTCATGTATATTAAACATGTAATCAAACAAATAGGCATAAATGTAAACATAAATTCCAATGTTTAAAAAAGGGTTAAATTCTTAACACGAATGTAGCAAATAATACAGTGAAATATCCAGACACAATATAACATGAAAAATAAATTCATTTGGTATTAAAAAAAAAGATAATTGCAGATTTGGAGCACATTGAAAAACTGCAATGCTATTTGAAATTGAATCAAGTTACTTTGGGGTTCATTTGTTTTTAAAAGTTCCACAAACTCATATAAGGATTTTATTAACTTTGCTTGAAATTTGCCAGGAAGATACAATAGATCAGAAAATATTAAACTGGCACAATCATGCCAGTATAGTTAAGATGAGGAATGTTTTCAACATTCCACCATTATAAGCCCTGAACATTCTATTGCTTATAAAATCAAAAGTATCCATCCAATTTCCATGAAATTGTGCACTCATCAATTAGGGGACAAGAGACAGCACTGCTCCAAATCTGGTTCAGATCCATTGCAATATGGCTGAGATACAGCAGTTTAAGTTTTAAACTCCTAAAAAGAGGGTTCAAAGTGTTTGTGAAGTTTTTTTCACCACAGATAATATGTGTGTGTGTGTGTGTGTGTGTGTGTGTGTGTGTGTGTGTGTGTGTGTAGGTTTTTTAGCATTCCTCCAAAATTCAGGCCCATACTGAACTGGTGCTTTATGCTTGTTTAAAAACATCAAGCTAATGATTTTTGAGTAATTATTGTTCAAAATCCCTATAATAACAGGGGAAATAACTAAGGGAAAGTTAGCTAAGAGCATAACAGAGTCTGCCCACTATGAATTTTGAAGCCAAGGAAGGCGGGTATTGGCAAATTTCTAGCCAGTCCTGGCAATTTCTGTTCAGACTTCCTGGTTCTGAACATAGGTGCCTGATAAGGACAGTCTGTAAGCACTCTGCCACGTTTTTACTCAGATGTAAGCCCCAGAGAAATAAATGTGGTTCCCCCCTCAGAAAGGTTCCCTCCTTCTATATTATGCTGAGTGGCTGGGAGGATGTGGGGGGAAGATAACCCACATTCTTGCCCAGGATCTCTGCTGGTTCTGAACCTCGCAGTTCTGCTTGATTTAATTTCCTACAGGATGGTGTTATCAGCAGAATAGTGGTAGGCCTTAAACCAATCTGACTGAAATAGTAGGCTTTAACTCTCTGAATTGCACCAAAAACAAAACTGCCTGGAAATTCAGTAATCCAAAAACCTTCGGTTTAAGATGAGAGTTAAGATGCTTTACATTTTCAGTAATGCTCTAAAAAGAATGGAAATTGGAAGTTAAGGTGCCCGTCTTAATTTCCACACCATATAACCGGTAAAAACTTTGTACAGTCTGGTATATGTATTTATTATTTATTTGTTGTTTTTGTACACTGCCCCAAAAATCCATCTCTGGGCAGTTTACAGCAAAATAAACAAATTAAAACAGAAATTAAATCCTTAAAACGATTTAAAACCACAAGTCTAGTTAAGAGGTTTAGGTGAATAAATGTGTCTTTAGAGGCTTTTTGTAAGTTGTCAGAGATGGTGAGGCTCTTATTTCAACAGGGAGTGCATTCCAGAGTCTTGGGGCAGCAACAGAGAAGACCTGTCCCTGGATAGCCACCAGACGAGCTGGTGGCAACTGCAGACAAACCTCTTTGGATGAGCTCAATGGGTGATGGGGCTCATAGGTTATAACTGGCACCTTGTATTTTGCCCAGAAACGTATTGTTAGAAAAATGTAGGAGTAATATGGTCTCTCTGAGATGACCCAGAGACCAATCTGGCTGCCGCATTCTGTACCAACTGCAGTTTCCAGAATACATACAAAGGCAACTCCACATAGAGCGCATTGCAGTAGTCAAGTCTGGAGGTTACCAGCATATGTACCACTTTCTGAGTTGTTAATCGCATGAAACGGACGCACCTGGATTATCAGCCAAAGCTGATAGAAAGCACTTCTGGCCACCACCTCAACCTAAGACACTAGGGAGAGGTTTGGATTGAAAAGCACTCCAGATTGCATACCTGTTCCTTCTAGGGAAGGGTGACCCCATCCAAATCTGGCAGATCACAATTGTCTTCCTGCATTCTGACCCCGCACAATAAGGACCTCTGTCTTATTTGGACTCAGTCTCAGTTAGGGGTGTGCACGGAACCACACAGCTGCGGTCCAGCACTGTGGAGGGGGTTCCTTTAAGGGTGGGGAGGGTTTACTTACCCCTCCCGCTGCTTTGCCCCCTCCAGCGCTCGTATTTACTGTAAAAATTGGGGCAGCAGGATACCTCCCTGCCACCCCTTGCCCCTCCGCAATGCAAAAGGCTCCGGCAAGCCTTTTGCGCACACGCACGTCGCGTGCAAGCTTTACGTCTCCCCGATGCCGGAGACCCGGTCTACCCAGCCTCGGCCCCTGCTGGCGGGTAGACCAGGCCTCCGACCTCCGGAGGCCCGGTCTACCCGGCCTCGTCCCCGCGGGTAGACCGGGCCTCCGACCGCCGGAAGCCCGGTCTACCTGCCGGCAGGGGCCGAGGCCAGGTAGACCGGGCCTCCGGCGTTGAGGAGACGTAAAGCTCTCACGCGACGTGCATGTGCGCAAAAGGCTTGCCGGAGCCTTTTGCATTGCAGAGGGGCAAGGGGCGGCAGGGAGGTATCCTGCCGCCCCAATTTCTACAGTAAATACGAGCGCTGGAGGGGGCAAAGTGGCGGGAGGGGTAAGTAAACCCTCCCCGCCCTTAAAGGAACCCCCTCCACCTTGACTGAACTGGCCAGGTCTGAACCGGTCCGGACGGTCCAGAGGCCTTTACAATGGCCTCGGGACCGGTCCGGACCCATCCCTAGTCTCAATTTGTTATCCCTCATCCAGCCCATCACTGCCTCCAGGCAGGCATTTATGGAAGTTAGGCCTTCTCCTGATGATGTTGACATGGAGAAATAGATTTAGGTGTCATGAGCATGCTGATAACACCACACACCAAATCTCCTGATGATCTCTCCCAGCGCTTTCACGTAGATGTTAAAAAGCATTGGAGACAGTATGGAGCCCTGGGGAATGCCATGTTTTGAACAACAGCTGTCTCCAAGGGACATCATCGGGAATCTGCCCATGAGATAGAAGCTGAACTACTGCAAAGCAGTGCCTCCCACTCCTAACCCCCTCAGACGCTCCTGGAGGAATCTATCTATCTATCTATCTATCTATCTATCTATCTATCTATCTATCTATCTATCTATCTATCTATCATATTTGTACACCACCCTAAATTTCCATCTCTGAGCTGTTTACAACTTTGGTCAATTGTGTCAAAGCTGCCAAGAGATCCAAAAGGACCAACAGAATCACACTCCCGCGTGTCTATTTCCTGTTGGACATGGGCTTGCAGATGCAATAAAGACAGAAAAGAATTGCTTCTTTGCCTAAGCATAGGTCTTCAAATGTGCTCTATGCTGTACTCTGTTGGATTAGACTCGAGTCTTTCTCCCATCATCTACCTTGCCACTTCAGCTGCCGTAGTTCTTCCGTATACCAATGGACCAATTGCAAAGCAGGTCAGAAAGGATGCTTAGGACCGATCATGTCTACTGCCCTGGAGGCTTTACGCACAGGGCTTCTGCCCCAAATCTCCTTCAGAAGAGAGTGTGTGCATTAACACACCAGCCAAACTTACCTCAAAGTCCCTTCAAGATTCTTGGATCCACTCCACACACAAACCGGGCTTTGTGATGCGAATTCTGGCTTATCTCGACGTATTTCCGGGTTTTTAAAATGCTGGTTTTAAGCTACTTTTTCTGAAAATGTCAGAGCAAGTGGGAGAGGCACTGAAGTAGAATCATTAGCATGATAAGAGGCATGCTCTCTTCAGAAATGCAGATCTATCTCTGTAGGGAGCTCTCTCTCCACCCCCCATTGGCTAGAAGGAAAACACTGACACCTGCCATGTGAACTTGTTCAAAAGAAAACCGAGAACAGAGGGAGGGACTGCTTCCCTCAATGCTATGAGTGTAGTTCGAAGTGGCTTCGCTCAACATTTACCCCAAAGCCTGAAGCCAAGTGCGAATAATTCCCAGGTGAGTTTGTTGTTCCAGTTCTTCACCAGGGCATCAACAGAATCAACAGCAGAGCTAACACTAAATCCTTCCAAGACTTCTTGGAATCGTATTGGATCCAATAACCTTCTCTGGTGGACCATCCTAATAGGCCCCTTACGCCTGTAAAGGTGGAACATAATTGTGAGTCCAACCTTCACCAGATGGCAGTTGTCTATGACAAAGGGGAAATCACAGGAGTTCCCCCACCCCTCATGGAACACCAGCCTCAGATCAGAGGAAAAGACTCATGGAACACCCCTCATGGAACACCCCTCATGGAACACCAGCCACCAGATCAGAGGAAAAGACCAGATCAAACATGTGTCCAGCAACATATGTTGGTTCCAAGACCACTTAAGATAGACCCATAGTTGTCATGGCCACTATGAACTTCTGAGTAACCCTGGACAAATTGGTCTCAAAGTGAACATTGAAGTCCCCCACCACCATAAGCCTGGGAGACTCCAACACCGAGCCCAAGACGAAGTCCTTCAGCTCAGTTAGGGACTCTGTTGGGCAGCAGGGTGATCGGCACATCAAAAAAAGTATCAATCCATTCCTGGTCCCCAATCTTAAGTTCATACATTCAATATTGCCAGACACTTTGACAGGGATCCTGCTAAGCGAGATGGTAAGACACACCTATTTTCCCAGGCTTTTAATTAAAATTAATTTCAAATTGTTTTATTCTGTGAAATTGTTTTGTTTTACTCTGTGAATTGTTTTTAATCTGTGAAAGTGTTTTAACTGTTTATTTTTATTTTTATATTGTAATTTGGATTGTGTACACCGACTAGATGTGTGTGTGTGTGTGTGTGTGTGTAGATAGATAGACAGACAGACAGACAGACAGATAGATAGATAGATAGATAGGTGGTATATAAATATTTATGTATTTGTTACATTTATATACCATTATTTAGATGATAGATAAATAAATATTATGCTTATAGACCACAGTCACCGCATCTCCCCACCCACATCTTCTCACCTGCTCCTCAACAAACTACCCTGGAGGGAGAATCTGGGACCAAACTGGGCCACCAGCCTCCCCCAACCAAGTTGCTGTAATACATACCAGGTTGGCCCCTTCATCCATAATCAGATCATGGATTATTTCTGATTTATTCTGGACCGACCTGGCATTACAAAGGAGCCAGGTGAGTCTCTGTGGGTAGTTGGCACTGCTCCCTGCAGTCAAAGGGCTTGTAGGACAGCCAGAAGGGGAAATAGCTATTAGATTTCTGATTTCCCTTCTCCTATAATGGCTTGCTAAACTGCCAACGTTACTGATCAGAGGTGCATCAGGCAGAAATTCATTAGGGGCTTCTCTAGGAAGTGATTAGGGAAGATGCACCTGTTAAATGTCTGCCTACATGCATCCCTCCCCAGCCCACTGTCCAACTGAAAGATCAAGGCAAAGTGTGGGTGCATAGAGCCTCATTTCTAAATCTATCAAAGTACCAAATATTTACAGCTTATATGGCACAGAAGTTAAGATGGGCACATTAACTTGCAATTTCCATTCTTTTTTGAGCCCAAGTGAAAATGTAAAGCATCTTAACTCTCATCTCAAACCAAAGGTTTTTGGATTACTGAATGTACTAGCAATATAAGAGACACAAAAGAAACTATGTTTCTGATCCAGTGAGGCACACAAGACCTTTCTAGTACTTCACAGCAGCATTTAAACTTGTTTTTGGGGAAAAAAATAGCTTTTGATGCAATGTTAGGGCCTGCCTTTGGTTTCAGACATTTAAAAGTCTCATTGTGAGCACACAAACCCATACACATGCATAAAGGAGTTCTCTGTATTAAGGCAAATAATAGAATCATATAATAGAATGGAGAGACCTTGGAGGTCTCATAGTTTTATAGTCAATCTGCTCACAAGAGCAGGGACATTGGTATCAGACCAGTCCAATGAGATTTTGCCAACTACCAGAAAGAGCATGACAAAAGGTGGACAGTCATGGTAGGAGTACAGTCTTGTTTCCAGTGCCTGGCCCTCCTACTAATTCCTAACTCCAACCCCTGACTCATAACCCTACCTATTAAAAATAAAACTTAAAATCCAAAACTATAGTCGATACTTAGAAAGACCACAATTACACTGTCCGCTTCTGAGAAAAGGAGCACTGTTGGTTTGTGGACAAGCTCACTGTCCTGATAGAAAGAAAGGAAACTTCTAACTATAGTTCGTTATTAAAATGGATCTGAAACTTTCACGTTGCATAAAACATGATGTTTCTAGGTGGAAGGTGCCTCATAAGAACATAAGAACAGCCCAGCTGGATCAGGTCCAAGGCCCATCTAGTGCTGTTCCACCCAATGGCCCACAAGATGCCTCAGGGAAGCCCACAGGCAAGAGCTGAGGGCATGCCCTTTCTCCTGCTGTTGCTCCCCTGCAACTGTTATTTAGAGGTCTTTTGCCTATTAGGCTGGAGGCGGCCTGTAGCCCTCAGATTAGTAGCCATTGATAGACCTGTTCTCCATGAATTTATCTTAGCCCTTTTTAAAGGCATCCAGGCTTTATCTAAGCCCTTTTTAAGGCCATCCAGTCACATCTTGTGGCAGAGAATTCCATAGGTTAATTATGCATTGTGTGATTTCTTTTGTCAGTCCCAAATTTGTTGGCAATCAGTTTCATGGGATGACCCCCTGGTTCTAGTGTTATGAGAGAGGGAGAACATTTTCTCTCTATCCATTCTCTCTACACCATGCATAATTTCATTGACCTCTATCATGTCGCCCCACAGCTGTCTTTTTTGTAAACTAAAAAGCCCCAGATGTGGGAGTGCAGTCACCTTGTAAGGAAGATGCTCTAGGCCCTAATGGCCCCAAGACTGGTTGCCCTCTTCCACACCTTCTCTAGTTTATAATGTCATTATTATTATTATTATTATTTTACATTTATATCCCGCTCTTCCTCCAAGGAGCCCAGAGCGGTGTACTTGAGTTTCTCTTTCACAACAACGCTGTGAAGTAGGCTAGGCTGAGAGAGAAGTGACTGGCCCAGAGTCACCCAGCTAGTTTTATGGCTGAATGGGGATTTGAACTCGGGTCTCCCAGTCCTAGTCCAGCACTCTAACCACTACATCACGCTGGCTCTTTTGAGTTATGGTGTCCAGAATTGTAAACAGTATTGCAAATGTTGCCGCACCATAGATTTGTATAAGGACATTATGAAATTAGCATAATGTCAGATAATTTTCAATCCCCTTCCTAATGATTCCAAGCATGGAATTGGTATTTTTCACAGCTGCTGCACATTGTGTTGACACTTTCAATAAGCTGACTACCACAACCCCAAGATCTCTCTCCTAGTCAGTCACTGACAGCTCAGATCCCATCAGTGTATATGTGAAGTTGGGAAGTTACCAGCCATGGGAAGTTACCAGCTGACAATCACAAAATGAATTGCTTTTATCTGACAGTGGCTTGAACTGGTCAAGTCAGTCTCCCATTAAAATCACCTGATGCCCCAAAGGACTTGTTTTTGCTTCTTGTTTTTGAACTGGGTTGGATGCACAGGGTGGGAGGGACTTGGATTGATCTCAGCAGGACTCCAGTGGGTAGGTCTATTCATATCATAACATCCACCCCTATTCTTCCTCTGCTGACCACACTCCAGTGCACTGCTCCAGTCTCTACCAACATGTCTCATCAGCTGAAACACACCCTGCCACAAATACCCATATATTGCTGCAACATGATGTTATATTGGATTGCTTTGCTTCACTGAAAACACTGTGCGACACCTGGCCAAGACTGTGGGTTTTGCCCATAATTCATCCGAGCGCGGAAATGCATTGGAAGAGATGGAAAACAAGATAATAAAGCCAATTAAGAAATAGCTGAATTATCTACCTACATATATACAAAATACATTGCGGTTATGTTCCAATAAATGTACTTTTGGTGAGAGTGGTTGGTTTCCCCCCACCTTCCATGTATTACCTTTAAGTTAGGTGATCCATTAGGCATTTGCCTGGATGCAGAATAAATGAAGACAACGTACATTACATTGCCACTCTAGGTGCAGAAACAAATCTTTCTTGTAGCAGCCAATGTAATCTTCTGAATTTTCCTTCCATAAAACACCTCAAGAAGAAGAAAATGCACCTTGGTACGATTTACGCTTTATAACTCTAATGATTCTACAAACACAGCCACAATGTGATGAAAGGCAAAGCAGTCCCGATCTGATTGAGAGCTAATAAAAATCAGTACTGAAAACTGAAAATAGCACCCTTATCATCTTTCTTTCATTTAGACCTGATTACTAGGGGATTATAATGCAATCACAGCTATGTGTGAGAGGTAGCTATGGGAACCAGTTTTAACTGTTTATCTAGCCAAAGATCTTAATTTAAGTTTGAACACTCAGATTCATTTATATGTAAGACACCAAGGAGACAAAATGCAGAAGAAACAGATGCTTGCTTGTTCTTCCCATTTAACTTCATAAGCTACCAGCCAATTTGTCTTTCACGGACAAAATTAATTTCTGATGACAATGTGAGCAAGTAATAAACTAGGAGTTCCTGTCCTGGGAAACTTGCTAGGGCTGTGTAAATGTTCTGGGGTTAGTGGGTGGGGGCAATGTGGGGAACAAACCTCCCGCACGATTTGCTCATAGCTATAACAAGGACATCTATAACAGACATTTCTTTGTCCTTGTGCTGTTACTCATTTTCAGAGAGAAGGAGTCTGTGACACCTTTTTCCAGAGGTTAATTTGGGGAAAAAAAATGCAAGAGAAACATATTGCCCCTTTATTTAGTTCCTGGGGGCTATTTCCCAAGTAAATGCCTTGTTTTCTTTAACTTCAGATTCCCAAATCATGCATACTTCAGTCTGCCTGCTTTCTCTCCATTTAGCAAGATAACAGCTAAAATTAAACAATTTTTTAAAAAACGGAAGACAAAAGCTATACTTCTACCAGCTGTTTTTCACAAGATTTATACCCGAATGTACCATGAATAACTGACTGATGCATTTGATCCTTTGTTCCATCATGGTTGCTGAATAATTTGGGGTGGGGTGAGGGTGGGGGAAGGTTCCGATGAATGAAACAGGTGTGAGGCTTCACATACAACACATGCTCCTCATGTTTGTTTGGCCCTGTGTCCCTCAATCTGGCCACTGCTCCCCTGCTCTTCCTCCATTGTGAGATTATTGTTTTGTTTTAGACTCCCCACCCCCACCCCAATGCTTGTATAAGCCCACCCATTTGCAACCCACAACAACAAGCAAACAACTAATTGAGCCCATTCTTATGAGTGAGTGAGAGGGCTATTGGGCGGAGGGGAAGGCTGCTTAAACCTACCTCCCCTCCCCCATTAATGAAACTGTTCCAGGGTGCTGGCTAAACACTCCAATTGTATTTTTGGACTAGTGGGGGGGATCAATGTGATTATGCGGAGGAGTTCATTACAGTATCAACTGGTGCAAAGTTTTGGTCTGGAAATGATGAGAAGACAGGGATATGGTGTGACTTATTTAGGGCTGATCGGGGTACAGGAAAATAAAAAGATTGGTTAGGTAAGAAGTGGAGGCAATGAAATCTGTAATTAGCATTATTAATTAGAGTATCATGTAGAGGTGTTTTAGCTTAAGGTCCAAATTATCGCTGGGGAGCTCTGGAGATGGTCAGCTCTCTTAGCTTGGTTTCTAGTGATCGTGGGAATAGCTTCACTGATTTGCAGTGGTTCTGCTGCTATCTCTCGGGTAGATTCCAGATGGTGGTAGTTGGTGATAGTTGCTCTTCCAACAGAAGCTATTATATCGAGTCCCTCAGGGCTCCGTTCTGCCACCAGTGCTTTTTAATACGTACATGAAACCGCTGGGTGAGGTCATCAGGGGATTTGGTACAGGGTATTATCAATATGCTGATGACACCCAAATCTATTTCACCTTATCATCATCATTGGTGTATTCATTCCCTTAACGCCTGCCTATAGGCAGTAATGGGCTGGGTGAGGGATAGCAAATTGAAGTTGCTATTGCTAGCAAGACGGAACTGCTCATTGTGGAGGATCAGAATCTGAGGGATAGGATAGGTCTTCCTGTACTGGATGGGGTTACACTCCCCCAGAAGGAACAGGTACACAGATTGGGGGTGCTCTTAGATCTAGGCCTCACCCTTGTATCTCAGGTGGAGGCTAGGGCTAGGAGCACCTTTTATCAGCTTTGGCTGATTCAACAGCTGCGTCCATTCCTTGAAGAGAATGATCTCAAAACAGTGGTGCACCAGCTGGTAACCTTTCGGGGTGTCTAAGCCAGCTCAAATTTGAGCCTGCTCGAAGGGGTTTGGGTCAAGCCAAACTGGGCCTTGTTTGGCTTAAGCCAGCAAGAAACTAATTGGTAAAGGGGAACCTGGAAATGATTTCCCTTTCCCAGTAAAGTGGATGACCAGGAGACATTGTTAAATATAGTTGGGGTGGAAGGGGAGTCAAAATTTACCATAAAGGTGTCACCACCGGCGGCTGCAGTAGCAGCTGCCATAGGGGTGGCTATAGTGGCTCCCTGCCAGAGCCGGCAGGCCCATTTCAGGCCTCTTTGCATGCATGGAGTTTACGCGAATGGCCTCCACGCATGCACAGAGGCCATTTGCATGACCTCCACATATATGCAGAGGCCTCAACCAGTCCCGAACTGGGCTTGAACCACGCCTGTCTGTTCCAGCGAGGATGGAGGGGACCTGCCGTAGGCACCCCTGCCCACCCCCACAGCTGCTGCCACAGCTGCCACCAATGGCACCTTTAAGGTAAGCTTTGTCACCTCTTCCACCCCAACTATGTTTAACAAATCCCCCTGTCCCCCCACCTTCTCCTTTACAGGGCCTGCCTGCTTTGGCAGGGGTGGGGGGAACTGCCACAATCAATCCCCACCCACCCCAGCGGCAGCTGCCACTGCCAGTGGCAGCACCTTTAAGGTAAACTTTGACTCCCCTCCTGCCTCAACTATGTTTAACAACCCCCCCGGTCCCCCCCTCTACTGGTAAAAGATTACCATTTCAACTTTGGGTCCACACAGACCAGGCTCAGTTTGAACTGAACCAGGCCAAGTTTGAGTGTGTACAAAACTGGACTGGACCCGGTTTGGCTCAGGTCCAGTTTGATTCGAGGCGAACTGGGTTTTCTAGTTTTGTGCACATCCCTAGTAACCTCCAGGCTAGATTACTGCAATGTGCTCTACATAGGGCTGCCTTTATACGTAGTTCAGAAACTTCATTTAGTTCAAAATGGGGTAGCCAGACTGGTCTCTGGGGTAACCTGGAGATATCACATTATTTTGATTGATTGTTTAAGTGCCATCAAGTTGGTTTCAACTCTTAGCGACCACATCAATAGATTCTCTCTAGGATTATCTGTCTTCAACTTGGCCTTTAAGGTCTCTCAGTGGTGCATTCATTGCTGTTGTAATCGAGTCCATCCACCTTGCTGCTGGTCGTCCTCTACTTCTCTTTCCTTCAACTTCTCCCAGCATTATGGACTTCTCAAGGGAGCTGGATCTTTGCATATTGTGTCCAAAGTATGATAGTTTGAGCCTGGTCATTTGTGCCTCAAGTGAAAATTCTGGATTGATTTGTTCTATGATCCATTTGTTTGTTTTCCTGGCGGTCAATGCTATCCTCAAAAGTCTTCTCCAGCACCAAAGTTCAAAAGTGCCAATACTTTTTCCTCTGTTTCACATATTATTACATGTGGTGGTGACTCAGGATCAGGCTTTCTGTGTAGCTACTCCTGGGTTGCAGAATGAAGTCCCCACAGAAATTTGTGGTTTAGAAACAATACTGGCCTTTAAGAGAGCCTTAACATTTATTTTTTTGGTCTGGCCTTCCAGGGTTTTTAAATTGTTTTAATTGTTTTAACGGTTTTAAACTGTATTTGAATTGTTTAAATTTTATAATTTTAAGTTTGATTTTTAAATGATTATATTTTGTTTTGTTTTCGTAAACTACCCAGAGCTGTTGGATGGGTGGTATAGAAATGTAATAAACAAACAAACAAATCTCTGTGAAATAAACCTGTTAATTACTGACATTTGTATGGAGCTGGAATCCAGTCAGTAGCCAAAGGTCAACAGACAACACCATTCTCCTATATCTCAAATCTTGTACAATTTTGGGGAACCAATCAGGTGCAGTGTTAGAGCAGAAACCCTCTAGAATAGAGAGGGCTCATAGAGGAAATTCTAGGACATATAGAGGCTGTTCTCTAGACCAGCCTAACCCAGCCAGGAGCAGCCCAGCCAGAGTTAGGCTGGTCATGAGAAACAGCAGGATCCTTGTGGATCCCTCCACCCCACGCCCGTCTAACTATAAAACTACTAATATTATATTAGAGAGAGAGAGACCTTTTTGTTGTTTTCCATTATTGCTCCACAAAATAATAGGAGAAAGTTTATAACACAGCTTCAGAGACGTAAGTTTTGGGCGGTATAAAAATATGTTAAATACATAAATAAAAATAAAATAAATGTATGCATCCCTCTAGCAGTTATTTATTTGACACATTTACAGCCTTATTTTCCTTTTTGCTTCGGCTAGCATCCTTCCTTCCTTTCCTCTATGTACTCCTTAAAGGCAATACTTCACTCGTGTAATTCTTTTATACCTTTCGGCTTGCCTGTATACACTCAATAGTTTCCCCATCTCCTCCTCTCCCTTCACCACCTTGCCCTCTTTGCCTCCATTCTTTTTCCTTACGTAACTTCATACCATATAATATCCATCCATTAGCGTTTCTAAAACCCTTCGCTATCTCTTGTGCTTAACATTCTTTTATGGTGGGATTTTTAAAATATCCTTCCTATTAATGTTCTTCTTTCATTGCTTCTTTTGAAGAAAGTTTAAAGTAAAGTTTCAAAGTGTTTTAATTTTTATTTATACAGGGGGAAATGAATTTAGGAGAGAGCCCCGGAAGAGCCTGAAGGTTTCGCGCTTTCAATTTTTCAACACAATCCAACGCTTCTCTTGGAACACATCTCTCCCAGAAAGCTATACAGCACCTGCATTTAAGCAGCAAAGTGTTCCCTTTCTTCTTAATAATGTCTTACATTAATAGTGCCTTTAATCTAGAAAAATCCCAAAGCACTTTCCATATAGACGCAGTAATCTCTCCATTTGCTGCTGAAATGCAGCTGTCTCTGGAGTGAAACTTGGCAACAATGGAACAGCAGAACGGTTTACAAGAAGAAATTATTAAAACATTATCCAACTGAAGCTGTAAGACAAGTTAAGGCCACTTTCACACCAATCCAGCTAGCTGGCTCCCACATGTGTATCCTTAGTTGGATGGGGAATCACAAATGCAAATGAAGGCTCCATATATAATATCCAGACCAGTTGAGCACTTGGGGATGCTGCCTATACAAAGCCCGATTATTATTTCTTTAACAGAGTCCTCTTCCCACTTGCCCACCAAATAGCTGATTAGTAGGATCCAGCATCTTTAACTGAACATAATCTCTGCGCAGGGAGTTTCCCCCATGTAAAAACAACTTTGTTAGGCACCTAGAATGCTTGAGCCATGGAACTGGGCAGCAGGGCCCAAGCATATTATTTTCTGTGTCACTAGGCAGTTTGCAGGCAGCAGAAACAAGGGCTGTCCTTTCTGCCCTACAGCAGCACCCATTTTATGACCAGAAAGGTTAATACAGATCATCAATCCAGCCAGATCAGGTGCTCTAGGCAGCCAATGGGACCCAGCTGGCCATACATAACTGCTGTATCAAGCTTGGTTATCTCGTCTAAGCAATCTGACAGACAGGGTAGCTGCTCCATAGATGGCCTTTCCATGCCATGCCATGCCTCGCCTGTCTAATCCACCCCTGGATTTCTGCCTTCTGGAACCTGCCTGCCTGCTGCATCTAGGCCATTGAATGTAGGATTGCTGTCTTTGAGATTTGACTTCTTTCCTGTTTAGGACCAAGCTAACTGCCTTTGACCCTCCAAGACTGCCATATTTGGAACCTGACTTATTGCTAAAGGAATCTTCATGTGAGTTGACCTGTGCCTGTTTGTTGCTTACTTCATTAGCCTGCACTGCAGGATAGGTTCAATAGTTGGAAGAGGGCCTTCTTCTAACACCTTTAATCATCCTTTTCCTGACTCAACGCAAACAAGGTTTTACTCAACTAAAAGCTGAATGACAGCACCATCCTGAGCTTGTCCCAACTTCAGAGGGAAAGGTTTTTGGATGCCTCCCTATCACTGGCTAGCTTCTCCACTGTTGTGAGCCATAGACTTAGAAGATGCTAAAGACTAACGTTTTCTGTAGTCTCTGGTCTTGTAGACTATAGAAGATGCTACACTGACTGATGTTTTCTATAGTCCATGATCCTACTACTATGAATATTTATATACTCATATAAATGTAAACGCTTCATATCTTATAAATATAAGATAAACTCTTTATATCATATGAATATAAACTCATTAACCAAACTTCTCAAAGTGGTATACATTAAGAAATAATAATAATACTGAGAGCCAGTGTGGTATAGTGGTTAGAGTGCTGGACTAGGACCGGGGAGACCCAAGTTCAAATCCCCATTCAGCCATGAAACTAGTTGGGTGACTCTGGGCCAGTCACTTCTCTCTCAGCCTAACCTACTTCACAGGGTTGTTGTGAAAGAGAAACTCAAGTATGTAGTACACCGCTCTGGGCTCCTTGGAGGAAGAACAGGATATAAATGTAAGAAGAAGAAGAAGAAGAAACATAAAGTAGATACCAGCAGCAGCCACTGGAGGGATGCTGTGCTGGGGTTGGATAGGACCAGTTGCTCTCCCCCTGCTAAATATAAGAGAATCGCCACTTTTAAAAAAATGTCTCTTTGTTCATTTAGCAAAGAGCGAGGTGATCGCTTCTGTTTCTGTTTTTAAAGCCCCAGCTGTAGCACAGATCACCAGAAGGGGAGGATGAGAAGGAGATAGGTAAAGAGGATTACATGGTACCCTGGGCAGGAAGGCTTACCCTGGCATTCCTGGAGTATGACCACATCACCTGGGGCTCCCCTGCTGAATGATGATATAGTTCAAGTTTCTTATTCTGGATATGTACTGTATACTGCAACATAGTGAGCATTCCTGTAGCAATATAGTAAGGTTCAAATGATTCACAAGGCAGCACAAGACCATCTTTTGAGCATCTTTGCTGCTGTCAGGCATTTCATCTTGATTTGGGCCTCAGAGCCCAGGAAAAAGTGTGATACATGGAGGGCACATTGTAAGCCAACACAATTTGTGACATTGCACAACATCATTACTGATCATGTGGCATGTCTGTTAAGGCATAAGCATTAGGTTCCAATTTTCCAGCTTCGTGGAACTTGAGCCAAAATAAGATAGTCTTAACTCTAGTCTTCAACTGGTGGGGTGGGTTTTTTTCTAACCATCATTCTTATAAGACCAAATATAGTGAAGTGAATTTGCTAGTAATGCAAAGTGCCTTACAAAATGGTGCTCTGTGGGGCAAAGAGCAAGCCCTCTCCAGAAGCATCTGCCTCCCTCACCCCAGACTAATCTGGGAGTGGAGCAGATAACAATTTATGGGTCATGAAGTCACAATTGCTGCTGCCACACTAAAGGCTCTTCTAGATGGCAATAAAGAGCGTTTTGAAAAGAGTGTATGTGATTAAGTCATCCTTTCCCCTATTTGTCGGAAAAGTAGAACTTGGAAGTGGCAGGGTTAATCACAGAAAGCAAGAGCTGGCCAGCAGATGGCCCTGCAGAAACTGTGCAAGATCCCTGCTAGCCATGTGACCTGGACATGCGATCCCACTGGAAGGGCCAATGAAAGTCTGTAAGAGTGTGTGGATGCTGAGTAAGCTTTCACCTTCAACTTAATTTCAAGCTTCTTCAGAACACTGCTTATTGCCATCTGGAAGATACAAATACAAGGATAACAAGAATATTTAGGGGGACGGGTTTACCAATAACCGATAGGTGCTGGCAACCGTAAATGGCCAAAACAAAGCTACCAGGAATGACTGCAAAATGCTAATATTTTTCTAATAAACATGGAAGTAAATAGTGGTCTTATTTCTCCCGCATAGTCAATCAGTAACTTTCCTGAGCATTAAACTGACATACAAATAATTGATAGGAAAGAAAATGCATTCCACTTGCAGCTCTGCTGTTCCTCAGTTATTTAAGATAAATCTGATCTGCTGCTTCCTGCTGTGGAGATTACATCTTGAATACTTAATACCAATTTGGTTACTTTTTAGGGAAAAGAAAAACAAACTTAAATACCACACACACAATTTATCTAATTGTATAACACTAATGCAAAGCATGATTGTAAATGCAAGCAAGGAAGTGAAGGAAGGAAGGTGGGGAGGGGAGAGAGAGTGAGAACATCCAGTAGATGCCTCCCAATGTCACGCCGAGCTAGTAATAATTCCCAGGATAGCTGCTTTTTAAAACAAAGTTTGATCAGCAAGGAAAAAATATATTAAAAGTTAAACCTATCATTAAAAAATAATTACAGTAGAATTATTCACTCTGGCATTTCATTTCAAAATCTGGTCTCAATCAACATGCTTTAATGAGATAAATGTTGGCTTTCAGAGTTTTTTATTCTTCTACTGAATATATAAATCTGCTTTGAATATATTCAGCAGTTTAATGATAGGTATGAGGAAGCAGCTTTTACTACATCTTTAGGTAAGCTCCCTTCTATGTCATAGGGCTTCTTCCCACTGAGCTTCACCTTAATCAAGTAATGTCCTACATGGGCTTGATAGTCTTGTGGCAAGTTCGTTCACTCTTCAAGAGCTAAGTGCCATTTACCCTTGAGGGGCAACAACCAGAGTTCAAGGTGAAGGGTGGAAGACCATGCATGAGATAGATAGATAGATAGATTATGGTACTTGATCAGAAATCATTCACAGCAATTACAGTTCATAGCAAGCATACAGTCAGTACAGTCAATCTATCAAAGTAACCACATTTAGACAAAGAACAGTTCTCCTAATAAAGTAAACACCTTTGCCTAACCAAATGAGGAAGATATAACCATTACTTGACGGACTGAATATGCAATCGTGCAGAATTTAGCAACACAGAAAGTAACAGAAGCACTCTTAGCAAAAAGATATGTTACATAAAATTCTAAGGATCTTCCCAGTAATCCTGTTAAAAGGGGCAAAATCAATTTACTGTGTGGGATGCTATAGAAAACCTATATTTTATATTGAATATTTTATAGTGAAGTAAAATATGTGCCACATTTTCCACTTCTCCTGAACTTCTCTGAACTTCTCTTCTACTTCTCTGCCCTTCAGCCATGCCAATGGAAAAACATTGAGATAGACCAGGATAAAAGCTCTCCGACGTGTTGGGCATGTCAAGTTGGAAAGATAACTTGCTGAGGATAGAGAAGGGCTTACCCACCAATTCTTGATGGAAGCAGGGAGTTTACTTCTCTCCTCCATGTATTAGGTACAAATCCAGGAATTCTGACCTCTTCGTTGACTCTACCCTACCCACAATGAAAAATGCTAAGAGATAGCCTTGAAATTTACACCATAGACAAATGTATATAGCATTTTGTTGTAAACTTATGCAATATTTACATATGGAATTGGAAACACATTTCAGATTTTAGGTTCTCAAACACCAGAACTGATGCCCCAGTGCCATGTTTTCATATCTGTTTAGCTTTCGTGTGCAGCTGAAGTATTTCACAATGCATCAAGGAACATATCAGAAGAAAAGATTATGAAAAGCAAGGCAACCTGTTAAATAATAAGATAGTAATCTGAAGAGACTCACCCTTCTCTCATAAAATAAAAAATGCCTAGAGATAGGCATTAAGGCCAAGCTTACTTTTGACGAGAGATTAGAAATGTTTAACTATCTGGGAATGAAAGCCACATACCATCCTGAGGTAAATGTAGAGCACTAAAAATGACTTCCCCATCAGTAACTCAGGAACAGAACATTTCACAACTTGGCAGCTGGATGAAAAGATAATCATGTGGATAGAAGCATGGACCTCCCTGCCTTGAAGAGATAACAGAACCAAAAAAGAAGAAGTAGTCAAGAAGGTATTTGCTTTCTAAGGTCATTGTGGTCTTTGCAGTTTATTATCATGCTAAAACTGAACTTCAGTGGCAATGTGGATTAAAAAAATAATAATATTGATAACATCATCTTTTGTAGTGCTTCCCTCATAAACACAAAGAAATCTTATGTAGATTTAATGAAGAGTTTATTCAGAAACAACTCCATTTTCTCCTTCTCCTTTTCATCCCTTTTCCTTTATGACTCCACCTCCACACTCCCTACAGGATTCCCACAGGGACAAACTTCTAATTAACAAAACATGGTGGAAGATTGCTAGATAGAGCGCAACACATTAACACACAGATGTCTGGCTTCCACACCACTATTATTAGTATTAGTATTAGTATTAGTATTAGTATTAGCATTATACATTTCTATACTGCCTAAAATGCAAGTTCTCTGGGCAGTTCACAAAACAATAAAACAGCCAAAAAAGATTAAAGCATTTCAACAATTAAAACTAAAAAGTTAAAACTATTAAAACACAATTAAAACACAGTTAAATTGCTGTCTTCTGATGGTGCAAAATGTACAAAACTATTGGTGCACAATGGAAAGCCGTCTTATTCCTTGAAGTTTAGGATAAAAACTGACAGCAAAGAATGACAATAGTTTTTGAGAGAGTTAAAAGTGGTTTGAAAGAGGCTTCACTTCTCATGATGTAGACACATATTTCATTTCTCCCACTGCTGCCTGGATCAATCAGGTTCTGCAAGTTTTGAAACAACCTAAAAATCCTGAAAAACCTTCTAACCAGAGGCAAAAGTGGGATAGGTATACACACCAAAAACCCAATCCCTGTTTGAAACCACTTTCAACTCTTGTCTGTCTCTAGCCATAGAGAGAGAAAGTGAGACACTGAGAGGTTATTTTTTGAGGAACTAACATTGCTCTTTTGTCAAAATTGTGTTATTTTTATTATCACTATTTTACCTTGTAAATGGTTGTCACAGTTAGATCAAATCTTTTTGACATTTGTCAGTATGATCGTTTTAGCATCCTGAAGAGTTCTTCCTACCACTGAAGAGTGAAGGGCTACCTCATTAAAGGCCTCTACTGTCCTCGAGCAATCTCTTAAGACTTTCACCCCATTACAGTTCTATCTTTCTTTGCAGAGGTCAATAAATGGGCAGCATCCACCTCATCATCCTTATAAATGCATCATTTGAAGCATTTCAATTAAAGTTTCATCAGATCACTGTACTGAGACTGCTTTAACGAGGGAAAGTAATGACCTTGCATTGCAGGTTGTTTCTGGCACACCAGCCCCCTCCCCCTTTTTAAATTCTTCTTGATCTTAACTGTAACCCTTTGATACCTTTTGGATCAAGAGTTGTCTTGAAATGCTTCAAGCACATTGTGGGACTTTCAGGGGACTGTTGTGGGATGGTTTCATTCCTTCTTGTCTCAGCAAAGTCAGTCTGCCACCTATGAATTCCCCATATACATTCAAATTATCAAAGATTAAAAGACTACTGGGGGAAAAAATTCTCTTTTTTATTTAAAGTATATAACAGTGGATACCTGGTTATATCCCTGAAGCAAATAAACCTAAGGAAAATTCCATAGTAAGATTAAGACAACTGCTTTGATGTTTGGTACCCAACTGGAATGATATTATGATTAGAAATGGCAATCAGAAAGAGCATAGGAGAAAAATATTATTTAAAATGACACTTGGAAAGGGAAATCTATACTTCACAACCATCCTGAATAGGGCATTTGACCAAAGTGAAGCTTCTCATCTTCGAAGATTGCAACATTGGACTGGGACTCAAGATTGGGACTCAAGATCTAGGCTGCAGTTTGGAATAATCACCCATCATGATCAATTTCAACCACAACTGGTTCTCCACCTTTGGAGACACATCTAAAATATTCACTTTGACTGACAGTTGCCAGATACTATATGCCACTCACAACCATTCATGCAGCTTGATCCAGAGCATATTTACTTGGAAGTAAATCCCACAACATTCAATGGGATTTATTCCCAAGTAAATTACTTCAACTACTACTACTGCTGCTGCTGCTGCTACTACTACTACTACTACTACACCATCAGTGTATATAGCACTTTATCAAGTAACAATATGGAAACTGGCTCCTTTCGCAAGGAGCTCAAAATCTAAAATTCACCACAGGGAGAGGCAACAGAGGAGAAGATGTAGGTTAGGGTGAATCAGGGGTGTACCAAGGTTGGAGTGGGCCCAGAGATAAGATTTTATAATGGGCCCCTCATTGCCTTCCTCTCCTTCTCCTGGCCTAAAGGCCTTTGGAGGCCCCCACAGTCTGCTGACAAGTTAAGCATCATCTCTCTGTCTCTCTCTGACACATACAGTATTTTTAACATGCGGGTTCTTGAGGGCACAAACAGCAACTGAACTCACAAGAAAGTAAGAATATAAAAACAAATATATTCATGCCAATGTGCATTAGCAGAAACATTTCAACACACAACTTAACATACTCCCATCCCACATATTTCCCCCCTCCCCTCCCTTCTGGCTCTAAAGGATCCAATATGTAAGCAACTGAATTTGTAAAGATGTACAAGACTCTCTGTGCAGATATACATTAGTAGAAACATTTCAGCGGGTATAAGGCTTCACTGGGCCACAGATCTAAGAAAGCCCCTGCCTTCTGCCCCTTCCTCTCCACAGCATCTCCAACGGGCAGGAAGTGCCATGGAGACACAAAGGCAGCAGCCCCCACATCAGCCTGGCTATACAAATAATAAAGCAAAATTGGTCACCTCTTAAAATATTCTGGCCACATACAGCTATGATCATGGTTTCCCCCACATCACTTTTGAAGTTCCAACGGAACTTATATTCTATTCCAACTTATCATGATAGCCTGCATCTCAGCTATGACAGAGGGAGGTGTGGCAGTGAACATTTAGAAGTCAAAATAATTAACCCATTTTACAGCACGGACACACACACACACACACACACACTATGGAGGGATACATATAGTAAGAGGCTCCCTTTGCTTCTGAAAACTCTCAGAAACATTTCGCTATATTATATTCAGTAAAATTAAATAAAATATTTTTCAGCGGATTCAGATAGATATCTGAGCAGTAACTTATTCAGTCTTCAAATAAGTAATGCTAAGGATGGGGCAGTGGGTGGGAAGAGTACAAGAAGACAGGAATTCAGGGAGGTGATGAGAGGCTGTGATTGTGGAAGAAAGGGGGACAACCAAGAGGGTGGGGACAACAGAGAAAAAGCAGAAGGGGCAACAGAAAAAAGGAGAAAGAACAAAGAGAGGGGGCAACGAAGATTGCAAATAAAGAGGGCAACAGAGAGGAAGAGGGAATGAACAAAGTAAGAGGGCAAGGAGGGGACTAAGTGTGTGTGGAGGGGGAGAGCAGGTGATCTGATTTGTTTAAGGGGGAGAGCAGCAGTCAGCAGATGGTTGTAGCTGTGTGCTCCCCACTGTTTTGAGCTTTGTGTCCTGCCTGCTAAGAAGGGTAGAAAAAGAAGCACAGCTATGTATTGGGAAGGGGGAGGGAAGTCCCTCGATAAGGGGAAAGATGAAGAGTCAGGAAAGGATTAGTTTCAACTTCAGAATCCTGGGGGCTGGGAGGGAGGATTTAATTTTTCCAACCTTCTCTATGCTCCTCTGACTGAATGATGGGAGGGACGAGGGAGACTGTGTGAGCCCTCAACCCAGATAGGTGGAATTAAGTTGCTGCACTTCAGACAAGAACACACACAGACACTCTACCCCAGCCAGCAGAGCAGTCGGAAAGCAGCAGAGCCGAGGCTGTTGCTACTCTCTACTGGAGCTGCTTCTTCTCAATCACAAAGTCAAGGAAGCTCCAGTCCAGAGTGTGGGAATCCCACCACCACTCCTTCCTTGTCTCCTTCATTCAAGTTCTTTGCAGGAGCAAGGAACAAGAGCGGCTGGCCCGCCGACAGCGAGCAGTGAGTCCCTACCCCAGCGGTCGTTGGGGAGCAGCAGAGGTGGCACTGTGGAACTTCTTCTTTTCATCTCTGGACTCCTCGTTCTTTTTTTAAAAAAATTACAATGAGGCAGGCACTGACAACGTCATTGCTGCCACCTAGCTAAGCTTCCCTTCCCGTTCCTGGCTGCACTTCAGCCTGGCTGCCTGCCTGCTACTCACAGCTGAGCAGACACGAGGCAAACAGGCGGTTTCTGACCACCCTGCCTGAGCCCAGACCGGAAGAGAGAGGGCAGGGCATGCATGCACAACTGGGCAGGACCGGTCTTGTTGCAAGGGAAAGCCCGCCCGCCCACCCTCTCACCACACCAAGGGCAGCGATGGCTGGCCATTGTGCGGTCCGCCCAGGCTGGCTGCACCTCGGGAAGGCACCAGCCATGGGGCAGTGTGCATGCCCTGCCGTGCTGCACCATGGGGGGAGACTGGCCTCGGGGGGGTGCCTTTGAGGCAACCTGGCCAGGAGACAACTGTCTCCCCTTGCCTAATTTACCGTTTGCCCCTGGGGTTAATAGAAGGCTATATGCAGAAGAAGAGGGTGAATAGAAGAGGAATATATCAGTGATGTACTTAGGCTTAGGCCACCTTAAGTGGCACAGCGAGGAAATGCTTGACTAACAAGCAGAAGGTTGCCGGTTTGAATCCCCGCTGCTACTATATTGGGCAGAAGCAATATAGGAAGCTGCTGAGAAGCATCATCTCATACTGCGTGGAAGGAGGCAATGGTAAACCCCTCCTGTATTCTACCATAGAGAACCACAGGGTTCTGTGGGTGTATACTAAGGAACTAGTCCCATTGAACTGAGTGATATTTACTTATGTGTGAACATGCTTAGAATAGGGCAAAATCCAGCAGTGAAAAGAACTGCAGATATTACTTCCTCCAGTTTGTGTGAGCAATGTAGTGTGGGAGATGAGGATTCATGGTAGTTTTTCTAATCAACAGAGACAAGTGGTGATTTTCCACAAATCCTCTCTTCTCACATTGTATTGCTCTCATGAACAGACCATTCACAGAAACGATTATTTGCACACCTACAGTAACATCTGCACATATCTGTTTCTCTTGGAGAGCATTGGAATGGGATTGGTAATGAGTAAAGTCCCATCATTTTCAACAGGTGATTTGAGCATCTTGTTTATCCTACCCAATGAATGTAGTAGGACTTAACTGCCCGTGCCCTCTCAGCCTTCAACATTTGCACAAAAATCTTGTAAATGATTGTTGACAACAAGAACAAGAACAACAACACAACAATAGCAATAGTTAACTTTGGATGTTTGGAAGATCAAAAGTAGCCAGTTCTGGCTAGCGGAATTCCATAAGAACAAGAAGGAGGAGCTTTCCACCTTTAAAACATGTGGAATTTCATTAGGACTATGAGTTTAAACCTCCTCCATTTAAACTTCCTCCATTCAGCTTGCAAGTCCTGGCATTATATGCTACCAATTGAAGTGGTTTTACCCTAGTTCTTGCCTCCAACAACCTTTCTGACTTTACCTTTAGAGGTTGTGAGCCACTGCAGTATTGCTACTTTCCATGCTGCTCAGTAACATCAAGAGACCTCATGGAAGGAGCCCCAAACCCCTTCACAAGGCTGTGTTGCTCCAGCTTCCAGGAGGAACATATGAAGGTAGAGAAAAGGACCAGAGCATGGATTCCCACCACATGATTTGAGACTTATGATGTTCCTGAGTGACTCAGGAAGGAATCATAATGCAATGTATCTTGTGCCACTAAAAATAATGTTGGGAAAGACCCTTAGAAGGAAGGCTTGTTTTTCTTCAGCAGCAGCAGGCCACATGATGAAGATTATCTTTCTCATTCTTGGAATTCCCAACCACAGCTTTCTCTGTTTCACAGTGAAAACAACTGATCCTGTTACCCAGCATATATCAGTCTTCTTTTCTGACGCGATTTCAGATTAAACATGTGCATGAACCACTCGATGTCACCAAACTGGTTTGCCTCACTTGATCATCAACCAACTGTGAGTGGTTTGGTCCGTGATCAGATCAAACCAAACGAAGCCCGCATCAAAAGGAGGTGGGTGGGCAGCAAGAAAAATAATGTAAAATGCTTACTGGCTGGTGTGGCTGCCAGCACTGCTGCTCACCCCCTGCCACCCAGCACAGCCCAAGCATGTGGTGATCTGTGTTTAGCAAGCCACCCATGTGGCAGTGGCGCAGTTGTGGCCTCCACGCTTGCCCACGTGGACCGCTTGCTAAATACGGATTGCCGCACACTTGGGCTGTACCAGCGGGGTGAGTGGAAGTGCCAGCAGCCACACCAGCCAATACTTTGATTGCCACCCCCGCCTCCCTGGCTGTCCCTTAATAAATTTCTCCACCCCCGTACTTGTAAATGGGAATCCTCACCAGGTTCCCATTTACACACGAACCACCGAACAAGATGCTCAAATCACCTGATGAAAATGATGGGACTTAAAATGCTCAGTTTCCAGTGAACTGTAAACAATGGTTTCATTTAAGTCTTATTAAAACCAATTTATTCATTACCAATCCCATTCCAGTGCTCTCCAAGAGACAAAGATCTGTGTAGATGTTACTGTAGGTGTGCAAATAATTGTTTCTGTGAATGGTCTGTTCATTTACACTCGAACCACCAAACCAATTCGGTCAAAAGGACCAGACTAGCCAGTTTGGCAGCATGCGGTTTGGTTCAAATTCCTCTAAAATCTGAACTGAACCGCAAATGTTGGTTCATGCACACCCCTATTTCAGATGCCTCTTAACAACTCGAGCAAAGCACCAATGCAGAATATCTTAAATGATGCCATTGCACGTGTACATTTTCATCTCTAAATGCATGTGGCTATGGCATTTAGAAATAATAATTCCAGACATCATTTATTCTTCAAGCTCCTCATTGCAACAAGGAGAGTTTATCTGGAAGGATATCTGAAGACAGCACTAGCAGAGAATTGAAAAAGCCTCAGCAGTTGCTATCCGTCATTTGACATATGTAGGCAATGGTCTGTAGTGATATAACCAGTCAGAATCAGGAATGGTTTGTCTTTCATTCCACCCTTTAACGGGAGGGCTTCACAGCACACTCTAGTCATAATAGGCATAGTTTTTATGGACAGTTGGTTATGGTGGACAAAAAACCAATTTCTAAATGAAATATAGTTCAATGCAGAACACAAAACATGCTTCTAGCTGACAAGGAGGATTGTTTAGAGACATTTCAGTAATGCTCTTATATGGCAGGTACAGTAATGAGCAATGGCAGAGGTCCTCAAAGTGAGTAGTAATGTGACTCCTAAGTTTAAAAGAAAACAGGTTAAGAACTCCCTAACAATATTTAAAGGCATGTCTGCAGAGGTGTATTAGCAGAAAACTGGGAAGTACAAGAAGAATTTCCAGCCAAAGGAGGAAGATACAATTTGGCATGGGGCATCTTGCCCTAATGGAATGCTTCCTTGAGTGGTCTGTTGCACTTTTTTCTAAGATTCCATTCACCAGCCATTTGACCAGGTTGGTGGTCAGGAGCATGGGATCATGCGTGGTCACTGTGAGACTTGCAGGTTTCAGATATGCTGAGTAAGCATACTGTGGAACCTTCGGTGCAAAAATGCACTTAAATAAAAAGAATAACAGGTCAGATTATAGCACTCTTTCTGATTCTAGATTTAGATTCACAAGTTACATGGGGGTTGAGTTTGACACATCTACTGTGGTAGGACGGGGGGGATATTGAGGGGAGACAAAAGGGGCAAACTACATTTGGGGAGGGTGACCTTGGGGAAGAAAGACAAAAAGGCGCTTCACATGCGCAACGAAAACTGGGCTGGGCTTCCTTAGCCCAGTTTTCACTGCGCGTGAGAATAGCTTTAAAGTGTTATTATGTGAAAAGTGCCTTTATTTAAAGTAACCTCAAGAATCCAGTAATGGGAAGGCAGGGGAGCTACTTGTTTGGCAAGCAGCCACCTCCACCATCCCCTCCTCTGGAACCAACTATGCACATCTACAATCTAGATATTCACACATCGATGGTGAATCTGTCAAGTATGAAGAGGACAATTCATGCCTTCAAACACTTGGGGACATATGGTGGGTATGCATCAGGGATCCACAAATGGACTGGGGTTAGATGAAGGGAAGATAACATTATCACACTGTGAGCATATCACTCCAAATGTATGTAAGTCTTGTCCACTAGCATCATATACACTTTGAAGAGAAGGAATTAAAAAACTAAATGACCTACAGAACTCCAGAGATAGAGACACAATCATCCACTTAATACTAATGATGCATTTATATAACGTGTTGAGTGTTCAAAGCACTTCACATACATTATCTCAGAAATCTTTTCTTGTAGGACCACCATGCCAGGAACTAGAAGAATCACTCAAAAGTGGTCAAATAAACATCTGCCATATCCCATTCTGTCACCAGTCTCTTATAACCAGCAGTGTCTCTCAAACCACACACTATTACTGCTACTTAAATAAACAAACAGAAGCTTTGGAAGCTGGTATAGTGCAGTTCAGGACCCTTACATGTGCCCCTAGACACTACTGTGAGTTGCACAATCTCTCAGGACTATTAATATTATTAAGACTAAAGCAAAGAAAGCAAACCTTTAAAATGGGTGTGCAATAGACCTATATCTATCTGCATTGCTCATTGAAATCCACCCTTTCGTTCACTATTTTCATTCAGAGTTAAAGGATATGTACTTCATTTTTGTATCTTGTTCCTGAAAGACATAATTCAACTATTTTCTCCATAAATACAGAGATGTGAATCAAGAATGAAGTGTAACTGTCTCTGTCTTCCAATATCATTTCAAGTGCTCTTCAAAGATAAGAAACAGAAGATGGAAGCAAAAAGTTACAGTCATTTGAAACTGCAAACATATTGGTCTTGCATGTAAAAGGAGTGAAGAATTTGTAGCTTTTGTGGCTACCTGGGTATGGGCTACCTCAAATGAATGGTACAGATAGGAAGTGTACCACTGTATGTGCATAATGGCCTCATTCAGACATAACACAGAACCAGAGTTAAATGAGGCAGAGGTTGGAACTCGGTTATGTCCGAATGCATGCAACTGTGGCTTCGAGTCAAAAGTGACCTGCGGTTTGCCTTGCCAAACTCCAATTTGAACCTTTCGTGTGTGGTACATTTCATCGCCTCAACCTAGGTTTAGTGGCAGCAGTGTTACATCCGAACACGGATGCTGCCATAACCATGGTTTTGTGCTGCTTTTGGAACCATAATAATAGAGAGGGTGGCCCAGATCTGCCCAGGAATGCGGTAGCTCTATGCGTGCCATGGCTCTTGATGGTTGTATCTTGGAGAAAGAGACACTCCCATCCTCCTCCTTGCTCTTCCCCATTCTGCCTGGAACAGTGACACATTTGGAGTTTTAAAAGAGACACTACTCTTTCAGGTTTTGCTGGCTTTTTGCCACTTTCAAAGGGAACTGCATGCCTGCCCAGAAATATGGAAGAGAAAGACAGGGATTGTGAAAAGTGGAATGGCAGTCCCACCAACCACTATGCATGTTAGCTGTTAGCACTATTAAAGCCATACTGGCAGCCATCTGTGCAGAAACAGTGGTGCGCACAACAGAGCACTGCACAGTAGCACTGCACTCCAACAGGACCCCCTCTTTGGGATCACCATGCCCCCAAGAAGGTTTGGGTGTGGATGTGTCCCTTACACATTGTGTGTCCCTTACACAATTACGCCCCTCACTGGGCATCCTTTGCTGCCATTCTGTGCACCCCCAACATGGGTGGCCTGGCATAGGAAAGGTGGTACCTGCACCAACATAAGTTCCCATTGTTGGGGTCCCAGGCAGATGGAAGGTGGTGGACATGGGCTGCCAATGCACCCACAGCAAGGGCACTCTTCTCCTGATGCTGAATGGAAGACTTTGCTGCTGTTAAAAGCTGGAGTGACCATATCTATTGGGGGTGGGGTGCAACAACATGAGTGGGGTGCTGTGGTGCCCATGGACAGTAGCAGGGTGGATGGGCTAGTCCCATGTTTCTGAGGGTTGTGTGGGAGTGCAGCACAGGTCTGAAGCGGGGGAGGGGGTGTTATGTGCAGGGTGCATTTTATTCCCTCCAGCAAAACATGTTACAATCTGGGATGGATGGCAGTGGGGAGGAAGCAAGTGCAAAAGTTGAACGGAGGGCAGTAGGGGATTGGGGATGCATGCTGCTAAGCAATGCTTGATCATGGGAGGCACCACACGCTCCCACCTCTCCTGGCAACACTAGCCTGCCCGCCCTAAAGGGTGTGTGACCTGAAGGTCCCATGGCCATCTCTCAACGCCGACCCAGACAGCGGCATGCCACCTCCCATCCTAACATCTTGTGTCTGTGCAATCCATGGGGCAAGGGGGAGTCTTGTGGTGACAGGGTCCACCTGTCGGGCGGGGGGGGGCAACAACTCTCTGACATGCCTACGTATCTAGGCAGGTCATTCCAAAGGATTTATTTCAACTAAATAATAATGCTGTTGTCCCTCTCCATGCCCCCTCCCTGCAGCATCACCGGTGAGAGAGGATCCTGGCCAGCCACAACCTATCTATGAAGAACCTGCAAGGCCTGCCGCATTCACTGTGCCTGTGGCCCAGCCATATCCTGCCCCATGCAGGCCAATGACCAATGCAGAGCGTGTGGCCCAGCTACACAACAGGAGGCATGTGGACTGTCTCCAGCTCCCCACGTGTGAGCTGCTGCATAGAATGGACCAAATATTGGTGGGACAATACCCCCCCCCTTCGGGGGGCTTGCTGAGGCTGCGGGGGGGTCCGCGGGGGTTCCCTCTCTCCGTGTGGATTCCCTCTCCCACCGTTGGCCGTCCTTATCACCGCCGCAGCCCACCGTGGCTGGGTAAATCACCATTTCGTCCCTTTCGGGCCTCCGTATGAGCACGGCCTCACAGAGGGCATTGGCACATGCACAGTGGCAGCCAAAATGGCAGCCACGCGCTCATACGGAGGCCCGAAAGGGCCGAAAATGGTGATTTACCTGGCCGCGGCGGGCTGCGGCGGTGATAAGAATGGCCGGCGGGGGAGAGGGAACCCGCACAGTCACACACACACCCCTCAGCCTCAGCAAGCTCCCCGAAGGGGCTAAAGGTATTTAAAATAAACTTTTTTTTTTTTTTAATTAAGGAAATTCGCAGACCAATCGGACCGGACCCTGCGGTCTGGTTCCGGTCCAGCGGAACCGGGGTGGTGGTGGTTCGGTTCGACCTCAAACCCCCGAACACCCAGACCGGACCACCGGACTACCGGTCGGCACATCCCTAATGAAAGGGAGCGCTACGTAGCCACATTCGTGCTTGGGCTGCTCTGAGGCAAAGAGAAACACTACGGAGACAGAAGGAGATGGCCATGCACAAGCCACTGCTCCCCAAGAGCACAGTGGAGGGGAGTCTGAGTCTCCACCCAATCCTCCTCCACCATATAGGCTCACCACTCCTCCATAGTCTACATGCTACTAAACAGGTGAATGCGACCAAGTGGGCATAGCTGCACTCAGCCTTACATTGTTTTATGTTTAGAAGGCACTTCATAGTAGCTTTAGACACTCCCACTCCCACATATTTGTAAACCCCAATACCACAAGCTTTCAAGCCCATCTAAAGCTTCTAGTTCTGTTCACACCCACTTGTGTGAACATCCCTGTTGGTTGTTTTCCTCTTTGAAGCTGCGAGCACAGTAAGGAAGGGGTTAAACTGTCATTGGCACAATGAAGCCGGCTGGCAAAGCCAGAATCAGCTGATCGCCCAGTGATGGCCACCTAGATGATGTGCTGATGCCCTAAGTGAGCATGGAAAATTTAAAATGGTGCCACTGCTGAGAGGATAGTCCACTGCTGGCTGTCATTACTTGGTAAACAAGCACCCAGTGGGGAAGCTTATTGTGTAGTGGTTGACAGCCATGGACTTTCGAGGGGCTTTATAGTTTGGTCAGGTAGACCCTCCAATTGACATACTCCCAAAAATACATGCACCCAAATGAGAAGAAGCAGAAAAATCCATCAAGAAATACACTACGGAATGTACTGCAACCATACAGTCAAATATAAATATGTACTGTATATACTAGCTTAACACGCACAGAGCATCTGCACGCTAGTACTTGATTGCTCTCCTCAGCCCCTGCCACAGCCCCCCTCACCTCAGAGTTCTTTCCACCCTCGCCTGATCTGCGCTCCTGCTCCTCTTCCTCCTCCTCCTCCTCCTCCATCCCCTCACCCCTCATGGTCACATCTGCACCATTGTGGTGCCTGTGGGCCAAGCTGCAGCCCGCTATCCCCAGAGACCTCCCCACCCTGCCCTGAGCCCTGCTCCTACTCCTTCCCACAGGAGCAGGAGTAGCAGCAGCAGTGGTTGACCAGGCCCTTCTTCGCTGCAGCCGCCACCATCGCTACATGTTCCCCTCAGGCTGCTGACAGGCTCGAGCCCATCCCTCACCCTTCCTTCCTTCTCTCTTCCCCTCCCTTCTTTTTCTATCTTTCTCCTTCCTCCACTCGCTCTTCCCATTTTCCTTCCCCTCCGTTCTTTCTTCTTTTTCTCTCTCTTTCATTCTCTCTCCCCCTCCCCCATTTCTGAGTTAACAGAACTTGTTCATCTTGTTTCCTTATCTAATTCACACAACAGCAACCTCCTTCTCCTGAAGGGACTCTTTCCTCCCTCACAACCCCTCTCTTCACATACCCCTGCCTGATTGATTGATATATATATATTCCTCTCCACTCCAATCAAGAACATCTTCCGACTAGTAACAGCTGCATTCCGACTCACCTTACCCATCACAAGCTCCTCCTCCCTATCTGCATATGGAATCCCCACTGCCCAATCCCCATGGTGCCGCAGGCTCCTCCTCCCTATCTGCATATGGAATCCCCATTGCCCAATCACCATGGTGCTTCTGCTCCCACAGGCTCCTCTTCCCTATCTGCATATGGAATCCCCACTGCCCAGTCACCACGGTGCTTCTGCTCATGAACTCTCACAAGAGATGTCATGCACAGGATTAGCCATGGGTACACCATATATATATATACAGTATATATATATTTGTTTATTTATTTATTTGATTTGATTTCTATACCGCCCTTCCAAAAATGGCTCAGGGTGGTTTACACAGAGAAACAACAAATAAATAAGATGGATCCCTGTCCCCAAAGGGCTCACAATCTAAAAAGTAACATAAGATAGACACCAGCAACAGTCACTGGAGGTACTGTGCTGGGGGTGGATAGGGCCAATTACTCTCCCCCTGCTAAATAAAAGAGAATCACCATGTTAAAAGGTGCCTATACCTCATGTACATCTATTTGGATGTAGTCCAAACTTAATGGGACTTAGTTTTGATTAAACATGCAAAGAGTGTGTGTGTGTGTGTGTGTGTGTGTGTGTGTGTGTGTGTGTGTGTGTGTGTGTGTTTGATGCAGTTCTGTTTGTTCATTACTATAAACATGATTACTAGGTTTTTAATTAAATTGTTTCAAAAAGAAGGGGTAGCAGAGACAGACAAGTCCAGCCAGGGGTGGAAACTGAGAGGCTGGGAGGATAAAAATTAAAGATTTTTTAAAAAGACTTACTTTTTAAAAATCAGATTTTTTAGAATTTAAACTAATTCCAAAAATTGTGTCATATTTTAAAATAGTGTAGTTTAAAATCCTATCTGAACTTAATTCAAACATTTCAAAGCAAATCTTTTAAAATATCTTAACCCACGGCCCAGTAGCAAATACACAGCTTTCCTGTCACTGAGTGCAGCCCAAGCATACTCACAAACCCAGCCCCGGTTAAGGGCAGACTTGCACCTTTAAACCCTGGCTAAATGGCAGGGTAAAAAGTTGGGCTACCCATGAAGGCAGTGCCAGAATCGGGCTCAAAACCAGCAGTGCACACGGGCAGCCAAAGCTAGGCTGGGCTGCCCACACCTGGGTTTGGCTGTCCGTGTGCACAGGCTCAATATATTGTTAAAGTATTCTTTCCTAGGTAGTATAAGGGCTTTAATCATTTGTAAATTAACATTTTCAATTGTTGTTATCAAGCAATTACTATGCACTTTTAAAAAAAGAATGGTTTTTAAAAATTGCCTTCTAGGTTGTATGCCTTGGGGTCAAGAAGCAGTTTATAAATTAACAACAACAACAATAAATACATATTAACAATATTAACAATTAACAACAATAAATACATATCTGATGTGCAAATGAGAATCTTGATTTAAGTCAATGATTTCAATTTCTTTCTTTCTTTTGCAGCAGTTTAAAATCCGTCAATCCTGTTGACAGGGGACGATTTCAAGGGATTGAAACAGAAGATGTCCCTGCTAACTTGGCAAAGCGGCACCTTTTAATGTGGTGATTCTCTTTATTTAGCAGGGGGAGAGTAACTGGCCCTATCCACCCCCAGCACAGTACTTCCTCCAGTGACTGTTGCTGGTGTCTGTCTTATGTTTCTTTTTAGATTGTGAGCCCTTTTGGGACAGGGAGCCATCTTATTTATTTATTATTTCTCTGTGTAAACCGCCCTGAGCCATTTTTGGAAGTGCGGTATAGAAATCAATCAATCAATCAATCAATCAAATAAATAAATAAATAAATGCGAGAAAATATGTAGATAGTTTTAACTGCATGTTTCCATTGACTTGCTGGACAGTTTAATTGTGTTCTATTATTTTATGTAAAGCAACCTTTGGGATTCTTCTGGAACAAAAAGAGGAGGGGGTGGGGATAGAAATAACAAAATAGTGGTTGGCAGAAAGCTGATTCATAAATCCTATTGATAAAAATATCACACATGAACATAAGCTAGAGTTAGCTGTTGCATGTTGCGAATGTTGCTTTAAGGGAGCCCGCATGCGTGGCAGGATGCCAGGGATGCGGAGCCAAAGATGGTGCTGCTGCCTGATGCCAACATTGCCAGCGCAGTGTCTGGAAGCCAAAACTTAAACAAACCGCTAGACCCATGGAACCCTTCACAGGTGCCCACCTCTGTTCCCTCTAGCAGGGATTCCCAGATGTTGTTGACTACAACTCCCATAATCCCCAGCCAAAGGCCACTGCAGCTGGGAATGCTGGGAGTTGTAGTGTACAACATCTGGGAATCCCTGTTAGAAGGAACACAGGTGCCCACCTGACATCACAATTAAACTGAACAGTTCAGTTGGTGTGCAGTGCCCAGCCACGCCTGCTTCATTGCCACCTACAGCACAGTAAAGAGAACCTTTTCCCCCAAGGCCCATAAAGAGGCAGCTTGGGTCCTGGAAAAGTAACAGTGAAACACCTCAGGTCTGAACACATCATACCAACCCACCCACCCCCCAAAAAACCAAACCAAACCACTGCACAGATGCATTTGCCTTTCAAGATGTCACAGATGCAAACAGGAGCATACCTTTATATTTTCAATGGGTTGAAGTAAAGGGCATTCATTTACTTTTGAACAGTTTGTTTTGTACCAACTTCTGAGGCAAGTGCACGGAGGGACCTGATCACAACCATTTCCTTTCCCCCAAAACTTAAGGTTTACTAGTTTGTTTAATGTCACAGTGGATATGGTTGTACTTAGTATACAATTGCTGTATCTCAAATACAATCAGCATCATTTAGTATCTTGATAGGCAGTCATGTGGGCGATGAAGGGGAACCAGCATTTCACAACGAGACAACCAAGAAAGAATTAATTTAGCCACAGCCTGGATTTTGTCACATGATTTTACAGTAAAACAAACTTGTTCTAGTAGGAAAATAGAATGATCTGGTAATAGTATAATACGTTTTCACACTTAACAATTCAAAATGAGCCTCACCAATTGCAGCATGTGAAATGGCTGACTATATATAACATGGTGCATTAGTGTTCATGTGCTTGCATTTACACACCCATGTGCACTACATCCATCCCCTTAGCTTTTCAAGACTTTGGGGAGGAGGTTAAAACCTCAAGAATAGCAACTATAGTGCATGTAGACATACAATCAGTTTAGGGATGGTGAACAGCCTTATGCGCACTCTGAAAATTAATCAGGACCTTGGAGGAGCATCTTACCCTGCAAGGGCATCATGGAGCATGTAGTCCAGCTCTGTGATGCCCTGGAGCATTCCTAGATGGAAATTTTACTTTGATTAACCACAGAAGGGCCAGTGTGCATTCACATATCATCCCACTTTAAGTTGAAGTCCCTGCAAGCTATCAGGGAGCACTTCATACCCGATTCGGGTTTTTCATTGCTCATTGGAGCTTAGCCCAATTTATGTCCGAGGTAAAAAAAATCAACTGTTTGATCAGTATTTTAGACAAATTCTAAATCTCTGTAACACACAGTACTTCACCCTCTTAATCCTGCAGTAACATCTACTGTTTGGGAACTCTCTTGGTGGGGGAAATACTCTGGACATCTTTGCCACTGTTCAGGCCACTCTCTGGCTCCTCCAATCCTCACTGAAGCCACTTTTGTCATCTTGCTACGCATCCACCTTCCCCAGGATGAGGCACTTTGTTGGAGATGGACTTCCAGTGCATCAACCTTTTGCACCAACTATCCTAACGACCACTAGGGGCATTGGGAGTAGAGCTAGTGAGTAAGGGTCTCCCTAGCTGTTCTACTGTCTCTACTCAATGACCCCTGGTTGGACTCTTCTGGTATCTTCTGTGAGAGTCAGATTCCTTTCCTCTCCTCTTAGAGAGCAGCTGGCAACATACCTCTCTCTCTCTCTCTCTCTCTCTCTCTCTCTCTCTCTCTCTCAGGATGAGGTCTTTCTTATCCAAAGTGTACTTCACCAATAAATACTCAGTATTTAGTTCTACAAGAATCTCTGTGTGTCTTCGCTAAATAGATGCAACAACTAAACTCTGCATTCTATTCTGTAACTGGAGTGGGTTACACTAGCTTCTTTAGTGCAGTGCGGTGTGAAGATGGGCATCACCATCGGCCTCCCTAGAGATTTTGCTCACAGTAATTTGAGCTGGGATGCTTGCACAGTCAAGCACTCCTGCTTTGAATGCTCATCCCATCGCTAAATTAGTTTGGTGTTTGTTTGTTTTTAATTAGAATAAGCAGCCTCAAAATCTCTCCAAAACGCATGGGGGAACAAAACCGAGACAGTGAACAAAACAGAGACAGGGACACTATCAGAAAACAGAGCACACGAGCCCTTTTCAGATGATATGCAAGGCAGAACAGACACTCAAAGAGGGGGAGAAGCTGAGCAGCATTGTGGCTGGGGATGCTGGGAGTTGTAGTTCAAAAACACCTGGCGAGCCACGTTTGCACATGCTTGTTGTAGATGGAGGAGCATTTGCTCACCGTAATTCCATAGCCCTCAGCTGCAGGGTACATGTCAGTGGAGAGAATGTTCCTTCCAGGAGACTGAGAACTCTGCAGGAGTTCTTTAAAAATCCCTGTGGGGTTCCAGATGACATGGAGAGAGCACTATGTCCACAGGTTGTGCACAGTGCTTCAAATGAGCATGTGTAGATCAGGCTGAATCCTGCTTCCATGACGCCATTCTTCCCCTCTTCGAGTGTCCATTCTGCCTTGCATACCATCTGAAAACGGCTCCTGTGCTCTATTTTCTGATAGTGTCCCTGTCTCCCCCATGCTTTATTGGAGAGATTTTGAGGCTGGTTTTTAAAAAATAAATAAATAAATATAAATTATATATATATATATATATATATATATATATATATATATATATATATATATACACACACACATACATACATACATGCAATGGGATGAGCATTCAAAGCAGGAGTGCTTGACTATGCAAGCATCCCAGCTCCAAAAACTGCTGGAAGGCCAAGTTTACCCAACCCTGATATCGGCAACTGATATAGAATATTCTAGCAACTAGAATAAGATATTGTATGACCTGCTTTAAATAATTCAGACATCAATTCTAAGGTGCCAAATACTTTATCTTGTTTATCTGCATCGCAGCTCCTTGAAGTATATCATGAATATTACTAATTAAAACTTGGGCTCAAAAATATTCTTGCCCAAGGCCACTCAGTATGTTCACAGCAAGTGAAAAACTTGAACCCAGGTCAAAAAGCATGCACAGATGGCTGCTCAACATATTTATATTCTAAGCATGCTATTATCTAGAAATGGGGGTCCCAAACATCAGTGCTGCCCTATACTATCCATTCCTGTGTCCCGTGAGAATTTCAAAGCAAGTAAGATACAGTGTAAACTTTGTCCTTGGTTTTTCCTATCATCTAAAAGCATACTTCCACAGAGAGCAAACCATTTTTATTTATTTGCATCTCGCCCATCCTTCCAGGGAGCTAAAGGTGGCATAACTGGAATTATCTCATTTTACCTTCACAACAATTCTGTGATGCACAGTAGGCTAAGAAACTGTAACTTTCCCAGGACCAGCATGAGTTTCATTTCAGAGTGAGGACTTGAATCGTGATTTCTTACACCGGAATACTATACTCTTGCCACTATATCACAATGACTCTCAAAAGAATAGAAAGGAAAATAAGAACGGGGAACCTATAACTTGCAGTATTTCCTAACAGTATCCTATGGAGATTCTACAAGTCAGTTTGTGAGACAAAGTCCTAGAGAAGCTTTTTTCCAAAAAGGCCCTAACTTTCCCCTTGCAAAAGGCTCAGAAAAGGTAAAAAATTCTTATTCAAAACAGGATGGATGTGATTCTGCATGAGGGACAGCTCACATTATATCTTAAAGCTGCTTCAAAAGGGATTGTGAGTAATGCATCGCCCATGTGATGGGCAAGCTCTGAATTTACCCACTGAAACTAGGGGTGAAATAGCATTTAAAAGTCTGTTAAGTTTTGTGCTTATGTAGAACTTGGGCAAAGAAGAGAAACTTCCCAGTGCTCATAATGTCTTCATTTCCAATTGGCCTATTTATCCCCTCCATTAAGCCATCTTTAAGCCAGTGTAATGCCATTGATTTAGAACCTCATTACAGAGCGGATAATGAGGCCCAGTCCTGAAACATTGTGCTTTTCCATTTCCACCCATTTAACAGTGTCCCTCCCTAAAATTAGATCCTTTCTCCAAACCATATTTAAAAAAAATATATCAGTACCATGAATTGCACTTTCCAGAAGAATATTTATATCTGGAAGGTGTGACCTGAACACAGAAGTTTTTAATGAATGCTGACCTTAATATTTCATGTTGCTAATGAAGCAAGGTATGCATGCAAAAGGATTTCTATTCCCGCAACATCCAGTTCAGACACACAAAGTGTAATTCATGAAATCTGGCTGTAATGGTTTTTTTGGAATATATATATAAAATTAATGCTGCATTTAAAACATGTAAAAATGTTTTATTTCTTGATCAGCTAATTTGACTGTGAAACAAAGATGCCTTTCTTTCTTTCTTTTTTTCCATTTGCCTTCAGTAAAATTACTGTAGTAAATGTTCCCCCTCCAATTTCAGCCCTCACTCATGTATTCAGTACTGCCAATTAGTTTCTAAAGTCACAAGTTTACAAAATGCTACTCTTTCCCCACATGACACACACACACACTCACTTCTCCTTCACACAAACCTCTGAAAGAAATGTAATATGACTGAACATCACAGAGCTGGTGTTCAGACACAGATAGATAGATAGATAGATAGATGGTGTGTGTGTGTGTGTGTACACACACACACACACACACACACACAGACTTGGTTCAGCTTTGAAAAACCTTAGACTTGGAAACTTGAGAGGCGTCTGTCTGTTGCAGTGCTTTCTCCACATCCTGTTGAGTATGAAGTACTTATTTAAAAACGGAGCTGTTATACTCAGTGACTGACTTAAAGTGCTCGATATAGTTTACAAGACGATTAATTAAATGAGAGCACTGCATGGGATGCACATGTATTTCCATAATCATTCACATTGGCCTATAGTTGCCCTTTAATTTTCATGCTAATTAAAGTAACACACATTGAGTTGCAAATTGTTGATGGCTGCATTTCTCAGTAGATGTTAACACTGATGTAAGCTGAATGGTGAATTTTAAAAGCAAAGAATTAAGCAAAGGGAGCCCCCCCCCCACACAGACACAGTTCAGAGGGTGCAATCTCCTTACACCAGGCCTGCACAACTTGCAACCTGCCATTGCCAATACCAAATGACACACACCAGCCATACAGTGAGACCAATCACCACACCTTGTTTTTACAGTCCCTGGCAAGTAGGAAAAAGTGTGGGTTTATCAAGCCCCTGTGGGGAAAGGCACCATACATTGCTGATGCTGTGTTTGGCTTGATGGGTCACAGATTGTGGAAGCCTGCCTACACATAGCATTTCAGAGCAAACATCCTCCTCCACTATTTTGATGCCTAGGCATATCAGCTGTAATACAAACCATCTATTACTCTTGCTACTGTGGGTTGTTGGTGCTGGCACTGCCTGTTAGAACACGCAATACAGTATAGTTTTGCATGCCCTCAAATTTCAGGGGTAATGGCGCCTCTGTCTGAGCCCTCCTGTATAAGCTGGAAGAATGTTCAAGGCAAATTAGGATGTCTATACAGGGGCACCAACGGAACATCTGAAGCTGCCTTATGCTGTCAGACTACTGGTCCATCTAATTCAGTATTGTCTGCTCTGATGGCAGCAGCTCTTCTCAGTAAAAGGCAGATGTCTTGCTGCCTGAGGTTTTGTGACTAGAGATGCCAGGATATTATTATTATTATTATTATTATTATTATTATTATTATTATTATTATTAATTCGATTTCTATACCGCCCTTCCAAAAATGGCTCAGGGTGATTTACAAAGAGAAATAAAACAAATAAGATGACTCCCTGTCCCCAAAGGGCTCACATTCTAAAAAAAAATATAAGACACACACCAGCAACAGTCACTGGAAGTACTGTGCTGGGGGTGGATAGGGCCAGTTACTCTCCCCCTGCTAAATAAATGAGACCTTCTACTTACAAAGCCCCTGGTGGCGCAGTGGTAAAACTGCCGCCCTGTAACCAGAAGTTTACAAGTTCGATCCTGACCAGGGGCTCAAGGTTGACTCAGCCTTCCATCCTTCCGAGGTCGGTAAAATGAGTACCCAGAATGTTGGGGGCAATATGCTAAATCATTGTAAACCGCTTAGAGAGCTTCCAGCTATAGAGCGGTATATAAATGTAAGTGCTATTGCTATTGCTATTGCTATACAAAGCATGCCCTCTGCTTCTGAGCTCTGGTCCTTCATTATTGAGGGCACCGCAGGTCTCTGATTCAGGATCCATAATACCCCAACCTAAAGGGGCTCACACCAGTGATATGAGCACTATGCTGCTCTTCTTCTTAATTGGCTGTTTGATTACTTTATAAGAGGGAGAGGGAGAGAGAGATAATAAGAGCCATAATTCTGTGCAATGTACTCAAGCCTGGGACTCTGCGTCTCTCTGATTTGTGGAAACAAACAGCATGAGTGGAAGAAGTTTCAAACTTCTAGTCCTGGTTTAGAACAACCCAGGACTCTCTGTGACTTCGAAACTCAGCAACTCTTGGCTTATTCTTGCTTTGTTTCTTTGCAAACCAGAGTCTGCCACCAAGCCAGGATGTCAAACTAAAATGAATTCCAGTTCAGGAAGTCACACCCAATCATGGCTTGTTTTAAGCCAGGATCAGAAGTTTAAAACTTCCTCCACTTGTGCCCTAAGGGAAGGAGGAGTGTATGAGCCCAAGAAGAGGGGGAGCACATGAGCCCAAAGTTCATCAATAGGACATTGAATCATGGTGCCATGTGATGTCTGAACTGGGCCAAAGTATGTGTTGTAATGCACCAAGCAGATATAGCAATCAGTTTCCCAATATGTATATTGGTAAAAAGGACCCAGTCCAGCCCACATTGGCACAGCTCTTTTCTTCTCACCAAATGCACATATTCTTATAGACAAAAATGGAACCACATTGACAAAATCTCACTACTCTTAATTTGGATTTTAAAACACTGAATCTAATTGCCTTTAGTTAAAATTAATTAAAATAGTAGAACATTGGCAGACATATCACACAACATTACGTGTGCATTGTAATGTAACGTTCATGCAGTTGCACAAGTGTGCTTTTGTGCAAGTGCGAAAATTGCATTTATTATTATTATTATTATTATTATTATTTTACATTTATACCCTGCTCTTCCTCCAAGGAGCCCAGAGCGGTGTACTACATCCTTGAGTTTCTCTTTCACAACAACCCTGTGAAGTAGGTTAGGCTGAGAGAGAAGTGACTGGCCCAGATTCACTCAGCTAGTATCATGGCTGAATGGGGATTTGAGCTCGTGTCTCCCCGGTCCTAGTCCAGCACTCTAACCACTACACCATGCTTGCAGTCGTACAACAGCAAGACCATTATTTCCAATGGCCGCACTTTCACACAATTCTGCAATGTTTGGATTTACGCAAGAGCATACTTATGCAACCGCACGGATATTACAATGCAAATGAGTACCCTAACATGAGATACAGGATGCAAGGTGTCAACAGTCTGGGTGGGGGAGGGAAAGGGAGGAGCTGAGATGTGTGAGGTGAGTCACATGGGTATACTGGGTGCAGAGATAGATGTGGCTTATATCACAGAAGAAGCTGCAGTCTTAACTAGGAAGAACTGCTCCTGCTGAGCCTCTCATCCATAATAGATTAATTAACATAATGGTCCTAAATGAGATTTTCTCCAGAATTTAATTAATTACAATTGCAATACTTCTAAAGGTTACACAATATATTTGTCAGCAGTTAACTGATTAACCAAATATCTAATAAAAATGTTATATATACAGACACACCCCTGTTCGCGCCGGAAGAACCAATATTTCCGTGTCTGTGAATAAGTGCAAACATGAAAGTCAGCACAGGCAGCACAAATTTTAAAAAAGAAAAACAAAACCGAGAGAGGTTTGGTGTTAGGCATTTGCTTCAGGCTGGTAACTGAATAGCTTAGTTGTGGGTTTACCCTCAGCATTAGCCTAATTAATCGAGAACTGCTTTATTAAAAACCAGTTATAAAGAAAACATTCCTGGACAAGAAAGCCCTCCGGGGCTTCAAATTCCTTGTACAACAGATGAACCTGATGCATCAGAAAAGTCCAGTCATTTTCAAGTTTGCACATGAAGCTTGCCGTCCCACCGTCTTCTGTTTTTACTCCTATTTTCCTGTTCATTGACCTCAGAACCTAGAGTATTGGCTTCCACCTTGCCAGAACTTGACGCAGGAGATGAATTGTAGAAACCGATTTCATATAGAACAAAGAACATAGCAAGGCTGGGGTTGCTTTACTGACTGTAAACTTACCTAATCCTTGGGAGTGTTCAGCTCAAAACTGACTGGCAAAGGTCCCAACCCAGTCAGTAGCCACTGAGGGATGACAAGCAGAATGCACAGGAAGAGCTGATCTTTCCCTTTCCTCAGCAAGCAGCAAGTCTCCCAGAACAAAAGGAAACGGAAAATATCATTCAATAGTAATACTATTTATTTATTTATTTATTTATTTATTTATTTAAGTGAACACATTTAGCATTTGTATAGCACTTTCAAGTGTTCAAAAGTGTTTCATGTGGTTATTTTATTATGGGCCAGCAGCAGTGTGCTGGAAGGCAGGCAGGAAGGGCTGAGCTCCTCCTCTTCCTCCACAGCCCTCAAGCCTTGAGCCACCCCACGCATTGACTCCTCAGCACCAGGAGGCCAATGTAAGGCTCCGCCTGACAGGCGACTCATTTGTGCATGAGTGTTGGAGGGGAGGGGGCAGCCAGCAAGTGGGCAGACAACATGCCTGGGCGCATGGGGCTACCAGTACACACCCAGTCTGGGCTCCACCTGGCATTGTATTCTTCTCCTCTCCAGACTCCTCTGCTTCCTCCTCCACTGCTGATGCCGCATCATCAGTGAAGGGGCTTGGCAGGCACAGCAGCAGGGCGGGTGCCCTTTACAACTTGGTGTTTCAGGTGACCACCTAGGACACTTATATGGATAGCCCCACCCTGGTCCTTACAACAATCCTGTAAGGTAAATAAGTATCCCCATATCACAGATCAGGGGGCCCAGAAGAAGTCACTTGGCTAAATATACCTAGTGAGTTTATGGCAGGGTTTTGAACCAGGGAATTCTTGATGTGTAGTTCCGTCTCTAAGCCACTACGCTACAACAACTCTAGATGTGCTTAGATTCCCCAGTGGGGTGTGAGGGAAGATGGTGAGAGAGAAGAGTTGGGCAGGAAGAGAAAACTGTATCTTGCTAATCATTTTTTTTTTATTGTTGCATTTTATATAGCAATCTTTTGTGTTTTGTTGTTTGGAAGTTAGTACCTGGGGGGGATCCTGCAGAGAGTGTGTGGGAGGACAGGAGTGGAGTCAGAAATAAAAGGATTTAGACTGAACATCCTGGATTTTAGGAGGTTTGTTCTGAGGTACCAAAGAGAGTGATTCAGTACAGTGAAGAGCATTTCCCACCTTCCTAGCCATCTCTATTACTTTATCCAAGATGAATTTTCCTTCCAGGAGCAGTTTTTCACACATTTTAGAGTAGGCTAAACTTAAGGCACGTTATTCTGTAACATATTGATTAATAGATTCACCAGGCAATTGGGATCTAGCATAGAACTTGCTACATTCAGCCATCACATTCAAAGTAGGGTTGAAATGATCATCTAAGGCTTGAAGAGCAGCTTCAGAAGGGTTGGCATCCCCTTCCAAGTTGGTAAAGGTAAAGTGTGCCGTTGAGTCGGTCCATACTCCAACATGCTACAATGCATAACATGCAGGGCAAGGCTCCCTACAATGGCATTTACAACATTGTAGGGCAATACACTTTGGAGGGCACGTTGCCACGTTGGAGGGCAAAAATGCATCATTAAAATTTGAATCAAGGCATGGGAAATATGAATGGCACCCTGCTGAAAATGCAGCGACATCAGTGTGGAAACACCAGGAATACTGAGGGGCACTTAGCAGACACATTGCGAGTACGTTGCAGCATGTAATCTGGAAATCTCCCTGCAGTTGCTGAGGTGCTAGGGCAGCAGGCAATTCAGGACCCTGCCCCCCAGCACCCTGCCTTTGCTGTTGCTTTGAGGCTGCCTTTCGCAACCCTCCTCCTGCTGCTGTTGCTTCCATGAAGCCTCGTGGACCGGGTGACAAACTCACATCCTGGATTTCCACCCTACCCTTGTTCTATCACACAACCAGACCAGCAGTGCAAGAGAACCACAAAAGGTAAACTGAGTGCTGTGTGCACACTTGCATTCCAGGCAGCAGTAGTCCTCATGTTACATCAGCCAAATGTAGCCTAAAACTACAACAAATCTGCACCTGCAGCCTTCAGACATCCATCCATGGGGATATGGAGGTTCCCCTACTGCCATAAATGGATACTTCACTGCTATCTTGGAATACAAAGGATGGACTGCAGAAGGGAAAGTGTCACAAAAAGGTGTCTCAGTACTGGGCTGGAAACATCAGAAAGATCTACAGACAGTAGTAGACTGAAATAGCACGGAACCTGTATTACAGAAGATGGAGCATCCATATGCTGATACGATTGCTGATTTCGCTGGTGTTTTTGCTGATATTCCATACATTTCAAACAAAATTCAGATGAAGGCAAATGCAATATGTGTACAATACGTGTAAAGTGAGGAATGTAGCCATAGCACTGTGCCAACCACTTAAAGAAGATATTTTAAGACTACAGCATGCTGACATCATAGAACCTGTTGATTAATCAGAATCGGCCTCTCCCACTGTCCTTGTACAGAAATCAAATAGTATGCATTGAATGTGCGTAGATTTAAGAGATGTGAACTCCAACATGGTAGTGGATTGTCATCCATTACCCAATAACAATTAAATGCTTCTTACTCTGAAAGAGGCCTCAGAGTTCACAACTTTGGATTTATCTTCGGCCTATCATCAAATTGCTCTGCTCAAAAGTGTTTGCAAATACACAGCCTTCATTACCCCCGAGGGTCTTTTTCGATTCAGAATACTGCCCTTTTGAGTCACCTCTGCAGCTACAGTGTTTCAAAGAATGATGCATGCAATTTTTGAGACTATGGATGGCACCACTTACTTTCAGGATGACATTTTAGTGTATGGCAAAACCATTGAAGAGCATGATGCTAAACTGACAGAAGTCTTTAAAAAAAAAACCCTCTGACAACATTGAGGCTGTTCCCAAGAGCAGCCAAACCCAGACTTGGGCAGTCCTGTCTGGGTTTGGCTGCCCATGTGAGGCGCTGGGATTGATGCCAATTCCAGCGCTGCCTGCCCCATAAGCCCAGGAATTTACCCCAGGCTTTACCCTGGGTCATGTGTGTGCTCGAGCTGTATTCTTAAAGTTACTAGTGACTGACAATGGGACACAGCTTACCCCATTTGAAATGGAACAATACTTATGTAACCATGGGATAAAACACAATACTGTTCACTGTTTTGCACCCCATTTTTGATCCACATACAATTCATATTTTTGTTGATTTCCCCTTACCTGATCATGAATCTCTGCATCCTCAGGGTGAGATGGCATGGCTATCAGTTGTTGTCATTGTGTAAGTTGAGTGGTAGCTTTGCATCCTTTCAGCAGTTCAGTGATTTTCCTGATGTAGCGAAAATCGATAAGCAAATAGAGTTTCACAGATTGCCTCTTTTGAAGGTTGTTGCATTGTAGCCAGTTGTACCATCCTTGAGGGAATGGCTTAGTGGAAAAAATGAACAGGTTAGTGAAGGAAAGTTACAACTGGCTACAACGCAAGACTTTGGTTTGGGGTGCTATATAAATGTATTAAATAAAAATAATGAATGAATGAATGAATGAATGAATGAATGAATGAATGAATAATGGAGCATTAAAAGGCCTCCTTTAAAACGTGTGTTTCAAGATTAAAAACAACAACAACACTGAGGGAAGGAGCATGGCAAAGCTCTTCAGGGAGGGCTTTCCAAATCTGAGGGCCACAACCGAAAAAGCCCTGTCTCCAGTCCCCACCAACCAGATCTCTATTAGCGGCGGGGTCGTGAGCAGGGCCTGAGATGATGAGTGGAGGGCCCCGGCAGATTCATATGGGCAAATGTGGTCTGTCAGGTACCCCAGCCCCAAGCCATGTAGGGCTTTAAAGGTCAATACCAGCACCTTGAATCTAGCCTGGAAGCGGACCAGTAGCCAATGAAGCTGACGCAGGATGGGTGTAATACTCATGATGCAACTCGCACCCAAGAGCATCCTTGTGGCAGCATTCTGAACCAGCTGAAGCTTCCAAACAGTCTTCAAGGGGAGCCCCACGTAGAGCGCATTGCAGTAGTCCAGTCTGAATGTTACCAACGTATGAGTGACTGAGGTCAGGTCCAACTTCTCCAAGTAGGGTCGCAGCTAGCGTACCAGCCGTAGTTGGTAAAATGCGCTTCTGCACACCGCCGCCACCTGCGCCTCCAAGGACAGTGTTGGGTCCAGAAGCACCTCCAAGCTGCAGACTTTGTCTTTCAGGGGGAGAGTGACCCCTTCCAAGGCCACATTTACCTCATTACACGAATGATCACTTCTACCAACCCAGAGCACTTCTGTCTTATCTGGATTGCGTTTCAGCCTTTCAATGCAAAGGCTTTTCACGGATGCTAACTAATTTATTTTATCTTGTTACCTATACTGCACAGGAGCAATATTGGCTAGATGCTCCAGCTACGTTTTTGGGCTAAGTGGAGAAATGATCTCAAATGGAGGTGCAGCCCTGAAAACAGCATTACATTAAACAAGGACGGCGGACTGAAAAGATCCAAAGAAGAAGAGACTCAATTGTAAGTTTAAGGCTTTATTGAAAACAAACAGAAAGTAAGAGGGAGCTTGGTTAAGAATCTTAGAAAAGTGCCTGGCTTAGAGGATAGGGGAAGAGATGTTTAGAGCTGGAGGGAAAAGGTGGGATGTAGTTAGAAGAGAGATTGCTGAGTCGATAGTTACCTATCCTTCCTTGTGTTTGTGTGTTTGTTGCACAAAGTTCAGTCCTGAAATCCTTGAGGAAAGGGGCACATGGCAAGGCAAAGTGTGCGTGTAGAAAGCGGGACCAGGCAAAAAGAAAAGGGACGAGAATAGGGGGACGAGAAGAAGCAGCTGCCGTAGCTAGCCCAGCAGTGGCAGCAGGCTAGCTCTCTCTCTTGAGCAGATCAAGGGCAGATATACCTGACACCTTGCCCCTGGGCTACTTCAGGGCCATCAAGTGGCTATCTCTCTCCAGAGGGCAGGAAGATAGAGGCATTACAATGGTGTCAATAACTGGGTTAGGCTCATCAGCATGGGTGCACATTCTGTTACAGCACAGAATGGTGAAAGGGGACAAAGACGGTTGCAATCTGTTCATGAGCAGTTACATGTTTGACTGCCTTACTGAAACTAGGTGTGCCAGGTGCATATGCAGAGCCCTTTGCTTAGAGCTGAGCTACCTTCCTTATCTAGCCACCTCCCTTCCTTTACTTAACAAGGAGGGAAATGGTTGCATGATGGCCAATCTTGGCTGGAGCACTCAAGTGTCCTTATCGCTAAAATAGGGATCATGCCCAGGAGATTGCTTTTAAGGTCTGTCAGCTGGTAGCTTTGAAGGTCAAAGCTGTTTTTAACACCCTTTTCAACCAAGCAGCATTTTGACCTTTGGGCGTGTTTCCAAACTTGCCTTTTGCCAATGACCAAACTATGCAAAGAAGTGTGGGCTGGAAGATTGCTGGTGACTGTTCAGCCATAGACCTGGTGTTTTGCGAGATTCTGGGGTGAGGTGCGCCCCATAAGAACACTCTTGGCAACAATCTTTACCTGGCAGCCAGTTCTACATCACCACAGAAATTATGTCCAGCCATCCCAGAGGCTTTGACAGGTGCAGACATGCTTTGATGATTCATGTTGAAAGTCTTACCCTTCATATAATAAGGTAGTTCTCACAAGCATCCTACCCAGCTTTGGGAGCTGTGCGCACTCCCGGCTTTTGGTTATCTGTCAGTAAAGACCTAGGTAGGAGGAGGCAGAAGTGATCATGTGGCAGGCGGCACAGGCTCCGATTGTGGTGCCATCCACCCCAGACTTTTACCAAGCTTGACTTTATCAAGGGTGGATGAAATGCTGTCAGAGCCTGGGCCTGCCTCTCACACCATCACTTCCTCCTCCTCTTACCTAGGTTTTTGCTGTCAGACAACCAAAAATCAGTAGTGCGCACAACTCCCGAAGCTGGGTAGAACATTTGACCTCTCCAGTTTACCATTATGACAAGCAGACTTATGTGTAGAATCCAGACAGTCTTGCCCTCAGGTGTACAGCAATATTTTCATTCATTCATTTGATTTCTATACCGCCCTTCCAAATATGGCTTAGGGCGGTTTACACAGAAAAATAATAAATAAATAAGATGGCTCCCTGTCCCCAAAGGGCTCACAATCTAAAAAGAAACATAAGATAAGACACCAGTCACTGGAGGTACTGTGCTGGGGTCGATAGGGCTGGTTGCTTTCCTCTTGCTTGATAACGAGAATCACATTAAAAGGTGCCTCTATGCCCAGTTAGCAGGGGTTATATTTTGCGATATTTTGACCAGAGTTTGTTTTGTTTCCCCCCGATGCCATGTTTGGTTATATATAAAGTATTAGAATTTATTGGGACCAATATGTCACCATATTTAATAAACAGAATCAGCACATTGGCGGTGGGGGAGGCAATTTTTTCTAATACTAGGGAAGCCTTCTTATTACCATTTCCTAGAACTTTGGCATGAATCAGTTGGTTTTACAAAATGTTGGGCAGGGCCTATAGTTCAGTGGTAGAGCATAGGGGTGTGCAGACAGGTTAGAATCCAAACCGGTTTGATATTGAACCGGTTTGGTTCAAAGATTTGGGGTCGAGCTGAACCACCCGTAGTTCGGCTCCACCCTGGACTGAACACACACACACACACACACACACACACACACACACACACACACACGGGGTTTGTTGCGCCCTTTTAAAAAATATATATCTTTTTCCTTTAACTTACCTCCTACAAGGGGCTCCTCCAAGGTGGCGGAGAGGGTCCATGGAGGTTCCCCCTCCCACTGTCGGCCTTCCTTTTTGTAGTAATCACCCAGTTTGGGCATCTTCAGTCCTTTCTGGGCCTATTCCCCAGCACGGGGGCCATTTTAGAGGCTGCTGTGCCAGCGCAGTGGGACCCTGCATGGCCAAGTCATGACATGCCCCTAGTAGAGCACATACCATTCAGGCTGGAAGTCCAAATTTCAGACCCTGGCATGTCCAGATAGGTCTGGGGAGAGACCCCCGGACTGAAATTCTGGAGAGCTGCTGCCACTTAGTATAGACAAATAAACTGCATGAACTGCCTCTGCCTCCATATAAGGCAGTTTCGTACATTCATATATGTCCTGTATTATCTCAAACATAATCTGATTGTGCCACATTATGATCTATAATATGTGCTTGCTTACTATGACTATTATTATTTATATTTTAAAATATGCATACTAATGCTTACTACTACTATTATTATTTATATTTTAAAATATACATACTTACTACTATTATTATTTATACAGTACTGCTTTTCAGTGAAAAAGTTCTCAGTGTGGTTTACATAGAAAAGAATAATAATAATAAGATGATGATTCCCTCAAAGGGCTCAGAGTCTAAAAGAAACACAAGGTAGAGATACCAGCAACAGACACTGGGGGGATGCTGAGCTGGGACTGAATAGGGCCAGGTGTTAATATTTAAATTTAGTTATTTTTTAAATTTTGCCATTATTTGTTTCACAACCACCACCACCACCACCACCACCACCACCACCATCATCTTGCATATATTTAGGCATACAGAATACAGCAACAGAACCCTTAGAATGGCGCCTACAGCCCCAACATAGAATCTAGCAAACTGATATGCCACAAACATATCTTCAGGTTGCTCATAAGCTTTTAGACTTATTTTAGACTGACTTTGTGAAATTCTGTTTTGGAGAGTTTCAGATAATTATTAAAACACCTCTTTCTGTGTTGGAAAATAACACACCTTTCCTCCTTTCTTGAGTTGAAGTATGAAATGTCTTTCAAGAGCACCTTGCTTGAATAGTTGTTCTTGTTGTTGTTTATATACCATCTATTAACAATAAAAAGTTCTCAGAGCAGTTTATATAGCAAAGGGAATAAGAAAATGGTTCCCTGTCCCCAAAGAGGCTCATCATTCTCTCTCTCTCTCTCAATCTCTCTCTCGCTCTCTCTCTCCTCTCTGCTTAATATTTGAGAGCCACCTCTTTGAAAGTGCTTCTTTGCCCAGTTAGCAAGGGATGAGAAAGTTGTTTGAGTGGAGGCTACTTTGCTACATGAAGTACTGGAGGAGAAGAGGGGGAAGGAAGGTAGGGGTGTGCACAAAACCAGTTTGCCCAGTTCAGTTTGAGACTGAGCTGGACTCAAAGCACATCAGGCATGTTCCATTCTGGCACCCCGAACTAGAACTCTGGCTCAGCTCAAATTTGAGCCAGTTCGGGGTTCTAAATGTGTTTTTTTAAAAATTATGATTTATTGCCAGGTCTGGCAGCCTCTGGGGGGTGCTGCTGTGGCTGAAGGTTCCCCCTCTCCCCATCTTTTCCTGGCCATTTAGTCCCATTTTCTGGCATTTTTGGTTCCCTCCCTGCTCACAGTGGCCATTTTGAAGGCCGCTGCACATGCACACGGGCTATTTGGGTGCTCAGGTCATGACACGGGTCACACAGGTGCCATTGTGCATGTATGGTGGCCTCCAAAATGGCCACTGCGATCAGGAAGAGGGCCGAACAAGCCCGAAAATGGGCCTAAACGGCCAGGAAAAGACTCAGGGGGAGGCCAGCGTGGGAGAGGCAGTTCAGCTGAACCAGGTCCAGTCCTGTTCAAGGCCTGCTAGAGGGTGAACCCTTGAACAGGGCAAGTTCAATGATGAAATGAACCAGTTTGAGGTCAAGCTGGTTCACACATTCCTAAAGGAAGCCATCTCTTATATAAGTCCAGCTTGAAGAGAGGATTCCAAACAGGGAACAGACATAGAGCAAGCTGAAAAAACCCATTTCACAGATAATATACAAAGTACAAGTAAATTTAACTGGAACCAGGAACACTGTGAAATCCTTCAACATACTTAATGTATAATATTAGCAAATATAAGTCTAAGCATATAAAAGTCCAAGATAGACTTAATCATCAGATAAATTACATCTCAGAACATCATATATATTGCTTCTTATTTAAAGCTAACAACTTGCTTTAACTGTTGGATTTGCCTTCACTCTTGGCCAATGCAACAAGCTGTTAGAGGAAGAGTATCTCTTCTCTAAAGAGCTACAGAAGGATTAGGTTCAGGCAGTGTATCTGACAGCCTTGTGCCTCAAACTCAGCCAAAAGAGCACAATGAACTCCCTTAAGATCCTAAATTACTTTGTGCAATTTTTATGCTAGGATCTTTGCAGAGACATAAATATTGCCAAGTTGCTCTTTAATGCTTTTCTCTGTTTTTATGGTCTCTCTTTTTTTTGTCTTTACAGCTTGGATCATCATTGCCTATGAAAGTTAATAGTTCCAAGGCTCTGGGTGGGATACCTTTCCCAGAAACATGCACTCTCCATGGGAAACCAGAACAGCACTAGAGAGTTATCTTAAAGCAGATTTAAATAATTGAAAATTGAAAATTCTCAAACCATTCACCGTTTCAAAATTTATTCTTTAATAACGGCCTTATCTGAGCACTATAGGTTGGATTAGGGTTTCATTTGTTTGAAATGTAAGGCCTATCCTGCTCCTAATGTTATTTGTTAAATATGTAGGAGGAATTTTTGGTGCTTGTGAAAACGGAAAGATTGCTGCATTAGAAGTTCATTTCATCTCTTATTACACAGGACGTGTATGATGCAGCTGTGAAAGCTCTAGAAGTTAGCCCCAGTAGTGTCCTCAAATCGAGCCTTCAAGGACAATCCATTGTTTTTTTTTAGTATAAGCCTGTAATTTTGCCCATTTTGGGTATAATCTTGGTCTAAGTACTTCCAGACTGTCAACAGTGCTCAGTCCATGCTAGATAATCAGTGAATGTTAACGCTTGTAGGTGATTTTTCCCAGCAAAGAAATAATAGAAATTTTCACCCAGATCCTCCAAAATGGACTCTAGGTATTTCTTCAAAGGTCAAAGGTTCTCGAGCTAGCCAGCCCTTCCAATAACATGCTATATTAAATTCAGTACATAGAGCTGCTCAGCTAACAGGTGTTACATTGTAAAACAATCGCTCAGTGGTCGTTACTATTCACGCTAACAATTTTACAAACAAACGAGTTTCTTATACAGTCTTCATCACCTCCAGGCATTCTGATTCTTTTTAAAGTACAGAAACATTAATTAGATTTTGACCACAGACCCCGGATTTGACTTACCCTGACAGGGTTTCCATTAGCGTAATCTGTAGGGGAATTCACTGTTTTAACATCTGTGTGCCTGAGGCCTATCTCACATTTACTGCTGCAGCCTGAAAAGCCTCCCTTGTATAGTTGTATGTTTCTTCTTGCTCCCAATTTCACAGAAGTCATTTCAGCACCAAACGGTAATTAGCAAAGGGATGGGCCTCAGCTGACATGAATGCAATTTATTGTGTTCCAAAAGGCCCTGAACTAGGCAAACAAAGAATGCAGTCTTGCTGTCTAGCATTTTATTAACTTGTATTATTTTGTGTGTACCTCACTGAAGAGAGATCTTCAAGCAAATCCAGTCACTAATATGCAGTAACATGCATGCTTTTGAAGAATATTAATTTCAGTTCAATTAGGCACATTTTGTGGGCCCTCAGCCTCTAATACAGGGTAGGCACTTTCATAATTATCTTTGGTATTAACTTTATCATCACCAGGCTTCTGCATAAATGCAACCTTTCATCTTTAAAATGCCAACACTTCTTCAGTTTTTGGCAACCGTACAGCATTACTAATTATTTGCTCATTATGTGTGGTTAACTGATGAATCATTAATAAATGAATGAATGGATAATATATTTTTATGGTAATTGGAGATATAACTGATTGCAGATTTTCAGAGCTTTTTCAAGCCGTGCTGAAGGAGCAGTTGCTGCATAATTGTTTACAGATGAGATGTAGGCCTCTGACAAGGTTTTTCTCACAATTGTGTTTTATCACTAGGGAAGAAATTATCCTATCAGGATGCCTTCTACTCCAATAAAGCACTAATGGCAAAATGCAGTGGGCATATGAATGACAAATCTTATTTTACTGCACATTTATTTCCAGAATGCATGCCTTGTAACACAAAGCAGTACCTCCTTTGGGATGGTTATTCCTGTTACTTACGCAGCACCAACAATGCGCTTGATGCTTGACAGCATAAGTTAAAAAGTGCATGTCCCTAAATGAAAGTGTAGATGCATTCGTACTTACTTGGATGTGAAGAATTTCACCATTGCCTGTATCTGCCAATCTGAGAAATACAGGGTGGGTGGGTGGGGGGGGGTTTGCTTTTAAATGTTATGTCAAAGGGGAAGAAAACGTAGGAAGAAAAGGTTGAGAGGCAGAGTAACAAGGAATGAAGGTGAGCAGCTGCAGTTATTCATATGAAAGCCCGCTTCAGATTTGTATCTATTGAATGCGCATGAACATTTGGGAAGGTGTGACACTGGAGCAACTAGTTCTGTCCCTGACCTATACATTTTTATTGTAAGATCTGAAAAAGATCTTTGTATATACAACTGTTTTTTGAAAACAACAACACTTTAACAGTTGTAGACATAGAGATATTTTCAAATATTACAATTAACAAGTGTGGGTCTTCCATGATTCCACCCCTTCCCCATACACATTCATTCAATAGACTATGTTCATCTGAAAAGCCTGCAATGTGGTGAGTAGTGAAGTAGAGATAAGCAAGAACGTCTCTAGAAATGTAGGTATCTTCATCTTCCAACTCCTTCACAACCAGGGTGACTCCATACTTTATATAGTATGATAGAGGTGGATACAATGGTGGTACACCAGTGCATCCACAGGTGCATAAAGGAGGGATGGCTTGTTTTGTTAGACACTCATGTACAGGTTGGAGAGTTCAGACTGTAGAAGTTTTTAACATGCCCCTCTTTTATAATTAGGTCTTCAGCCCAGCCTGGCCAGAGCCCAGCAACAAGACCATATTTCGGGTCTTCTTTACCTGAGGGAACACAATTCACTCACACAGAATAAAATTTCAAAGCTTTATTAGCAACTCACCAGCTCCAGCAGATACTAGAATAGCAGACACAGGAACCAGCAACAGCAAGACTGAGAAGGTCATGCGCGATGAAGCAGAAACACCGGGGCGGGGGGGGGGGGTAGCCAATGTGGTTAGGATTGGAAGATGGCAACCCTTATGACAAACAGCATGCTAAAGTGCATGGACCAACAAGGATGTCAGACCCAGAAGGCAGACCCCGATCTTTAATCAAAGTAAAGGTAAAGTGTGCCGTCAAGTCGATTTTGACTCCTGGTGCCCACAAAGCCCTGTAGTTTTCTTTGGGTAGAATACAGGAAGGGTTTACCATTGCCTCCTCCTGTGCAGTATGAGATGATGCCTTTCAGCATCTCCCTATATCGCTGCTGCCCGATATAGTACCAGTGGGGATTTGAACCGGCAACCTTCTGCTTGTTAGTCAAGCATTTCCCCACTTTTTAAAATTCCACCCCACAGGAATCAAATACCATATTCTGCAATATGTATGTTTTATTCCTCTTTATGACTGACTTATCCCAACCAGATTTTCTTCCTCATATCTGGATAGACTCATTTGAATTAAAGACATCCTTTAGTCTCCTTTAAACTCATCCTTCTAGTTTCCACCTTTAAAGCATGTGATTTCCATGGAATTGGTGGGTTTTCCAATTAACTGATGGCCCATTCCCTGTGGCTTTTAACCAGCGTAGAGCTCACCATGACTACCTGTTTTCCAGGATAATCCCCTAACTTTGGTTGAGTTTGGACCACACTCTGTTTCAGTGTTAGACCTAAAACCAGCCAAGTGAACCTCCACCCAGTTATGTGGCAATTGTCCTTCACCACGGCAAGTGCAGCTCAAAGGCCTAGATGCACCTGCACATTGATTCCTTTCAACCCATAATACTTTATTAACATGTATTGATGAAGCAGTGTGCAAATCTAATAAGATTTTCCTTCAAGACCAAATCAGGTTCTCAGGGTGCTTAAGATGAAGGTGTGTTGTTGTTCAGACAGGATGCCCCCCCCCCCTTTGGCCAATCAGCTGGGGAAAACCCATGTGATCATGCCCATCCACATGATTGCAATATTTATTTCTATTCATTTATCAAATGTCTATGCCTCACCATAACAAAGTGTCATATCAAAGCACCTCCTGAGAACATTCAACAAAATGTAGCAATAAAAAAGAAAGAAACAAGCAGTAAACAGAACAAAATAAAATCAAACTAAATATCACATACAGCATAGAAATGAGCAAGCCACATATTTAACGCACACAAACATCACAGGTGAGGGAAAGAGCATCATGGAGAGGCAGCTTCGACATGGCTTGTGAAGGGAGGTTGTCCACTGCAGGAAACTGTGGTGTAATATCAGCATTCTGAACTCTGAAGCCCTTAGTAATGCAGATCACTGAAGAAAATATACCCTTGTTTCTTGTGGGCTTTGTGGGGTTCGTTTTAATTTCAACTTTGCATACTGCACACCAATATCTCTTATACAATACTAGTATTTTTAAGCCCGTTAAAATAACGGGCGCTAGTAGACCTTTGGGGCCAGCTTTCTCTGCCTCGGCCGCACCGCGTCCTCCTCCTCCTGGCCCTCGTTCTTTAACGGGCTCGTTCTTTGGGGCTGGCTGTTCCCTCCTCTCTCCTGCCCCACTCTCCCTCCCTACCTTCTGCCCCACACTCTTGCCTCTCTTCCTCTCCCTCCCACCCCACTCTCTTGCCCGCCCTCCCCATCCCCCTCTCTCACCCTCCCCTTCCTGTCAGGCTCCTGCCCCAGTCCCTTCTGCCCTCCCCACTCTCTCTTGCCCTTCCCCCTCCCCCTCTCGCCCTCTCCCATTGCCCTCCACCTCTCGCCCTTTCCCCTCCTCCTGCCCCACTCCCTCTTGCCCTTCCCCCTCCCCCCTGCCCAGCACAGTTGTGCACTCCGGGCCCCACTGCCACCATTCCCCCTTCCGCGGCCGCAACAAAGGGAAGCAACATCCGCAACAACTCCCTGCCCCACTCCCTCCTGCCCTTCTCCCTCCCTCCTGCCCTACTCTCTCTTGCCCCTCCCTCCTACCCCATACCCTCTTGCCCCTCCCCCTGCCCCACTCACTTTTGCCCTTCCCCCTCCCCCTTCCCCACTCCCTCCTGCCCCTCCCCCCTGCCCAACTCCCTCTTGCCCATCCCCCTTCCCCCTGCCCCACTCCCTCTTGCCCTTCTCCCTCCCTCCTGCCCCACTCTCTCTTGCCCCTCCCTCATACCCCATACCCTCTTCCCCCTCCCCCTGCCCCACTCCCTCCTGCCCCTCCCCCTCCCCCTGCCCCACTCCCTCTTGCCCTTCCCCCTCCCCCTGCCCCACTCCCTCTTGCCCTTCCCCCTCCCCCTCCATTTTGAAAGTTTTACTTACCAGGCCACCGCCGCTCCTCCTCCCGTGCGGAGAGCAGGAAAGTCCCGCTGCCCGGTTCCCTCCCAGAAACCACCCCAGCTAGGGAGACCAACAGAGGGGAGTGGGAGAGGGGAAGCCAAAGGCAGGGAGGGCTAAAGCTACACCAAGCCAGCCCCTAAACCCAATGGAGGACACCTGGGGAGGAGGGGGATGCGGGGGAGGAATGAACAAACCAAGAGGGCTAAAGCCCTCAACCGGCGAAGCCATGCCTGGACAACAGGCCGGAACGCTGGGCGCCCCTCCGAGCTGGGACGCCACCGCCGAAGCCGCCGCCCGCGAGGAAGGCCAAGCCGCCAGGCCCCATTCCGCGGCCGAGAAGCTGCCGAGGCCGCCACCAACACCCTTGCCAAGGCTGCTGCCTGCTCCGCAGCCGGGACCCTGAGAAGTCAGCCGCCGAAGCTTTCGCCGAATCCACCTCCTGGAGCCCCGACGGCGACCTGGAGGCTTCGCCGGCTGCCACCTCGCCGGTCCCGCTGCTGCCGCATCTGCCCTCCCCACAGTCCATCTGGTCCCGCCGCTCTCCTCATCATGGCTGCCTAGTGCCTGCGGCCGAGGAAGACACGGGCGCAGAGACACGGGTGCACACCCAAGGCTTTTATTATAGAGGATGTTTTTGCCAGGGTATTGTTAATGACTTCAGAGATAATTGGGGGGTTATGAGTTTTTGTTTGGGGCGGGGGGAGCTGTCCACAAATTATCAGGGCAAATAATACTCCAAAATGAGGCATTTAAACCTGCTGCCCAGCAAAATCATCCTAAATGAAAAGGAGGCAAAGAAGCTGGGAAACAAGCCTATGCTAGCTTGATGCTGTTGAAGCTCAGTGCTGAAACTTAGTGAAAAATGCAAAGGAGATTCCCAAATCTTAACTGTAATTATTTAACCAGGTGGGCTGTCTTTTCCTAATGATCATTTCCATGCAAAACAGAATAACTAATGAGGGTCCTAAAGAAACCTTTGTCTTTCCGTGTACTAATGATCACATTTATAAAGATGCAGAGGGGGGCCCCCTTGCATGTTGCTAATGATAAGTAATTAAGCACCAGGCATGGAAAACTACAGAAAAGGGTCATGCCAATGCAGGGGGAAATTAAGAATGCAATAAAATAAGTTGTCTAGAAAAGATTAAACTTTTGGCCTCTGCCATTCTTGGTATGAAAAAACATCTTTCTTCACGCGGGGGAGGGGGGCGAATCTGGGGCTGGTATTCTGGTAAACAGAGCGCTCATTTTCTTTTCACTTAATGTAATGTACTTCTGTGCTGCACTCAGTTTTATACACAAGTAATACACTATCCACTAAAACCAACGATCTTCTTTGGCCAAATTGCAGTGTCTTTATAAAAAAAGGAGAGGGAGCCAAGTTTGCCATTAGTAATAATCTCCTCTCTCCAGAAGCAGTTTCTAACTTTTTGGCAGTAGAAAACAGGGACATGTTCAGATTAAAATCTTAAATTTTATCCCCCAAAGATGATTATACTCACAGGAGTCCTCCCCAACAAAGTTTCTCTTGTCTGAGAAGCCATCTTGGGTTGAAAATGTTGTATTAGAAATGAGAAGAGGGGAAAGTTTCTATTTTTTGGATTCAAGTATTTGTGACTTGAAAGCCGTTATATAGGATAATTTGGAGAAACTTCTTAAGAGTCTTAGCATACAACTGTGACAGTAAAAGTTCCTGTCAGACTGTTTGGAGTCATTGATCACAAGCTTTTCTGATTCCCACATTCCAAAATTCTTCATTTTAGTTAATCCCTGGATAATAGAAAGCTAATTTTCTGCTGCTGAAGTCAAGTTTTCAACAAGGTGACAATCTTCGTCTGAAGGGAAATAAACTGCTGTTATTCATTCTGGACCAAAATTAGGATTTTAAAAACTATTCTTATTATAACTATATTGTATACATTGCAAATATAAATAGAGGAGAATTAGAAATCCAAGAGATATTGAAATGAACGAGTTGCCCTTTCCAGGTCTGTGAGAGCCTGTTCATAGAAACATCTGGGCACATGGTGGACATTGTTAAAGAAAATGGCAGTCTAAAGTCCATGGGAAGCCAGCAGTGTGCATTCACTGGCACAGATACTGAGGACTAATATTTATTTCTGGTGCTTTCCAGTGCATGCTGAAAGAAGGCCTCTGGTGGTAGCCACTTTCCTTTCCCCAGTGATCCAGATATTGGGATGTTCCAAGGCCTTTGAGGCGGGGGAAGAATGGCTGCTCCAATAGGCCCGCCATGTTTTTGTGGCAGTAGCTTTTTTGGTTTTTTTTTAAGCCCCAATGCCCCAGAATGATGCAATATTCAAGGCACTGGCAAAAATTGAACTCTGCTGCCAGAGTTTGAGCACTGCTGCTGGGTGCTGCTGTCATGTTACAAGGTAAGCTTCGCTGTGTAAAAAAAAAGAATGAGTGTCCAAATGAACCAAATACTATATATGCCATTCAGTTTGTTCAGGAACACATCCCATGAATTTCAGAATGAATGAAAAAAGACTTGAATAGGCCCAATTTGCATCATTTCTCCATTCATTGCAAAATGAATGCATAACCCTGCAATGTTTTTTTCAGTAAGTCCTGAGATGGTCTTTAATCATTACTTCTTGAAATGCCTTCAGGCCTGCTTGGCTGCTTTTAAATGGCAATTTAATATCACAGAATATATATATCTTAAACAAAGATAAAAGGAATGATCTACACATACAGAGAATCATGTGGGACACATTTCCTGGAACTGGACTGAAATTTGGACCCCCAAATTTCTAAAATCAAAGAACTTGGGAGGAAATCTAGGCCTGGTTCAGACGTAACATGGAACAGCAGGTCCAATTGACCTGTCGTTCTGCACCCCCTCCCCCCACTCTCCTGTCCATTTTCAGCCATTGGGGAGAGCTGCGTCTCTGCAGTCAGCAAGTCTGCAGGGAGGTGGGGAAGCTGGCTGTGCTGGCTTCCTTTTTTTCTGAAGGACAGCCTGCACAGCCAACCCAGCCAGAGCGTGGGAGGAGCTTCCTCCCTCAAATCCGGTTCCGTGGGGCCCAAACTGTGGTGTCAGCATTCAGATTTAACGCTGGCACCCCAGAAAGGTAGTTTGCAGCAGCAAAACTCCAGTTTGACTCAAGGTTCAGAGTGGAGTTCTTTCCCCACAAAATCCATGAATTCAGACATTTGGGTTAGGAAACCGGAGGTTAAGGGACCTCCAGTTTCCAGTTACGCCTGAACTGGGCCATATTCTTGGATATACAGTAGGATGTCAGGTAGAAAGCTAGGCTATAATTCTTCTCTCAAATGTGCTACCCTCCTACATTTAGGGGATTTTTAAAAGCATGAAAAAACATTCAAACATAATCACTTACCTGCAGCAGCATAAGTGAAAGGCTGCACTGCACAATTTCTCTGTATGTATTTGGCATTTTTAATACTGGCACTTTTAAACAGGACTAGTAATATTATAATACTAGAACACCAGTATTATAAACACAGTGGCTCAAAAGTGCATGGCTACCACATCACTATGAAGTGAGGAACAGACTCTTAAATGCAGATTTGAGGGAATTTCTACAAAAGCATGGCAAACAGGCAAAGAAAGGGTGGTGTCTAATTCTAGTTATACCTATCCCTCCTTCCCCCCTCCACCTCCCTAAATTATCAGCAGAATCTGAAAGGGATGGAATATGGTTTCATAAGAGGGCTTCTTCAATCAGTTATACCTATATCTATACCTGGTGGTCTCAAACTTCTACCTTCTAATTTACTGCACTTAAATTGCCTTCCAGTGTTCACAAATTCTTTTTGCCAGTGCCATCCAAAAGCAAATTCTATGCTGTGGATGTGTATGTACACACGTATACACACACACACACACACACACACACACACACACACACACGTCCTGCCCGAATCTATCAATCAAAAATTAAGTCAATTTATAATGTAATGAGTTTGGGCTGTCCTGATTTTGTTAAATGGATCCATCACCATAGTACTCGTCATATGTTCAAACTGCGTAGTCTGGATGGAGGCATGGATAACATCCACTAGCCCACCCTCTTGCCTCCACATGTTCAGCCTAAGATCTGAACAGAGCTAACTATACACAGGCACCTTTGTGCAATTCAAAGCCTTGAGCAGTTTAAGTATTGAATTAGTGGGACAGGAATTTGTCAACTGGCAATATCTCAAGATGAAACCACCAACACTGGACCAAACTAGATGTGGTGTGGAAGTATTGCTATTAGTATTCTGGGTGCCTTTTTAGCCTACTTTCCAGTAGGCTTATGAAATCACCCAGCATTGTTTGTGTGTGTGTGTGTGTGTGTGTGTGTGTGTGTGTGTGTGTGTGTCCCCGCATCAACTTTGCAACAACTGGACCATTATGAACCAAATTGGGTACATTTGCAGGGACACACAGGGTGTGGTGTGTGATAATGTCATCCACTCCAATTCAAAATGGCGGCTGTGTGAACATTTGAGGCATGGTGTGTGATGATGTCATCCACTCCGATTCAAGATGGTGACCGCATGATCATTTGAGGTGCCAATGGGCTAATTTGTGGACTCCCTAACCCATTTGAACCAAACTGGGTACAGTTGCAGTGAGTGACACACAGGGATGCCTCAGTGGCATAGTTTGTGATGATGTCATCCACACTGATTCAAGATGGCAGATGCATGAACTTTTGAGGTTCAAGTGGGCTAACGTGTGAACTGCTTAACCAATTAGAACTAAAATTGCTGCAGCTGTAGGGTCACCTCAATGGCATAGTTTGTGATGATGCCATCCACCCCAATTCAAGATGGTGGTCACGTGAACGTCTGAGGCTCAAGCCAGCTAATTTGTGGACTGTCTAACCCATTTGAACCAAATTGGGTATAGTTCCAGTGAGTGACATACAGGGACACCTCAATGGTGTAGTTTGTAATGATGCAATCTACCCTGGTACAAGATAGCAGATGCATGAACATTTGAGGTGCAAGAGATCTAATTTTGTGGATCTCGATTTGAACCAAATTTAGTCCAGTTGTAGAGACAATGAAAAAAAGTAGGCTGATTAGTTCTTACTAGAACCTGTTTTCTTTTTCAAAATGTGACTGAGGTTGAGAGTGCAGATTGGGTAAGGGACCCCTTGTTCCCATGTCAACAGCCCCAATCCCTCCCCGCCATTTAATGTTTTCCTTTCAATGAGTTTTCCATTCTATGGCTTATAGCAGTCTCAGGGGAGCCATTTGGATTGGGGCCACAGGGGAAAAGGGGCTAGACCTCCATGTCCCTGCCGCATGACCAGTGTTCCCTCTAACAGGGATTTCCAGATGTTGTTGACTACAACTCCCATAATCCCCAGCCAAAGGCCATTGCACTTAGGGATGCTGGGAGTTGTAGGTTAGGAACCTTTATATATTTATTTAGGAACCTTTAGGAGTGAGAACAGGTCTGTACCTGCTCCTCTGCTGCTTGCTGCAGCGACACACTCTCCAGAACTTCTCACATGCTTCCCAGCACCCCTCACATGACCTAGACCAGCCCTCTGGGGCAGACTGATGCGCTAAGTCTGGAGCAGAGGGCTGGTCTACCCACCAATCCCAACTGGCAGACCAGCTCTGCCTAGGAAAACAGAAGAGCTGGTCTACCACTTGGGATCAGTGGATAGACCAACCTTCTGCTCCAGACTTAGCACATCAGTTCACCCCAGAGAACTGGTGTAGACCAGTCCTCCAAAGTGGGCTGATGCACTAATTCCGGGCTGGTCTACCCAATTGGGATTGGCAGGTAGACCAGCCCTCTGTTCCAGACTTCACATGTCTACCTGCCTCGAACTGGTCTACCCAGGAAGACCAGGTAGACTTTGAGGTGGCCTGATGTGCTAAATCTGAAGCAGAAGGCTGGTCTACCCACCGATCCCAATTGGTAGACCAGCTCTTCCCAGAAAAACAGCACCATTCTGAGGCCCGTTTTTCCCAGTAAAATGAACCTTAAAATGGTGGTTGAATCATTCAAATCGACTGAAGTGATTCAAGGTTCATTGAGGCAGCCAGCCAAGCCAGCTGTTTTCAACTAATCAATTCGAGTTTTTGCAATTTGATTCAAGCTCGAATCAAATCGCAAAAATTGATTCATGCACACCCCTAATGGTTGGTGTGGCTCTTTTTTCCCCAAATAAGAATTGTTTTATTTAAAGAAAGAAAAAAGAAATAAGTTTGCATTATACACTCTTGAGCTTCATACAGGTGTAGTGGCTAGAGTGCTGGACTAGGACCAGGGAGACCTGAGTTCAAATCCCCAATCAGCCATGATACTAGCTGGGTGACTCTGGGCCAGTCACTTCTCTCTCAGCCTAACCTACTTCACAGGGTTGTTGTGAGGAGAAACTCAAATATGTAGTACAGCGCTCTGGGCTCCTTGGAGGAAGAGTGGGATATAAATGTAAAAATAAATAAATAAATAAATTATGGGGAACATTCAAAAAGAAAATACCATTGCAAGATTAAAGTTCATCAAATCTTCAAATATTTCAGAGCCGGAAAAACAAAAAACAGATCAAAGATTATATCATGATTACATAAGCAAATGTATGCTATATAACCCCAGTTTTAACAAAAACCAAATCTTGGGTGAGGGTGCAAACCTTGTGCTACGTTATAATTTATAAAAGGTACCCAAGATAGCCAGAATGTTTCATCTGTGTTATTCCTAAGGTAAGCTGTGACTTTAGCCATTGAGGCATACTTCCATATCTTTAATGGCCATTCATCCAGTGTTGGGAGTATCTGGGAGCGCCAATTTGCAGTGTAAAGAATCCTTGCTGCCATAATCATGTATAAAGATAGCTCAGTATATTTGTCTGGTATAGAGGGTTTAGTCATATTGAGCAAAAAAAAGCTCAGGTAGCTAGGAAAAGTTTATATTTAGGATTTTCTGCAGCATAGCATGAATTTTTTTCCAAAATTGTTGCACTTTATTACAAGTCCACCACATGACAAGTCCACCACATGTTGCACTTTATTACAAGTCCACCACAAGTCCACCACACCACAGAGCCCCTGGTGGCGCAGTGGTAAAACTGCCGCCCTGTAACCAGAAGGTTACAAGTTCAATCCTGACCAGGGGCTCAAGGTTGACTCAGCCTTCCATCCTTCCGAGGTCGGTAAAATGAGTACCCAGAACGTTGGGGGCAATATGCTAAATCATTGTAAACCGCTTAGAGAGCTCCGGCTATACAGTGGTATATAAATGTAAGTACTATGATAAAAAGTCTCTGCGTGCTTCCCGCACTTCCAACACTCTCCCTGGTAGTTACTGTCCATCTTATTTATCTTAGCAGGGGTGATATGCCAATGAAAGTACATTTTATACCAATTTCCCCGTAAAGTACTGTTTGCAGTAAATTTTATATTCACCCTCCACTGATGCTCCCATTGTTGAAGATCAATTGTTCTATTTATGTCCATGTAATCATGCAGCCTTTAATCTGTTCTGTTTCCAAGTCGTACTTCAACAGCAGTTTGTATATCAATCCCAACAAGTGTTGATCGCTTTTAGTTATTAATACTTCAAATTCCATTAGTTCTCTGAGCTTGCCACCTTGTTTTTGTATTTCTTTCTGTATAATCGAGATGATTTGCAAGTGTTGAAGCCACGGAAGTTCTGTAAACTATTCTTAAGTAAGTGTTTGAAGAGATTTGGGTTTAACCTTTCCAAAAGTTAATTTTTGCATATTATATGCCTTCTTTCTCTAAAGACTAAATTTGTTAAGTTTTTCTTCTTCATGAAAAAAAATATTTTAAATAGATGCCAAAGGGGATATATTTGGACTAATTCTGTTCCAGTATTTGTCCCAAACAGTTAACAAGCAATTTCTGATTGTATGGGGTTTTATTTCTTGTTTATCTCTCCTTGTCCTAGTCCATAGGAACTTATGTAAACCCTCCGATAAGCCTGACCCTTCCATGTTCATAGTTGGACTGTGTGGTGCTCTGATCCAATCTGAGATCCATGTCAAACAGCTGGCATGATAGTATAATTTCAGGTTAGGAACAGCTAAGTCTCCCCGTTCCTTTGTGTCTTGCATAACCTTAAACTTGACTCGGTTTCTTTCTAGCCCAAATGAAAGAATTAATATGCCTGGTGTGGCTCTTTTTCAACAGCATGGTGCTTTCCAGATTAGACTCTGCAACGGGGTCACAATGTATCTCTGCAACAGGGTCACAATGTATCTCCAAAGTGTGTTACCACACTTCCTGTGTTGTGACACTGCAGTCCCTATGCTGACAGCAGGGTGCCATTTCACATTTCCAATGCCTTGTTTGGGATTTATTCGCTGCAATGTATTGCTGTAACCTTGTATGTCCATCATAAAAAGATTGCTGCATTTTCTGGTTGTTAGTTTTCCCGAGACTGCTCCCCCTGCTGGGCGCTTTGCTATTTACGTTTTGAATGTGATTTGCCCAAACCAAAGCATCTTGCCGCTGTTGAGGGGGTAATCTGGAAAGCAGCCATGTCATTGGTATTGAAAAGTTTCAGGTGGTTGCTGAATGTAGTAGAACTTGATTCTCCTCAGCCCCAACGGTGGGATGAGCAAGCCTGCTCAAGCGAACACAACCTCTCTTCTGAGGTTTGTGGGCCTTGCCAAACAAATGGGTGTTTTGCACAAATGTTATTTATTTGTTGCAGGAGATCAAGATGTCTCTTCAAGGTAATGTTTCTGTTGTGGAGATATTGCTTAAAGCAACAGAAATCCTAAAAGTGGGTAGAAAGAGCTGTGTGTGACTCCTAGCCTTAGTGGGGGGAAGTGTCAGTGGCTTTCTGCTTTTAGCAACGTGCACCAGTGAATTAGGAATGGACAGCACAGCAACTACCTATGGAAAGAAAAGAATCAGAAATATACTCTTTTTATGCAGCATGGGTGATCCATGCCAAGTTTTAAATGTCACACACCCAATGACTAATAACCTAATCCCTCCCCTCCCCTCCCCTCCGTTCCCCTCGCCTCCCCACCCCAGCCAATATTTAGGCTTACTTCACTCAGGATGAACTTCCTACACAGAACCAATTTTTTGGTAGGAATTTGTGTCAGCACTGGGTATGTAAATTGTTATTTATTAAAAACCTTTCGCTCAACTAAAAATGTGCCCCTGATGATTTGACCTGATATATGTACTGTATGAATCAACATCTATGTATAAATTTTTTAAAAATACAAATACTTATGAAACCTCAGGTTGCAAGAACTGACTTGAAAGAAGTATCTCCTCTCTCTCTCTCTCTCTCTCTCCACACACACACACACACACACACGAATCCCTCTTCTGAAAATGTGAAAAACACATGTGCTTTTGCTTCATAAGTACTGGTTTTACTTATATGCAAATGTATGAAAATTTGAACTAGAACACATATGATGCATTTTATTAACTGAGTGACAACCCTAATAAATTATTCCATATGATAAACCTCTATGTACTGAATTTACTTCATGGACCGACAGTGGAAAACTGCAGATGAATACAACTGTCCAGCATGAAGAATTAGATGTAGGGTTTTCTAGAACACACTATAGTCACAGAAATTCCTACCAAGAAGTTATTTCTGTGTAGGAATTTTGTCATGTGTGAAGTGGCCTTTGGAGTACAGGAAAGCTTTTAGGAGGAGCACAAAGAAGTGGTTTGTGGATGTTTTCCCTACACATTTTGGCATCATTCCTGTTGTTTATAATTCCCAGCAAAGTACACTCAAACTATTAGGTCAGTTCCAAGCTACATTTTGACTGATATTAAAACCAAGGCAGACATATATATTAAGAGCCAGAACAAACATTTTTAACAGGAATTTTTTTTTTAAAGGAAAACCAATAAGTTAAAAAAAATTAAGGTGAAACCAATAAACCTGAGTCTTTGAAGATGTCTTTTAACACATTCCTATTAAATTTCCAAACTGACCTTTAATTACTTTACTGACTGTTTCCTAACACCCCCTCCAGATTGGTTCCCTGACTCCAGTATAGAGCCCCATAAACAGAACTCTGTGTGTGCTTCAACAGATGAATGCAGGACGCACTCCAACCAGCCAAGTTGGTTTTAATTTTTATGGGCTCTGCTGTTCAGCCTCCCTGCTAAAGCTGTTTCATTTTGTCTGCAGCCCAAAATCAAATAACCTGAAATAAACCCCATGCCAAAGAGGCTTGACCTACTGAGCAAGCCAAGGCATTTGGGCTTGGAGAAATAAATGGATGTCTATGAGACAACTGCCACCCCCATCCACCCCTCCTAGGTGCGGCCAATAGATGGTCTTCTTTTAATATGGTAGGTTGGTGGTGGGCCAGTAGTGTCAGGCAAGACTTCTCCTCCACCCTGCTAAGGTTTGCAGGGCTGCCCTCTCTCTGAAATGGCCACTGCTGGAAATGAGACATTGGTGGGAGAGGGCCTGTGCAAGAGAGAGGATTGTGGAAATCACCAGTGAACAGCCCTGCTTAGACAGCATCCTTTTGCTAGATGCGATGGTGGCACACCGATGTCTTCCAATGCAGATTGCACTCAAGAACTGTAAAAATTGGACACAGGAGTGACTTCAGCAGGGAATGGGTGAACAGGAAGGAAGTACTGAATCCTCCCTCTGCCCATTGCTTTTCTTCCTGCAACCTCCACCACAGCTCAGAAATAAGCCCAGCTAGGCAGGGGGGAAATGACTTGCCTAGCAAGCCAGACGTTGCCAGTTTGAATCCTCGCTTGTATGTTTCCCAGACTATGGGAAACTCCTATATTGGGCAGCAGCAATATAGGAAGGTGCTGAAAGGCATCATGGCAATGGTAAACCCCTCCTGTATTCTATCAAAGAAAACTACACATGACTCTCTGGTCGCTAGATGTCGACAGTAACTCAACAGCACACTTTTACCTTTACCTTTAGGAGAAAACCACTCAGGGACGGGACGGGGAGGGGAGAGAGGTGGCAAAGGGAAAGCAGCAGGCAGAAGAAGCGTTCAGCAGCACTCCCTCCCCATCCACCCATCACTTGAAGCTGTCCTCTCCTGAAGACACATGATGAGATCCAAAGTTGTACTTCTGCATGCAGATGGCCACTGGCAGGATGAATAAAATTGCTTACAGGAGTCCCATTGGAATTAATGCCTAATGTGTCCTTTTAATGTCAATAGGACTACTACCGTATTTTGAGTCATTTCCCTCATCATGTCAGCCAGTGCCTTCTCCTCATGGATGGGCTGTTTCACACCTCAGGCCGCTAGAGCAAAGCATGAGAAAAGCCAGCCTAACTCCAAAGCTGCTATTCTGCTTGTGCAAGAGATTGCATAACTTCTTGTGCAAGTGAAAGCCTGCAGACAGCTACAGAGCCTACCTGTTGTAGCACTACATGAACCCGTGTGCAAGCGTTGGTGGTTCTTTTTTGCTCGCCACGATTTCTTTCAATCCAGTACAGAGAACTGCAGCTGCCTTGTCCAGTTCAACTCTGAAAGCCAAACACAGAGTGAGAGTGCCACATCTGCTGCTGTGGGCTATACATTGCCACTCCAGGTCTATAAGTAATTGCTGGAAAGTTGCCTGGGGATGAAACCATTTTGTTTCATAGTCTCTTTTCCTGAGTTGTAGAATGTTCACAGAAGCTTTCAAAATGCACTTTTCCTCAGAGGAGCATGCTAGAGACTAGGTGTCTTGTTACAGTTAAATAAAATAAAATAAAATAAAATATGTATATGTATATGTATATGTATGACAAGACAATGCAATGGAAGACTGACACTCAAATCCCAAATTTCAGCTCTTCTCACTTTAGACAAAGAGGCTATTCTCACGTGCACTGGAAACTGGGCTAAGGGAGCCCAGCCCAGTTTCCAGTGTGCATATGGACTGCCAGGAGCCATGCAGCTCCCAGTGGCAAGTCCGCTTAATTCCCCACCACCACCACCACACACACACCTTAAATGAAGTTAACAGAGTGAACGCTCAGCTAACCCCATTTGTTTGGTCATGTGCCGCTGCGGAGCAGCTCTGTGCCACGACAACTCACGAGGAGACCCCTGACCAGGAGGCTATAATCCCAGAATGCCCTGTGCACTCACACGGGGCAGTCTGGGACTCCTGGAGGCCAGGAGGCCCCCCCAATCCCTGCCGTCCCAATCAGCTCCATGACAGAGCCGGTAATCATGTTGGTGGCCGACCCTGGGAGAGCCGAGGAGATCAAGCAGAGAGCAGATCAATCCCACTCTCCCTGCAAACCCCCTGCAGGCTCTCCACACTGCTCATGTGGAGAACCGCAAAGAATAGCCAAGTTGGCCATCAATGTCTATTGTCCCACAGCAATGAGGGGCACATCAACATCTAAAGGAGGTGCTTCTTCACTAGCCCTTTTCCCTGGAATTGCCTTACTTTACCCATGGACCTTTAAAGGATATTGTTTTTAAAACGATACCGTTAACTTCCAGGGCTTTCTGAGTTTTCCTCCTGTGGGGTGGGTGTGTGTGTGTGTGTGTGTGTGTGTGTTTTAAGGCCTGGTTTGTGATTATTCTTTTGGTACCATTGCACCTCCAGCCTGCCCAGCATAGACAAAGTGCTTTTCAGGGCTCCTGTGCTTTTAAATTAGAACACTTTTTTGCAGGTTCAGCTATCTTATTGCTTCCATTGATTCCAATTGGGAGATTCCACTTGTGGGATTATTGAGTAGTTGCTGCTATAATTACCTTTCTGTGAAGTGTCCCATATCAGATCTCTGTTACTGTGGGCAACACTTTAATTACCAATTCCCTCTCTCCTCCCCCCCTTTCCCTTTAAAAATAGCAAAATAGTGCTATTTTTGTTATAAACGGGAAAGGGGGGAAATGAGAAGTAATCAGTAATTCACAGAGAGGCTATTCAAGGAGCAATTACTGACTAAACTCCCTACTGGGATCAACAGAATTAATAAAATGGGCTGAACTTGCAAGCAAAATTTGAAGTTGCCAGGGACCTTTGCTGAATGGAACTTACTTGTTAGCCGAAATTATCAAAAGATTTTGGGCATGCATAGATTTTTTTTTTAAAAAAAAAAAAATCTAGATGACCTGGGTTAACATAAGGCCCACATGGCATCTGATGGTGGCAGACGTGTATTTTAAGGTACTCTGCATCATTCATATGCAAAGTGCCAAGATTTAAAAGTCCAAAAGAGCATGTAGGCAGAGATGGAGAGGAGAGCTGGTCTTGTGGTAGCAAGCATGACTTGTCCCCATAGCTAAGCAGGGTCTGCCATGGTTGCATCTGAATGGGAGACTTGATGTGTGAGCGCTGCAAGATATTCCCCTCAGGGGATGAAGCCGCTTTGGGAAGAGCAGAAGCTTTCAAGTTCCCTCCCTGGCTTCTCCAAGATAGGGCTGAGAGAGACTCCTGCCTGCAACCTTGGAGAAGCCGCTGCCAATCTGTGAAGACAATACTGAGCTAGATAAACCAATGGTCTGACTCAGTATATGGCAGTTTCCTATGTTCTTCCTATGGTGAATGTTTACTCTTGCACTTCATGCATCCAGCACTTTCCCTCTAGTTTGGCTCCAATAAGAAAAGTAAGCCTTGCTTGGAGCACATAGGAGTGCAGTGTTCAGAGACATCTACTGAACACTGTCTCTGTAGATTCAGTAGATGCTACAGGGGACTTGAGTCTTAGACTTGAGTCAACAGAATCTTCTGGTCCCCTGTGCTTTCCTGCTCTGGGGGGCTGAGCATACTGTACACAGGATGCTGCTTTGTACCAAGTCAGACCATTGGTCCATCTAACTCAGTATTTTCCATAGGAATAGCTCTCCAGCTGCACTTGGGAATGCCGTAGAAGGAACCTGAGACTTTCTGCATGCAAAGCAAGTGCTCTGCCACAGAGCTGCAGTTCATCCCCATGGTGATCCCTGCCCATATGGAAGCCCCTCTGAGTTCTAGGGGCCACTGCAGCTTGTTCAGCACTGGGTCGGCTTCATGTCCCTTGGTATCAATATGATTTCTGTACAACATGATGGGCACCCTTTATTTTTCATACCAGCCCCATTAAAGAAAGAACCAATACTGCAAACACCTGCACCAGGTGAAGTGAACTATGAAAAGTTCATGCCACAATACTTTTGCTAACCTTTATGGTGTCAAAAGACTTGTTGCTGTTGTCGTTTTCATTTTCAGATGTATGGCTGGCAAGACTACATGTCCTGATTGCCAGGAAATTTGGAACCAACAAAAGGAAGTACATTTTCCACACAATGCATAATTAATCTATGGAATTCTCTGCCCTGGGATGTGGTGATGGCCACTGACCTGAAAGAAGCATAGACAAATTCATGGAGGACAGGTCTAGAAATGGTTACTAGTTTGATGGCTATAGGCCACCTCCAGCCTCAGAGTCAAGATGCCTCTAAATTCCAATTGCAGGGGAGCCACAGCAGAAGAGAGGGTATGCCCTCACCTCTTGCCTGTAGGCTTCTCAGAGGCATCTGGTGAGTCACTGTGTGAAACAGGATGCTGGACAAGATGGGCCCTGAGCCTGATCTAGCAGGGCTGTTCTTATGCACCCAGCGCATTCCTTCTTTCAGTGTAGACAAGCCAGATGTGACTAAATTCAAACCGTGGCTATGACCAAGGGAGTTCCAGCCCACAGACATTTGAAGCTGAAGACACAGAACAAATAGATTTTGGGGTCAATATTAGGTGGATCCACTGCAGTTGGGTTTTACGGAGTGGCAGCATTGAGCCCCATGTAAAAGGAGTGCATCTCTGCCCAACAAATGTTATAGCTAGGTTTTAGAGTCAGTGGGTTTATCATGCTTGTTCTATAAGCAGATGGCAGAGAGAAAGCCGCAGCTATGGTGACTATTATTTGGGATTTTAAAAGACAGAAGCCTAATTTCTTTGCACCACTGTTTGCATTGCAGCAACTAAATTAAGTGTGGGAGGGAGGTCAGAAGAACATGAAGTTTTGAATTACAGTTAGCTCCAGTTAAGAAATGTTTTTGTCCTTGCGAATGCATATCTGTTACTGACAGACTCCAAAAACCACCACTCCAACCTTGACAGTAAAAACCTAATGTTAAGTGGAAAGTATTTGCCAAGATTTAAAATTAGACCCACACATTACTTACAGATGTTTCAATGGGCCGGGGAGGGGGGGCCTTGCAATCCAACCACACTAAGTAATAAACCCAACAATTGTGTGCATTTTTTTATATTCCAAGTTAATTTTTATTATACAAGTAGCCATATGAAGAAGCTGTTGCATACTGCTTAAATTAAATGTGGAGGAATGAAATCAGCAGTATCCTTTTCCAGCATATGGTCCAGCAAATCAAATTACAAAGCTTTCCACATCTCATTAACTGCAATGAGTACAGTGAGTTTTATAATAAGCCACTTCCCCCCACCCGCCTCTGTCCCGTGAGTGGTGAACAGTGACTTGTCATGTAAATATTCTCACAGGATGACCCTTGTGCTGGGATTAAGAACTAATCTAAAAAGGGAAGGGTCATTTGGTCAAATCTGAGCATAACATTTCCGCATTATTGTTTTCCTTGGCACTGTAACTTGTGCTTTCCTGTAGCCCTGGCTGAAGGGGAAAAAAGAAATGCCTCTGATAATTTCATCGACAGTAAGTAACCCGCACGTTGTTTAATGAGCTTGGGCAGGCTTAGCGAACAATCAAGAATAAAATCAAAATGTTTTCATAAGGAAGGAGGAGGAGGAGGAGTTCTCTTCAGCAGTGAAAGTTTCACACAGAAATCCTCAGCTAATGCATTATTTCCATCAACAAACAAGAGGTCACTATAAATACTTCTCAAAATGTAAAATCTTAAATCCATAAGGCAGTGTTTCTCAGTCCTGTGATGACCAAGGTCAGTGGCAACACCAGAACAAACACTGAGAGGGGACACAGAAGGGATAGCATATATTTCTTGTGTTGTTAGCCTCCCAGAATACAATTTGTTATGGGGTGGCTAACAAAGTTGTTTATTTTTAATTTGTTGTTGTTGTTGTTGTTGTTATTATTATGAAATTAATAATAACAATAACAACTATTTGTTGTTACCTGGACAGGACTGAGCTCTCTCTCACAAATTCATAGGTACGCATCATGCTGCCTTATTCTGATTCCTGAAAGAGAAATAAAAGTATATTTCAGATATATGCTTCCATCCTAAATTTACCTTATTTGAAATCCTGTTGATACTGGTGGGAGTGACACTCAAATTGGCCTGCTTAGGAAGACAGACTTATTTCCATTTCTAGTTTACGACTCACCCTTGGGGCCAGCAATGGAAGGCAGAAAGAAAGGGGAGAATACTTGCTGTGCCTCCTCACTCCTCCAGGCCAGCTGTTTATCCTCAAGGCACACCTTTTTTTCTGAATTATAATGGAGAAAATTATACATAGACTGCATTCACATGATCCGGGTGATGCTGGTTAAAGAGTTAACTAGAAACGTTGAGCCCTGTGGAGCTGACTGTGAGAACCTAGTTTTTCTAACTGCTGTGGTTAAACCACATTTAACCAGGATAGATAATCATGATCAAATTGGATTTTTGTGTGTGTGTATTTTATTGCCTTTTTTGATCTTGTAAGCCACTTCAAATCCAATCGGTAAAAATTTAGCAGGGTAGAATCTTTTAAATTAAATAAATTAAATAAGTAACTCATGTAGATACAAGATAAGCTCCCTTTGTTGAAACATATTTTGGGCTCACAAGAGGTTTAAATTTTGTAAGTGATTTATTTCCTATGGCACACTAGTGAGCCCTGCTACAGTTTGCAACTTATGCCCCTAATGAGACTATAGTTTGTTCTACATTTCGAAAGTCCACATGCTCAGGTGCTTTTCATAGTAATCTGGGAGCTCATATTCAAGCTGTGAAAAACAAAGCTAGGACTTAAATCTTCAAAGTATAGGCTGTCTTTTTTCATCTGCACAAGGTGGGGGAACCCCCCACAGCACAATCTCCAGTTGGGAATCATGTGGCCTTCATTTCAAGTGAATTCCTAATTTTGCATCAGGGTTACTGGCTCCCTGCTCCTGTTCACAAATCATTAAAGAGGAATGCAATCTTTCTTTCACCACAAACTTAAAACTGTCTCTTTTAAGATATATTCATCATAAATAACAAACCGTGGCACCCCTTGAAAAAGCAGAAGGATCTCAAGACACTGATTCTTTATTTATTTATTTATTTTTAAAGAAAGAAGCAGCAACTCAGCCAGCCAGGCCAGCTTTAAAAGCTTGGGAGGAAAGAAAAGTCAACCAACTGTTTTTAGACAATTACGAAGTTGTTGGCCGATCTGATGTAGCCAGGCAGGAAATTCCACAGTGTTTGGAAGTGATTTGACAAAACGGTCTGGCACTTGCTGTCCTCCAATTTTGCTTTGGGAAGAGTTAATATGCTGTTGGTAGTTGGAGAGACCAAGAACAGAGGGAGGGAAAAGCCGATTCCGAACTGAAAATCAGTGACGGAAAAGGACATACTGCAGCAAAGTTGCAGTTTCCCTTTCCTGCAAGATAACAGATGGCGAACAATAGCAGATTCTGTATCAAATGCTTAACAGAATTTGAGATGAATTGCAAAAGTGCATACTAAAACGAGGGCAAGCAATACATATCTCATGCCAGCTTACAACCTGGCTTCTAAAATGAACAGCAAGTTGCAGACAGAACTCATGACTGCCATTGAAGGCTAGATCCTTTTGTGACTACAGTCCTATTCAGAAACTAGGTATGCCAAATAATCGTTTTGAGGGGGAGATGGAGGTTGGTGGGCCAAGGTCCCAATTCCAAAGTGGCCCACTGGCAAATCCCATTGGCACAACCGCCATCCCTTCCCCAAACACCAGTCTTCCACTTCTGGGTTTGCAACTGGGTGTCCAGTTAGTGCCCTTCAAGGACCAGTTCCTGACCTGTAATTTACAGCACACTGGTATGATTGCTTTTATTTTCAGAACTCAACTGGGACCATTATGAAGAGCGGGAGCTAAGACATTAATGTGATAGTGACATCTACAATCTGAATTGAGTGGCAAATTCCACTTATGTCCTTGTGCCATCCTGGCATGACCACAGTAGAAGCCTCAGAAGATTCTCTGCAACCACCATAAGGAGTGGACAGGAGACACTGGGATAAGTAAGTTAAAGGAGGAATTATATTTTATCTCTCATGTGATAGGAAACAGAAACAAAGGAGACCAAAGTATGACTGTGCCTTGCATCATTTGAAACACTTGTCAACTGCAAGTGGAAATCTACTTATTCTCGTACAGCTCTCACCATCATCCGCAGGACAGCTGCTCTATGTCCTAAGAGCAATACATGACCCCAGTCTTGTTCACTATTCCTTCCAAAGGTCAGGGTTTTCTTTTTCTTTCTTTCTTTCTTTTTCTTTTTGAAAAGCCAGTGTTATTTGTCCCTCTCCAATTAAGTACCTCTGATCAACTTGATTAAGGGAAATTGTAAGGCATGTGCCTTAATAGCCTAGAGCTGAAGCGTCATGATTTTTAGGCTCATCAGCCACGCTAATGAGCAAAAATTCTCTTCCTCCAAAACACACGTCTAACCACTTCTAATGGCTTCTTGCAAATGTTTCTTTTAAAGAAATCCTAGCCCCTCTCAGTCTCCCAAACAAGAAAAACATCCATGTAAAATAAACATGCGCTTTGAATGTCCCTGTCTGTGTTACAATATCTAATGAGTACATGAAATCCAGGCATAAACCACAAATGCTCGCCAGAGTGTTCTTCCTTAAGGAAAAACTGTGTCCAAGTATGCATAGTGACTCATTCATGCACCACTAAACCACATGCATCTACTCAGCAGTCTGTTCAGCACAGGCCATTCGTCGCTGTTGAGTCACCTTTTGACTTAGTTCCTCGTTGGCTTGCTATTTCTCCAGATGAACATTAGTCAGTGGGTTCCTATTATCCCTGCAGCCATATAAGACTTGCTAAGTTTTTGCTCTGTAGAAAATATGTACTATCACGATTCCTATACAAATATGATTTGTTGGTTACTTGCTATAAGAGCAGGAAGCTTAAAGGCCATATTTGGTCAGATGAAGAGTCCACATAGCCCAAGTAGCTTCAACCATAAACTGTCCTTGGCAATAAATAAAATGTTGGACCTTCTCCAAATGCAGCAGAGACAAATATCTTAGTAGCTATTTGGTAGTAGCACCCAAAAGTCACTCAAAAATGGGCTGCAAGAAAGCAAAACACTGCTTTAAAAAATAATAATCACACGACACTCACTGCTGCCTTGTAACACACACTACATGTCGGAGATCAGAACACCCAATTTTACAGTCAACCGTCACACATCCCTAAGTAAGGTTGCCACGTTTCCAGATTGGACTTCAGGAGTAAATGAACAGAAAAACTGGGGATTTCCTCATAATCAACAGAAATTTAACCCCTGGCCTGGTCATCAAGTCCAAGCAATCTATTTTAAATGTCAGGACTGGGCCCTGGGTAGCAACCATATAGCCATATTATTAAGACATCACATTTAGCTCACTTATCACAAGAAGCAAAGAAAGAGCAAATGATTACAATCCTAGCTCATAAGCTTCAGCTCAGTATTCACAAGCCCTGATTCTCTGTACATAGTGCCAAACTGAATATGTGTACAGTGATTTATATTATATTAAATTAATTTTTTTAACCTGTAGCCCCTTTGGGGTGCTTCCTAAAGACTGTGGGGGGGGGGGTCCTGCAAAGGTTCCCCCTCCCCCCCGCTGGCCTCTTAATTCACCACCACAGCCAGGCTGATTTTGGGGCCTGTCTGGGCCTGCAAAGATCGGTGTGGTGGCCATTTTAGAGGCAGCCATGCATGTTCAAATGGCCTCTGTGAGGCCTGGCATGGCCTAGGGCCTCACAGAGGCCATTTGAGCATGTGTGGTAGCCATTTTGGTTTCGGTGGCCATTTTAAAAAATTCTTTTTTAAAAATGGTGCCCCCCCTTCAAGTGGTGCCCGGGGCATGTGCCCTGCCTGCCCCACCCTAGATAAGGCCCTGCGTATCCAGCAGTCAATTTATGGGCCCAATATTCCATGTATGGCCCATGTACAGGGCAATTCTAGGTTCTCTTGGATGAAACTGATTATCTGGGCTCATTTCCAACCTGGCTTTAGAACAGGTCTTCGGTAATGAACCATCCTAGTAGAGTTGGTTGATGACCTTTGTCTAGTGACAGTGTCTGCCAGTTAATTATTCTGAACTTCTCGGCAGCTTTCAGTACTGTTGACTGTGACTGCATTCGCATGACCATGGGGAGCATGGTTGAAGAGTTAACTGTGATCACCAAGCTCTGCATGTTCCTGTGGAGTATGACATGAGAACCTGGAATTTCTAGGCAATCCCAGACAGATCTTTGTGGTTAAACATAATTTATTCCGGATTGATAACAAGGATCCGATCCTTGTTGTTGATCCTGGTTAAATGCTGTTTAAGCACAGCAGTTTGATCAGGATTGCCCAGAAACCCCAAATTCTCATGTCACGATCCACAGGAGCACATGGGGATCGGCAATCATGCTTAATGTTTTAGCCATAATTCCTGTGGTCATGGAAATGAAGCCTTAGATACTGTGGACCATATCTCTAGGGTGGTTATAGGGGCATTGCTTTGCAGTGATCCTATTATTGATTTTGTTCAGTCAATAAACTCCACATGTCTATGGGCCCATAACTCTGTTTCCCACATACCTCTACTTGGCTACCTGCAATCAATGGGCAAGTAAATTCTTTTGTCCATCTCCAGAATGCCATTCCTTCATGATGCCTGCCCTAGGGTGCAGGTTGGAGTCTGAATGGACCTCTTAGGAACAGCATAGTATAACCATTACTCCTACCAAAAACACTCCTTGATAGACCCTGCCTGAATCCAGAAGGCACTATTTAATTCAATAATGAACATCAATAACCAGGATTATTATATTAAGGTGCAGACAAGTCTTTACTGCACAAGTATGCATAAGTGTTTTCTGATCAGTTATAAACAGTATAAAAGACATAATCTATATTATTAATTCTCCTCGGTGTGCCTTGGAATGTGCGTCCCAACACCCAGCTGATTGGCTGGGCAGTAGAGGCGCCTGATTGGCCGAGGTGCACCCAGGAGGATTGGTTGCCATGGTGGCGGCATCCGGCTTTGGAGGCCAGAGGAGGTGGCAGGCCCAGCCTGGCTGCAGAGGCAAGGCACAGGAAGAGGGAAAGAAAGTGGGGGGAGAAGTGGCGGTGGGGAAGAGAGGCGGCTGGGCCTGGCATGGGCCAGCTGTGGTTAGGAAGCAGAGACTGGGGCAGAAGGTGCAGTGGCGGGGGGAGAGGTAGCTGCTGGCCCCAAATAGTGCACAGATGCTCTGTACAGGGTCTGCTAGTTGCATCTAAGTATATAAGTACATAGGAACATAGGAAGCTGCCATATACTGAGTCTGACCATTGGTCTATCTAGCTCAGTATTGTCTACACAGACTGGCAGCAGCTTCTCGAAGGTTGCAGGCAGGAATCTCTCTCAGCCCTAACTTGGAGATGCTGCCAGGGAGGGAACTTGGAACCTTCTGCTCTTCCCAGAGTGTCTCCATCCCCTGAGGGGAATATCTTACAGTACTCGCACATTTAGTCTCCCAATAATATGCAACCAGGGTGGACCCTTCTTAGCTAAGGGGACAAGTCATGCTTCCTACCATAAGACCAGCTCTCCTCTCCTCTCAGCACAAGTAATGTGCTGTACAATACAAATCTCTATGGAAATATCAGCTGGAAAAAATGTTTGATGGCTACTTCCCCCGACATATAGCTAAAGAACAAAACCCTAATAAAATGATTATGTGACACTTGTAGAACACAACATTTTTATGTAGTTTCAGAATACAAGTTGCTCTTTCCATCTAGATGACCCCCCCCCTTTTAAATGACTATTCAAGGTTTTCAAAAAGAACAAACTTACACAAAATTGAGAAATATACTCTGGTGAATCATCTACTAAGCACAATGATTCATATTAGATAATTTGATACAAACATTCAAAAAGTGGTGACCATCTCTGACGTACAGAAAATGGATATTATTATGGCCTGAATTTTCTCTTCCTTACAGTCTAGGGATGAAAACAGTGGAAGCCAAACATAAAAACTGGCAGCTTCTGCCTTGATTTGAATTCTATTTTATTTAGGAGGTGAGTTTTGATGTTACTACTGACTTGCATGGTTTGTTAATCCAGTCCCTAGAGATAGGGGATTGTGTCTGTTTCCATTTGTTATGAAGATTGTGAGTCATTTGGGGATAGGAAACCATTAGGCTATACACCCGATCATTCCGGGTTTGGGAGACCCCAAGCCCAGGTTAGCATAGGGGCAACACAGACTATTGCTGCCCCCTCCAGGCTCACATGCCCACCCGGCAAGTGTGGTGGCAGAGCCCAGAGCTCTGACCAGAGGAAAAGGATTCACGCTTGGTCCTCCAAGGACCCAGAATGCAAAGTGTGAGCAACAGAGTGGCTGGTCTTAATACTGCAGCAGCTCCACTCTTTGCAGTCACCCTTTCCCCTGGCTTGTTGCCTAAAATAGTGGCTGGCTGGTTGGGAGATCATGCACATGATTGCCCAATGAGGTGGGACAAATGGTTGCTTCATTCTACCTCGGGAAAGACCTGGGTACAGAAGCTGGGCTACTCAGGTCCGAAGCAGCCAAGACCAGGGGGCTCCTGATGCTCCAGACAACATGGGTTGCCTGGATTACCCCAGGTAGTTAGTGCCGTGTGAACAGCCTCCATCTTTGTTTTCTTTTGCTATGTAAACAGATTGAAATTGTTTTGTTGAAAAGCAGTATATTATCATTGTAAATACCAATAACGATTTGCTGCCCTGCATTAGCTTAACAACAAGCAGTACATTCAAGAGCAAAATCTTGCATGTGCTTTATTATAAGACCATCCTCAACAATTTGTAACTATAATAGTTTAGGATTTTTTTTGATTACACAACCCATGAGTTCCCTACTTTTAAAAAATTGTCATATGAGGATCTCTGAGCCCTCAGGCACTCCCTCAATACAAGAAAATAAGAGCCTATTAATCCATAACTCCACCATCATTTGGGAGACAATTGGTAGTTGATTTAGCATAATTTGACAGGTATATTGTACCACCTGAGCATTTCAATGATGTTTCTTGGAAGCTGGTATAGATAGTGAGTTTAAACGCATTTTGTGAAGCAATAACCCATGTTTTGATCTCTATTGCTTCTCCAAGGTCTTGTCTCCCAGGGATGGAAACAAGAGGGTTTTATAGGTTGCATAGTGAATATTGAGTTATAAGTGAATGACAGGATGATTTAGGTTTTAAGTGTGTTTTCTGAAAGACAATTTCTGTAGGGCTCAATTCGTTGCCTACTTGACTTGTAACGTGGAGCTGTTGTGAAAAGTGTTTTAGTTGTAAATATTGCAGAGGTGTCCCCCTTTTCCTTCCTACATCTTCCAATGTTAGCGTATGGTTCTGTTTCTTCAGCAGTACTACTGCTGTATTTGAACTGATCTTCGCTAATCTCTAAATTGCTTAGTGGGTTATGGGCCAAAAAATGTGGATGATATTTGATGGAAGCTAGTGGGGATAATCCTGGAATTGCCACCTCCGGCCACCTGTCTGAGGTTTTACTAATGTCCAGTACTACAGAATGATAAAAGGGCTAACTTTGACTCTGTATCAAATAAAGCTATCCAAGATGAGTGGTGACATTTCCCCCCCGATACATGGAGCGCCTTCATGTCAGAGTTGGTGCTCTAAATGTTATGGTTCCAGGGCTTTCTCCACCAGCTCTTCCTCATGTTGATTTGCCAAATCCCTGACCACTGAGTCCTGTTTCTCATCTCGGTCTTTTGGATCATCGTTGTCCTTCAGATAACAATATATTCAGCTCTCTCAACAGAATTATGCCTTCTACTCTTGTGGTGATTTGCCAGCTTTTGCAATCCTTGGGTACAAGAAGTCTGAAAGAGAACTCCCAAAAGCATTTTCCACCAGTTCCATACAAGAGCCCCGTTTAAGCATTATGCAAACTGGGGGCATTGTACTTATGTACAATATCCTCAAGAATGTGCTTGAAAGCCCTGCTCCTACCATGACATATGGCAAGACCCCTGCTCTTCCCCTCCCCACATTTACCCTGCTTGAAGAGACATATGCTCATAGAGATATCCTTCCCATGATCAGAGCTCTGGCATGCCCAGTATTCTGCATCATGAGGAGGATCTCTCAACAAGTAAGGCACTGGTCTCTGCAGATCAACTGGAAGATTTACAGTGGCATGCTTTTCATTATTAATTTGTCCCACTGTACAAGAAGCCCTCACACACAAAAACAAAACAAAAAACAGAGGTACAGGAGTTCAAACAGCATCATAATCATGTCCAGTGAATTTGAATTCCTGATTCCAGGCATGCCTGGTTTAATGTGGCTATTAGAGGGCAAGTATTGGGAGAAGAGGGCATTTTAACAGGGGCCAGGAGGCTTGAGTCTGGGCTTCAAGTCCATTAACACCATGAGGTGAAATTGTAGAAAATCCTTGAGAAAATTTATTCAAATTTCCCTGTATCTATATGAACTGTCTAGATGTTGGTATATTTTTTGGAGCCAATCAGAAGCCGTGTTAGAACAGAACAAGCTGCTGGGTCAGGCCCTCATTTAGAACAGTGAGAGAACAAGAGGATGCTTGTACAGGAAACACCAGGAGTCGAAATTGGCGAGACAGAGAGATGTATACCATCCTATCTGACATGCTCTCACAAGAACTACAACTCTCAGAGTTCTTCAGCTGTTGCTGGCATTTTGATGCACTGACAGGAGAAACCAACATGTTATGCCATCTGACTGGTAGCAGGAGGGAGAGACAAACACCATAATAATTAGTGATGCCGGTGAAGCTCTTCAGGTTTGGTCTTGGGACAGAAATTTGGTGTTCAAAAGAGATCACCTCTTGCAGCACTGAAATTTCCTTTCTGTTTGGAGTTAGTTTGCCAGCAATATTATTCCCGCCAAAACAACTTCCCCTCCAGCCCCACTTGTCAAAAGCCCACTTTTATCCTTCACTTACAGTCCTCAGGGCAGCTTGTGGGAACAGCAACAGCTTCTTTAACTTGTTTAAAATGATGCTGCATGAAACGTGCCCCCTAAACCTAGCTTCCTCCTACAGGGGCTCTTGGGAATAGGTACCTTCACAAAAGCTGCTACAATACCCATAGCCCTTGGAAAGACTCCTAATCCTCACATTCCCCACAAGGAGGACTTTTTTTTTTCTTTTTAAAGAAGCCTGCTGCAGCCCGGCGGAGGAGGCTGCAACAGCAGAGAACTGCCTTGTCAGTCGCCCCGGACAGTGCTCTGCTCTACAGTTAGAGCAGTGTTCATCTGAAGAATTGGATACTTCTGTGACTGAGAGGCTTGGGCATCTAGGACTCCCAACCATGGAAGCACCCACCATCATGGATACAGCGTCCGCCTCTTCAGACAGATGCTGCTCCAGCTGTAAGTGGCACACTGCTGAGGTGACTGATGGGGCTGGGACGGTACTTTATACGCTGTATGCAAGAACAGCATTTATTCTACAACATCGGATAGGGCTCTTGCCTCTCCTCGTTCAGGCTAGGCATTTAGTCTGGTCTTTTCAGTTGTAGTCTACTCAATAGTATCCTGGAAAATGGTTTTGTAGGTTAGGCCTGAAGACAACTTTAATTCCAATCAATGTTTCCCTAGTTTTCTACTACTAGTCTCTGCTTCAAGCCTTGCACTGAAGCCCCCTTGTATTCTCCAAGTTCCCTCTAATATGGGATGCAAACATATTGGTGGTGGTCCCCAGGACTATGATTCAGTATTGTCTGCTCAACTTTTGCATAACAATTCAGCAAACATGGCTTTTAAGCATTCAATTCTACTTCTGCAGCTTCTTAAAATTCCCTGCCACATAATTATCCTGATGGGAATGCAGGGAGATAATTGCTTTTAGAGGAAAGTTCTCTTTTGTTTCACATTCATCTGGCTTTTACAAATGGAACAAGAGACCTTGAGCAGCATAAATACTCATCCATGTGTCTCTAGTTATTTATTTACAAAGATAGACCTTGACAAATGTAATTTGTTCAATACAATTAAAAAGGACGCACGATAATTCATTTAGACCACACACACAAAAAAAGGCTTTAAAAGGAACACTGAAAATCGGCAGCTCTTGCTGCATCATGGAACACAATCAGCTGACTTTGAAGAAGTGGCAGGTGTTCTCGCTTACGGAATGTGGACCAGAAATAATATTTGAAGGAGTGGGAGAGAGAGAGTTAAGAACAGGAGCTATTCTTTATGCAGGCAATAATTATACAAATTAGATCTGTGAAAGCCAGGGAATGACTATGCCTTCAACCCTGTCTGCACACAATGGAACAATGGAAAAATTAATAATTAAATCTATTACTGACGTTCACAGCTCCACTCAAAGGATACCTAGCTAGTTCAAACACTTTGGTACTTTCATTTGAATAAATGCTTTTGCACACTTCCTGCATGATAGATGCATTATATTTTAAATAGAACCACTTATTTTTGTTGCCTTTATGCATTGAATTCACAAGGTCAAGCTTTAAAACACAGATGTTGAATTATATTTTCCATCCTACCATCCGTCTCCAAAACCCCCACACCAAATCCCAGTTGACCCACAACTTGCTTTCCCTCTGCCCACTGTAAAAGCTAACATGGTTAGAGGTGAGTGATAAACCTGTGTGTAGTTTCAAAGGGCAAGAAGAGCCCTTGAGAACCTCAAGGCATTCTGAATGCCTGTGTAGGTTTAAAGATTACTTTTTGCTTTATTTACTTCTTTTGGGGCCATGGAGAACACTGCCTGCTCACTTCCAGCTAAGTCATCTTTGCCCTGGGTTGGCTTGAATGGTTTTTCTTAGAGAGATTCACTTTAACATTTAAAAAAACAAACAAAACAAAACCCCACCCTTTATAAAACCATTTCCACTGAAGTAGGCTAAACATCTTTCGCCTTGTTCACTTTTTTCCAAGTCCATTCTCCTAAACAATTCTCTCCCTTTCCTTCAAATCAAGGATACAAACTAGAAAAAAATTGCAGACGCTGGGCTCCCCTTTCCCCTCCTATTGAGAAGGTGAAACATTTGTTGGCAGGTAAATGCATGTTGATATGCACATGTAGCAGCATGTAACAGACCCCTCCTTCTTCTGGATTGGTGCATTTTTTTAAAAAAAGCATTGGATTTTCTCCAAACATGCATTGCATGGGAATTTTCTGAATTGCAACTGCAATGACAAAGATTAAAACCTACCTATTAAAACAAATCATTCAACAGAGGAGTTGTACATTTGAAACTGAAAAGGGGTTTTATGGACAATAAAATGGTGAAACCTGACAGCCTTAGGGGGGCAAATCCTAAAATAATTTTTGGCATTACTTGTCAGGCCTCAGCATGAGTCTGATGTAGGTGCTAAGACTGAGGGAAGCTGGGCATTGGTCCAGAGAAGCAGAGACAGAGAGGTGTTGCCAGGGCCAGGCTGAAGGTCAAATTCCAGGAAAGGCTGACCAGAATCTGAAGAGCCAGATCAGGGCTGCCAACTCTGACTGAGGCTATTCCTGGAGAACCCCTCCTCTCCCCCACCCCCAACAACATCAAACCATTAACTTCTCCAGCATTGCTTTCATAGTCACCTGGAGACTCCTTTGTAATCCTTCAGGGCTGGTAACCCTAGGACAGAAGTAAGGGCTTAGTCACAGCCAGCCTAAGGTCACATTTGGGGAAAGAAGTAGTCTGCACTGGTGCCCATGTTGGTGACTAGTTGCTCAGACTGAGGAATTAGCAGAGAAAGCAGGCTTTTTTCTTTTCTTTTCTTTTCTTTAAATGTAGGCTTTTTTTGGATCAGGATTAGCCCTTGGGGTCAGCTCAGCAGACAATACCCAAGCAAGCTGGGATTACAGGCAGACAGCATCCTTAAACTCCAGTGCTTGGCCTAGTACAGGACTGAAGACGATGCTTTGTAATGTTAGGGAACCCCAAATTTGCCTTGTAACACTAATGCTGGGTGTAAGTATTTGCAGGAGAGTTTTGGCAAGAAGGCAGTGCTTAAAACTACTCTTAGGAGAATCTGTCTGGATCCCTTCCTTCTGCACCTGTCTCCAGAGGTACTCTTACCCCTGGAATTCAGGGCTGAAGTCCAGGGCCTCCATACCTCATGCTCCCCCCCCCAATCCTTTTTAGTCTGTCCTGGGTGGTGTACAGAGGCATATCTAGGGAAAATAGCGCCTAGGGCAAGCACTGAAATTGCGCCCCTGTCCAAACAGGAATGATGAGACTTGTAGTCAACAATATCTGGAAAGCCCTATTAAAAGGAACACTGTACCATCTAGACATGGTTGTTGATCAAAACCTGAAAACATGAGCCATCTCTGTAAAAGACTTAGAACAGTCAGGAGCTTTGCGAGGATTCCAAGCGTCATTTTCTCTGTCTCATCTCACTCTTAAAAAAAAAAAAACATGACTTTGTCCTAGAGGATCACCTGCCCAAATAGCCACTAGCAAAACAGGGGAAGAAGGTGGTGGTGGTGGTGGTGGTGGTGTGTGTGTGTCTATAAATCAGTGAATGATTCCTGCCAGCCTTTGTCTTATGATGACTGTTGGCTCATGATGGGGTATATGTGCATTCACCACACTAGTGCTTACTTTGACACCAAGAGGGAGGAGGATACATTAGTTTGCCACACTAGACAGAGGCATTTGTAACAGGAGCAGACAGCCAAGTTCTGCCAGGGCCAAAACCAGCCCCTGCCAGACTAAGAAATCATTGTAATTTGCCCCTTCCTGTCACAAGCAGTGTGCTGTTCTTTTATTATTGACTCTGACTCTCAGATATCCCAGTCATGGGTGGAAAATTCAGGGTCAATTTACAAGAGACACATTTTCTACATGGAAGTTTCTTCTGTGCAGGTGTTGTGCAGAAACCCATGTGTAGTGACCGCCAGGGGCATAGCAAGGTTGGAATGGGCCCAGAGACAAGATTTCAAAATGGGCCCCCAGACCCTCAAAGTCCAGGGCCTCCACACATCCCAGGCCCACAAGGATTTAAGTCTGATATTTCAAAATAAGTATGCTGCCTGGAAATACATTTCACTGAATACACACACACACACGCACACTTCACAATATATAGTGATATACATTGAGAACTATATATTTGTGCTACTTGTAATGCCTAGAACACACTAGCAATACTAATTATTAAAATGGGCCCCTTGCTGCAGATTAGCAGACTTTCAACCATGCAGTGTGAGCCTATGTATGTTTTCTCAGAATTCTGAACAAATTCAGTAAAGTTTGATTCCAGGAGGTTTTTCACAGGTTATTGGAGGTTATTGGAGAGCATTTCACAAACAAGAAAAATAAAATAAAATAAAATAAAATAAAATAAAATAAAATAAAATAAAATAAAATAAAATAAAAGCACAACACATGCTTCACAGTTCTCACTCAGACCTTCTGGGTTGCAAAACAACTTGAACATAAGTGCATTTATGAATAAATGAATAAATAAATATTTGTTCCAGAAGTTTTTGTAATTTTCTGCCATGAAACAAGCCACTTACAGGCCTTTTAAGATAGTTTTTGTTCTTAAAGCCAGCAAATTTTTCAATCTGTTTTAAATTAAATATTCAGAGACTTCTCAGTCTCGCTGCCCACCATATCAAAGTCCTAGGGCAAGCAGATCCCTATATACCCGGGATTGGGGTGGGGTGGGGGTAAACCACAAAAAGGAATTCACAGTCTACCTGGCAAAAGCCGTGCTGGATGGTCTGGGCAGAGGGTCTGCTGCAGAGAACTCTGCCTGCCTCCTTCCTGGCTTGCTTGGGGCCTCCCGAGTTCAGGCTTCAGGGAGGCCTACTCGGAGGCCTCTCTGGAAGCCCTGCCCACCCACCGATCATCTGAGAGGCAGAGAGAGAAGAGCTCTGGAGTTTGCAGGCTGCTCAGATCCTAGGTCTCACTGATCTTAGGCCGGAGCCGGAGGCAAAGCAAGCAGGATGGCAAGTGGCTAAGGGGCCCTGGGGCTGGGCAGGTGGGCAATGGGGTCGGGGTGGCAGGAACTGACGTGGCACTCCCTACTGAGTGGCGCCTAGGGCACATGCCATGGCTGCCCCCCCGCAGTTCCGCCTATGGTGTAGTTTGTGCCCTCAAGAACCTATTTGTCCAAAAATGATGCTAAACTTGCAGCAGGGGGGCCTCCAAAGGCCTTTAGGTCCAGGCTCCAAAATTACCTAGGTGCGCCTCTGCCTTCCTCACTTCCTCAAGGGGGGACCATGCCAAGAAGGTATGAGTCCAGACAGCAGCTTCCCTGTACCGTCTTCTTCTCCACTTCAAATTGGAGACCACAGCATTTGCATGCCGAACACTGGTCAATTCCTTCTCAACCAGAAGGGTTCCCATGCTAGGGCCAACTGCAGTTGCCATAGGACTGTTGGCTTCTCATGTACATTCGCTTTAAGTGGAAAGCCTACAGAGCATCAGGATGAGATGGCCATATGAGAGAACTGTGGGGTCAATTTCAGTTTTGCAACAGAATCCTGTATAAGTCTCAGGGGCGTAAGAGTCCTAGGCCTAGAGGGACTAGAGACAACTCACAGATAAGCTGAACTCTTTTCTCTTGCCAATGTAAGTTCTTTGCAGTGGACTTATTGCAGGGGGAGGGGGCTGCTCATTCACTATGCCTTTGTATTCAAGGCCCCAGTTGAGGACTCGGTCTTCTCCATACTGAAGGGCAATAGGTGTATTGATGTGGGCGGAACCAAGAAAGCATGCAGGAAGAATCTCTCAGTGCACAGAAGAAACACACAGATGGCAGACACAACAACCAGGAAGCAATTCAGTCCCAGTAACAAAGACAAAGAGAGCAAGAAGAACACAGAGCCGAGGAGCATAAGCAGATATGATTAATTCAAACATTCACTCTGGAGATGTATGTCCATCTCCAGAGTGACTCTCATTAGCAACACCTCTTGAAACGATGGGTAGAGAGGCACCCTCTGTGCCTTAAGGACAGGCCACAATGAATGCCTGTAATAAGTGGAGTCAGTCATCAAAATAACTCCATAAGGTAAGACCCTCTATCTTTATCAGTAGAAGATTTGATACCTTTTTGTGGGATACAGAAATGCAGAGAAACTCCATGCCCATTTAAATAGCAAATGGATATTCCAAGTCTTCTTGAATCAGATTCAACTTCTCTCCATCAGCCACGAAGTGTATTATATTTGGCACCAGGGCATTCCTTTCACTGGCGCCTCCGCTGAATAGAGATGTTATTCCGTCATGCTTATTTAAGCAGAAAGGGCATTATCATTCCTTCATACTGTAACAGCAGCTTGCCCAAGGTGTAATAAGGTTTCCAGTGATATGCCAGAAAGGTTTGGGAAAATAAGTAATGAGTGGTTGCCCTGTTAAATACCATCATGACAAATTTGCTAAGTGTTCAGCGAGATAAAACACAGCACTTTAAATGCCCAGCTAATCAATACAGAGCACTGAGTGTGCTATTCATTTTGTGAGGAAAGGGCAACCTTTTAAGGGTTATTCTTCTGGCACTGAGTCTATGCCGGAGTCCTTTTAGAATCTGATCAGTTTTTTGATACACAAGGTTAATTTGACTATTTGAGTTCTATGAAGTCATTAAAATCCCTTATAGCAAGACCATTAATTGTTGGTTAAGTCATCTGGACAGCCATAGAAAACTTACTTGGGGATAGTTCACAGAATACTTTACATGATCCTAAATGAATGAGTGTGTCTAGCAACATTAACATACCCTCTAGTATTTGGTAGATATAAATTAAAGTACAGTTGGATCCCAGCCCTGAGCAGAACTCGGGAACCCATGGAAGTCAGTTCCACTGCATTCAGAGAGACTTGAGGCTGATTCAGACATTATACTCTACAAGTGTACAGATGTCATGTATATGTTTGTGTGAATGACTGTACTTGTGTTCATTAAAAAAGTGAACCTGGATATAGTCCCCTCAAATGCATGGTAAAGACAGGAAGTGCACTTCTCTACCTGCGTTCAACATAACATGTGAATCACTGTACCTGTGTATAGATCTGTACTTGTGTTCACTGTACCCTCATACATGTATTGAACATAACGTGTGTATGGGCCTTGTGTTCCTGATAAACATGGTTAGGATTGCAGCCCAAGTGAGAGAGTATCAACTTAGCACATAGAAGAACAGGCCCTGCTAGGAGTGAACCAGCATGGCTTCTGCAAAGGTAAATCTTGCCTCACAAACCTTTTGGAGTTCTTTGAGAGTGTCAACAAGTGAGTGATCAAGGTGATCCAGTTGACATAGTATACCTGGACTTCCAAAAAGCTTTGACAAATTTCCTCATCAAAGACTCCTGAGGAAAGGTCATGAGATAAGGGGACAAGTACATGTGTGGATGGCTAACTGGTTGAAAGACAGGAAACAGAGGGTAGGTATGGGAATTTTCACAATGAAGTAAGAAGTGGGGTCCCCCAAGGGATCTGTACTGGGACTGGTGCTTTTTAATTTATTCATAAATGATCTAGAAGTAGTGGTAAGCAGCAAGGTGGCCAGATTTGCAGATGATATCCAAACTCTTTCGGGTAGTGAAATCCAAAATAGATTGTCAGGAACTCCAAAAGGATCTCTCCAAACTGGGTGGGTGGGCGACAAAGTGGCAAATGTGGTTCAGTGTTGGCAAGTGTAAGGTGATGCACATTGGGACGAAAAACCCCAATTTCAAGTATATGCTGATGGGATCTGAGCAGTCAATGACTGACCAGGAGAGGGATCTTGGGGTCATGGTGGACAGCTCGTTGAAAGTGTTGACTCAATGTGCAACAGCTGTGAAAAAGGCCAGTTCCATGCTATGGATCATTAGGAAGGGGATTGAAAATAAAACGGCTAATATTATAATACCCTTATACAAAACGATGGTGCGGCCACACCTGGAGTACTGTGTACAATTCTGATCACCACATCTTAAAAAGGACATTGTAGAACTGGAAAAGATGCAGAAGAGGGCTACCAAGATGATCAAGGGGTCTAGAGCACCTTTCTTATGAGGCAAGGCTACAACACCTGGGGCTTTTTAGTTTAGAAAAAAGATGACTGCGGGGAGACATGATATAGAGGTCTATAAAATCATGCATGGTGTGGAGAAAGTGGATAGAGATAAATTCTTCTCCCTCTTACATAACACTAGAACCAGGGGTCATCCCATGAAATTGATTGCCAGGAAATCTAGGACCAACAAACAGAAGTACTTTTTCACACAACGCATAATCAACTTGTGGAATTCTCTGCCATGAGATGTGGTGACAGCCAACAACCTGGATGGCTTTAAGAGGGGTTTGGATAACTTCATGGAGGAGAGGTCTATCAACAGCTACTAGATTGAGGCTGGAGGTGGCCTTTAGTCTTCCAAGGCAGGATGCCTCTGAGTACCAGTTGCGGGGGAGTAACAGCGAGAGAGAGGGCATGCCCTCAACTCCTGCCTGTGGCTTCCAGAAGCATCTGGTGGACCACTGTGCAAAACAGGATGCTGGACTAGATGGGCCTTGGGCCTGACCCAGCAGAGCTGTTCTAATGTCACTTGTGCTGAGAGGGTTGCTTTCTCTCCTACACACATCTGCTCAAGAATTAAGATCCTCTCTGGAGGTGCTTTTGCAGATCACCCGCAAAATGGGTCCACTGTCACCTTAAGTGAGGCAGGTGACCACCCATGATAGGGTTTTTTCTGTTGTGATGCCCAGCCTTTGGAGCACAATTCCCAGAGAGGCTCACATTCATCGAAGATATTCTGCTCGTGCAAGGAAGAGGGGCAATTCTTGCCAGTTCGGAACCCTCAAAAAGCAGCTCTTGAGGTTCCTTTCAGAGGGCTGCAGGAAGGATTGGCGAAAGTTTCCCCTTGTGCAAGCGGAACATTTTCTGTTCATGGAACTACTAGTCAGGATGCTGTCCGTTGTTGTAGGCCTGTCACTGCCTGCTGTGTGATGCATTCATTTACTCTGTGGTAGCCTGTCCTCCACTGACTTTAATGCCAAGAGGTTAATTGTTTTTTTGGAGGTACACTAGAAAAGCATAATTATCCTAACATCTCTTTTCAACAAATTCAGTGCATTTATACCACACAATGAATGCACTGTGTGACATGTCAGGCTATTCACAGCTTGGCGCCTTAGTGTTCATGCACGTGCCTTTACTTTTATGGGTGACTCATGCAAACAACATTTTAAATTAGGCGTTTCCTAAACTCAAAACATAGGAATCTGCCTTATACCAAGTCAGACCCTTGGCCCATCTAGCTCAGTACTGTCTACACTGACTGGCAGCAACTCTCCAAAGTTCCAAGCAGTTGGCCCTCCCAGCCCTACCTGGTGGTGCCAGGGTGTGAACCTGGATCTTCTGCATGCCAGCAGATACTCTACCACTGAGCTACAGCCCTATCCCCCAAGGGCAATATCTCACCGCACACCGTGCTCACACGCAGTCACCCATCCAAATGCAAACCAGGTGGACCCTGCTTAGCAAAGTGGGCAATTCATGCTCACTGCTGCAAGGCCAGCTGTTGTCCCCATGCAACAACAGGCACAACAAATCAAGACTGCCCCTGGTAAATAGGAACAGTTGGAAGGGATGCCTGTGTGTCCTCACTATCCAGAACATACAGCTTTTTCATCACCACGAAGTTGGACAGATAGTACATCTGAGGGCACAATTCAAGAAGCTGGTTTTGACCTATGCAGTTCTTAACAACTTAAAAGCCTCAGAGGCTGCTTTTGCTCTTCAGTATCATCACAGCCCTTCAGATCTGTACCATAGGGCTGGTATCAGAGATCAGCCTAGACAGAGCTGGCAAGGGCCCAGGGCAGAAGGACCCATTGCTGATCCCTGAGACCACCCTGTGTCCAGAGTCTTCATATGCTGATGGTGCTGGAATGAATCCCTTAGGGTCCACCCAGCGAGGAGGAAGCCCAGGAAGCACTTTGCTCAGGGCCCTGTGAAATCCAGAGGCCACTCTGAATATATGCTCAAAGTTCAGGCCACAAGGGCACCTAGCGAGATGTTCTCTATGGCTGCTCAACCCGGGGTGTCCAAAAATTCCATACCAGTAGACCCTCCAGAAAACCTGTAAAACTTTTCTCTTTGGGCCAGCCTTCAGTCATCAGAATTATGCAGATGCATTGATAACTTAGATTTAATTGGCTACTTTGTTGGTGGGTGAATGGGTTGTTTTGTTTTGAACACAGTTACCTGCCCTGAGCACTTGGGAAGGGGTGGAGGAGAAACTAGATAATAACTGGGAATGTATTTTAAAGTATTCTGCCATTCACCAGCATACTAAGTCTTACCTGCTTGCATGTATAACAAACCTGTCAGATCTAGTACCAAAGCAAAATAGCTATCTTTCTACTGGCCCAATGCATAGATTTTGAATAGAGTTGCCATATTCAAGCTTCCCAAATCCGGTTAGGCTAATTTGTATATTATGCAAATTATGTGGCAACTAATTTGCATTTTTAAAATTTATTTATTTGACAGATTTGTATACTTTCCCCTCCTTCTCTGCCCTCCCATGTGATCGGAACCAGAGTAAAATCCAAGCAGCACAATTAAAATACATGTAAATCCAGGTGGAATTTAGCAGCTGAGTAGAGGAGCCAAAATCCAGGAGTTACTCTAAATTCTGGGGGACATGGCAACCCTAATTTTGAAGGATATGTAAGGTGTAAGGGATGTAAGTTTGGTGGATCTCAGCAACTGGCACACACAGGAATGGAACAGAAAACTCTACCTTTCATACTCATATTTCTAGCCACATTTCATTTAGGGCTGCCATCTCTCCCAGAGAAAATGCCCTGGTCACCTCACTTTTGTACACATACTAATTCATCTAAATAAATGCATTTAGACTAATCTGAACAGGTAGCAATCTTAAATTCAGCTTTCTGGTTTCCTGTGGAATTGAGCTGGGATTAAATGTGAACTGTAGAAGTCTTAACCTCTTGTAGAAAGGCAGACCTGACAGCAAAACAAGAGTATCCCCACTAAAGCTGCAAGATGGCATCAGCACCAAGGAGGCCATCGGAAGGGCTTGCATTTCCATTGTGTGAGGTGCGAATTCCTCTTGCACCACCTAGTGGCTGCAATGCAAAATTACCATCAGTTTAATTTCTATTTCTAATCATGGTTCTGGTAATGTTTTTTAAAGCAGGACATTTTTCAAGCTTGCGTTTTCTCTAGCCATGAAAAGAGTCAGTTGCTTGCCAACTCCATGAAGCCTTTTCAACAGCTGCATAGACAGATGAAAAAGGGGGGAAATGGTTCGATTTTAGAAGAAGAGTGCCTTTCAAAAAGAAGTTATATGAGAATGTGCGACAGAGAAGCAATAGAAAGCATTGTGTGTTTGTGTTGCTACTTATCTTTCATGGTCACTGGGCTTGCAGTTAGATAATTGCCTCTTGATAATTGCTCAATGCAAGATAAGAGCTGAAGTAAGGCAGTTGGTTTTATCAGCCTTAGCATAAGATCCGTCAAGCAGAAGATTAAAGGGGAGGCCCACTGGCAATAGTACCTGTGGTAAAATACACAAATTGCCTATTTCTAATTAGTCCCCACTTTGCATCATAGCTGCAGTTCTCTGAATAGAAAAGGGAACTGAAGACTCGTGAAATGCAAGCCACTTACACAATCAGCAGAATCAGGCAGTCTTCGACTGTACCATTCCAAGTGGCGTGTGTGCAAGTCTGTCCATGTGCACTTATTACACAGAGGGGGAAAGTTTAATTGCACATGTGGAATCGTATTGTATGTAAGGGAACAGACTAAGCTGAACCCTTCTTGTGAACTTTGTTGTGTAAAGGTAAAGTATGCCATCAAGTCGATTTTGACTCCTGGTGCCCACAGAGCCCTGTGGTTTCCTTTGGTAGCCACCTTAAGTGGCGCAGTGGGGAAATGCTTGACTAATAAGCAGAAGGTTGCCAGTTTGAATCCCCGCTGGTATGTTTCCCAGAATATGGGAGACTCCTATATTGGGCAGCAGCAATATAGGAAGATGCTGAAAGGCATCATCTCATACTGTGAGGGAGGAGGCAATGGTAAACCCCTCCTGTATTCTACCAAAGAAAACCACAGGGCTCTGTGGGTGCCAGGAGTCAAAATCAACTCAACGCCACACTTTACCTTTACCTTACAGGGAGTTATTTAGATGGGGAACATTCAAACATACAATGCCTGCCACCTGCAGCTGAAGTACTTACATGCTTGTAAAAGTTTCCCCACTTGAATTGATTCATTGTACAAACCAGCCTGGTCTGGAGGTTTTCACATGGGGTGCATTCACATATTGGCCAAATATACCCCAAAGTCCCTGCGAATTATCCAGGAGCACTTCACACACAATTTGGATTTTTCATCACGCGTTAAGAGTGTAGCCCGATTTATATCTGGAGTAAGAAAAACCACTTTTTGTTTCTGGTTTTGGGGACAACTTTGAACTTGCAGTAAAGGCTAGCAGAAAACCTTCAGTAATGCCTGCTATCTGGGAAGGCTCCTGGGCCCAATTCAAGACTAAATACATAAGGCCTGTTGCTGCTTCCCACCACTGTGATTCAGGCCTGGATCTGTGCAATCTAGAAACAGATGTGGACCCCTCTCATTTTTATTTGGTGACTATCTTGGTGGCACCTCAAGCCATCAATTTCTCGATTCATCATTTTCATTCCCTGTGCCTGTAGCCTGAAGAAGCAAGTAATGACCATGGTCAGCAGGACGATTGCCAACTTCCACCCCCTTTAACAGGATGTTTTTGCTTTTGACAGCTCTAGGGAGAAGTAGAAATTCGTCCTGTGAAGCTTTTCCCAGTTGCATGCCAGGAAAAGCTTCATAGATGAAACTGCTTGTTATGAAGCTGTTCAAGATACAGCAGGGATGCCAAAAAAAATCTTTTTTAAAAGCACTGCACAGAAACTGGAATTAATTGAAGGGTAGGCCTGCATGTCTTATAGCCCACCAAGCTGAATGAAATCCACCAGTAGGGTTACTAATCCTCCTGGATTGGCCCAGAGTCTGCCAAAACGGGCATTTATTTATTTATTTATTTATTTATTTATTTATTTATTTATTTATTTATTTGTTATTAAAAGCAATCCCGGAGTTTTTAATGGCTTGATATTATGGGGGAAATAGTGTGGTGGTGAGATCTCCCAAACTAGCTTCAGTCAGATGGCAGACCTACTACAAGCTCTCTCTTAGAGCCTGCCAGGTCCTCAACATCAAGGCTATTTATGGCGTTCTGGGCAGGTGGCAAAAACGGGCCACTTACTGAACCCCTGCTGGATTTCTGCTCATGGGTGGAAGCAGAGCTAGGACACTCCTTGCTATGGAGTGTTGGAACAATGGAAGGTTGCACTTTCAGCAATCAAAAAATCATCCTGAAATTTACAGTTTAGATTAGATTCGATCCAACCAAAAACAAAAGTTTATTTTGTGAAATTTTAACTGTTTTTACTCTGCTTTATATTGTGTTGTATTATATTGTATATATGTGCACCGCCTAGAGATGCACATATCAGGCGGTATAAAAATATGATAAAGAAATAAAACACGCTCATTTGACACAAGTCACTTTTGTGCACTGGGGATGACAAATTCTGGAGGATGCATGGAAAGGGCTCAGTTACTTTTTTGTGGGGTGAAGAGTAGTCCTTCCATTTTGGAGAGAGGAATTAACCCAAATCAGCATGGTCCTTAGTGCCGCATACTAGTGTCTCGTTCTTTCAGACAAGTATACTACATATTATCTTCAGGCATGTCCTTGTGGTCTTGAAAATGATTCTAAGAAAGTTGCTTCTGAGAGGCCTGAAAAGCAAAACACAAAAACAAACAAAAACAAACAAACCCTTTTCAGAGATGAAACAATGGATGCTTGACTGGGTCAGCCTGCCCAAGAGAAGTTGACATTCTACAAGAAGGGAAATGAGTCAACATTTCAGGAATCGGGCGAATTTGTAGACCTGTTTGGGATATGAACACTAGTCTAATGGACCCATAGTATATTACCCAGCCATTGAACAGAACTTCTCCCTTTTTGCTCCTTCATTCACTTTTCCCTCTGAAATTTATTATAACAGGAAGGAAAGTAGAGGTTGGGTAGGCAAGAGAGAATTAGGACAATAAAAGAGAAGAGGGAGGGAGTATTGGGACGGACAAGGGAATGGGAAGAGTATTAATGCTGTTAAAAAAACAACCTTGTTCTATGTCAAAAAAGCAGTACAAACACTCAAAGAAAAGAATGAAGAAAATCAGCCTGCTAGAGGTTTTACTATTTCTGCTGTTCAACAGGTGATTGAATAGCAGCATTGCTATCAAGCAATTACTATGCACTTTTTAAAAAAAGAATGTTTTTTTACAATTGCATTTTAGGTTGTATGCCTTTGGGTCAAGAAGCGGTCTATAAATTTTAACAACAATAAATACATATCCGAAGTGCAAATGAGAATCTTGATTTAAATCAATGATTTCAATTTCTTTCTTTCTTTTGCAGCAGTTTAAAATCCATCAATCCTGTTGACAGGGAATGATTTCAAGGGATTGAAACAGAAGATGTCCCTGCTACCTTGGCAAAGAGGCACCTTTTAATGTGGTGATTCTCTTTATTTAGCAGGGGGAGAGTAACTGGCCCTATCCACTCCCAGCACAGTACTTCCAGTGACTGTTGCTGGTGTCTATCTTATGTTTCTTTTTAGATTGTGAGCCCTTTGGGGACAGGGTTCCATTTTGTTTATCTTATTTATTTGTTATTTCTCTGTGTGAACAGCCCTGAGCCATTTTTGGAAGGGCGGTATAGAAATCGAATAAAATAAAATAAAATAAAATAAAATAAAATAAAATAAAATAAATTGTGGCACTGTAACCCTAAAGAGATGCAGGCCAAGAAGCAGGGGAGGGGCCCCAATATTTATTTAATCATACAAACATATTTCCATACTACCCCAAACTTGTGTCTCTTGGCAGTTTACAATAGAAATCATTTAAACATTAAAATAGTTTAAGAACCCAACATTAAAAATATTAAAACTATAACTCTAATTAAATGCCTGGGTGAACAAATATGTCTCCAGTGCCATTTTAAAAGTTGTCGGAGATGGAGAGGCTCTTATCTCAACAGGGAGCACATTCCAAAGCCCAGGGGCAGCAAGGGAGAAAGCCCATCCCCAACTAGGCACCGGACAAGCCAGTGGCAACCACAGATGAACCCCTCCAGATGATCTCAATGGGCAATGGGGCTCAAGGCAAAGAAGATGTTCTCTTAAAAAGCCAGGGTCTAAGCTGTTTAGGGCTTTATAGGTAAATATCAATTACTGGTGTAAACTAAACCGGCAGTTCCTTATATATTGACTTCTAGTTTCCTCAAAAGTTCTAGTGCAGAAACTTAGCACTGAAACAAGACTGAAGGCCTTGATAGTGGCTCAAACTATTTTTGGAAGAGAGTGTGAAAGAACCCTATCAAATTAAGCTATGAGGCAGGAAAAAGCCTCATTCTGGTTTGATTTAATGACCAATCTATATATTAACTGCTGATCTTAAGCTTCAGTCCTCCACACACCTACTGTGGAGTAAGTCCCATTGAACTCAATGGAAGACTTGTGAACAGAATCATATTGTTAGTTCCACAGTATTCCTATAGTGTGAGTTTACAAGAATAACCAGATTTCAGATCATAACGAACTCATGACTAGTTGACTACTATGACTACTATGACTGGTTCTCTCAGAAGAATTTCTCTCTCACACACACACAATTAAAATTGCACAGAAGTAAAAAAATAAATAAATTGAGAAAACTTGCAGAGAACTAGGGCTGCAAATGTCTTTCATTTTAAAGCTTTGAGTTTCAGTCTTTATTATATTTAGACTGTTACCCTAAATACACTTACCAGGTCTCATTGAATTCAGTGGGAGTTGCTTCCAGGTAAACAAAAGCTGTTCATAGGCAGCATATTCAGGCTTTTTCGTGTTCCTTAGGCCCATCGTTCTTAAAAACCGACATGATGGGTTATAAAAAGTTTTGTTTGCCTATTGTCTGAAAGGTATAGTATCAATAAAGGGATTTTTAAGAGGAGGAGGTTGGTTTATTCTGTTTCACTTGAGTCATTTATGATATGATATGCAGCCAGAGAGACTCAGTTTATTGACCCTAGTTCATCTAAGTACTCAGACCGAAATAATAATAAACTCAAACTCCAGAAGGGAAATAGAGAAGGCACATTTGGTGCATGTTTCACATGAACTCTGGAGAACAATAGTCACAAGCCAACTGATTTACCACTTCTCCAAAAAGGTCCACCACTTCACTATGTTAGCACAGGTCTATGAGGAGATTAAACAATTAGATAACTAAAATAAGAAAGACAGTTTCAGTAAAACCGATGACATGAAACCACAGACTGTCGCTATCCCTGCAAGGAGAGAAATGCTGGCATGACAATTGTTCATGACTCCCAAATGCCTCAGATGGAGGATGCCACGCACAGGAAGGTCACTCTACTCATACATAAAAGAGAAAAACCTTCTAGAGGGGGTGGGGAGAGAAAAAGCAGGGAGACACAGAGACATCAGGGTTCAAACAAAGTTTTATGAGGACAGTTAGAGTGCACACAGCTTGTAAAAAGCCTAAAAATGACAACAAGCTGTAGCTTGATACAGAGTCATCTCCGAAAAGTATACTATAAGGATACACTGTAGATTTTATGAGATGTTTAACATTGCCAACAGGTGATTGAATAGCCTTTCATAGGACAAGAGAAAAATCCTTGCCCTCGCAAACAGCAAAGAGAAAAGGACAGTATGTATAACCTACATTTAGATGTGTCCCTTTAGTCAAGGCTATCCCAGGGTTGCCAACTAGTGACCTTGATAGAGGACATGCAATTATTTGGGGGACCAAATGCTTCCCCCCCCCTTTTTCTTTTTTGCATTTGGGGGAAAAGAGACTATTTTGGAGACCAAATGACTTTTTTTTGCATGTGTTGGGGTGTCCAAAGTTCTGGGGAGCAACAGGAACATTTTGATCACTTAGAACACTTTGCTCTCATGAGCAGCTTCTGTTCCTCAATCCCCTTCCCCTTCCTACTGACCATCTGTCCAATGGGGAAGCCAGAGGGGAGGCAGTGGCAGGTTGCTTCAATGGCAAATTGCAGAGCCACATTATGCAGGAGCACAGATAGGTGGGCCCAATGGCTTGCTATTATGGGTGCAGCTTGCTTCAGTCATGTGGTGAGGGTGGCAGTGAGAAGTCAACAGTTACAGTACCCCTGCTGCTGACTGAATAAAAAGGCACCTTTTAAGATGGTGAATCTCTTCTATTTATCATGGGGAGAGCAAATAGACCTATCCAACCCCAGCACAGCATTCCTTCAGGGGGTGATGCTGGTGTTACCTGCCCTTTTGGGACAGCAGAGCATCTTGTTTTTCTGTGAAAACCATCTTGGAAAGCAGTATATAGATGTTTGTGGTCATAGAGAACAACAAGCAAGTGGGAGAAAAAGGCACCACTGCACCAACATGCGAAGGGGTTGTTAGGCTGGCTCAGTCGGAGCTAGCTGGCTGCCCTGCCTCGTGCCACGAGGTAAAGTTGTTGGCCTGGCTGGAGAGAGCAGGCTGGGGGAGGAGGACTGTGTGTGGGGTAAACCTGAAGAGGAGAAGAATTTATGGTTAAGAAGCTGGGGCCTTGAAAACTCAGCACCTAGACAGCAGACAGCTGAGCTGGGCGCTTTCCAGATTAGAACCTGCAACGGAGTCACGGTGTATCTCTGAAGTGTGCTTCCACACTTCCTGTGTTGTGAAACCACAGTCCCTACACTGACAACATGGTGCCATTCATATTTCCAATGCCTTGTTTCAAATTTAATCACTGTGATATAGTGCTATAACGTTGTATATCCAGTGTTAAAAAGTAGTGATGTGCCCAGACCGGTTCGGAGGCCATTCTACAGGCCTCCAGACCGGTCCGGACACGGGGTTGTACAGTTCGGAAGGATTGGGGTGGGGGGTTCCATTAAGGGCGGGGGAGGTTTTACTTACCCCTCCCGCGCTTTCCCCACTCCGGTGCCATATTTACTTTACAAATCGGACGGCAGGATACCTCCCTGCCGCCCCCTTCCCCGCTGGCTCCTTGTTCTTTTCAAATCGGCCGGCAGGATACTTCCCTGCTGCCCCTTTGCCCGCTTGGCTCGTTGTTCTTTCCAAAATTGGGTGGCAGGATACCTCCCTGCCGCCCCTTTCCAGGCTTGGCTGCAAAAGGCTTTAAGAAGCCTTTTGCAGCCAAGCAGGGAAAGGGGCGGCAGGGAAGTATCCTGCTGCCCGATTATGGAAAGGAGCCCAGTGGAAAAGGGGCGGCAGGGAGGTATCCTGCCACCCGATTTGTAAAGTAAATACAGCACTGGAGTGGGGAAAGCGCGGGTGGGGTAAGTAAACCCTCTCCCACCCTTAATGGAACCCCCCACCCCAGTGCCGGACCGCAGCTCCGCGGTTCCGTGCACACCCCTATTAAAAAGTTGGGTTTTTTCCAGGTTGTTTGTTTTCACAAAACTGCTCCCCCTGCTGGGGACTTTGCTATTTATGTTTTGAATGCTATTTGCCTGAACGGAAGTATTTTGCCACTGCTGAGAGACTAATCTGGAAAGTGCCCTGGTCATCAGCTTCACAGTGGTGAGTTGTATTTCTTATTTATTTATTTATTTATTTATTTATTTATTTATTTAGACATTTTTATACCGCCCAAAACTTACGTCTCTGGGCGGTTTACAACAGAATAAAAACAAAGTAAAACATTTGTTAAGACAAAAATAGGGGGACACACCCACATTACAACAATTTAAAATTTTTAAAATAATATTTTAAAACAACATTAAAGCCATTAAAACCATTAAAACAACATTAATTAAAAGCCTGGGTGAAGAAATGTGTTTTTAAAGACTTTTTAAAAGCTGTCAGAGATGGGGAGGCTCTTATTTCACTAGGGAGTGCATTCCAAAGCCTCAGGGCAGCAATGGAGACGGCCCGTCCCTGAGTGGCCACCAGGCGAGCCGGTGGCAGCTGCAGACGGACCTCTCCAGCAGATCTCAGTGGGCAGTGGGGTTCATGCAGAAGAAGGGGTTCTCTTACATACCCAGGGCCCAAACTGCTTAGGGCTTTATAGGTTATAACCAGCACCTTGTATTTTGCCCGGAAACATATTGGCAGCCAGTGTAGCTCCTTCAATACAGGAGTTATATGGTCTCTCTGAAATGACTCAGAGACCAGCCTGGCTGCCGCATTCTGGACCAGCTGTAGTTTCCGGACTACATACAAGGACAGCCCCACATAGAGTGCATTACAGCAATCCAGTCCAACCCCCTCAGACGCTCCAGAAGGATACTATGGTCGATAGTATCGAAAGCCGCCGAGAGCTCCAAAAGGATCAACAGTCACACTTCCTCTGTCAATTGCCAATTGGAGATCATCCATCAGGCCAACCAAGGCAGTCTCCTTGTTTGGCCTGGAGATAATTTAATTCTTCTCAAATTATCCAATTTTAATCAAAATATGCATACATAATACCAATTAACCTATGCAAATTTTATGCAAAGTGGAGACTTTTGTGAAAAGCGCCCTCTATTTCCACTTGTTTGGTGATGGGTATCTACTTTTTTCACCATCTGGACCTGGCAATAGAATCTACCAAGTTTAAGATGCACCATTCAAGCCAAAAAAGGGTGGAATCCTCTAGAAGTGTATTTTAAGGCCTTGTACAGTCCCTTCTGTCAGCACATACTGTCTCCTCAATTTGGAGGAGAATTTTAAGATGGTGGTTGTATTCTATCTAGTAGTATTTTTTGTTTTGTGATTTTAGAAGTTTGTCCCAGTGGGATCCTGTAGAGAGTGGCATCAGACAGGAAAAGGAGGGAAAGGAGAAGGAGAAAAATGGAGTCTCTGAATAAATTCTTAGTGAAATCCAATTAAGACCACTTTGTGTTTATAAGGGAAGCAGCTATAAAACAATGGCCAACTGTTGAGTTAAAATGCGGGTAAATTTCGCACTGGATATCTTCTAAGTGATCCATGATCTTGCTACTGTGATTAGCTTTTGTTGTTCATATCACTACCGTGTTATATTCTGATAGGTGATCTCCCATCACATTTACGAATTATGATTCAAGAGTTCCCCCCACCCTCCATCTTCAATCAATGATCTCTCATTAGAAGGTACAGAGGATGGTAATATTGCTATTTACCTAGTGTGAACCCGATTGTGCCTGTTCTCTCCTCCGTTTTGCCTCAGGTCAGCATGCACCTGTTTGCAATACTGGACTCCCTGTTAATGCAGCCTGGCACATGTTGTTCATTTGTTGACCCCCATTTGCCCTTACAGAAAAACTTTCAGGAACGTCTTGAGAAAAAGCAGCATGACACCAGAGCACCTCAGTGACACATTGGCATCTGGATGTTTTTGGCAAAGCGGGGGGTGGGGGAGAGTGTCTTTGTGGAAATATTGAGCAAAAAATCTTAAAAGTAAATCAAACAAAGGTCACATGTTGCACTTGGTTATCACAAGACAGCATCGAAGGAAGATTGATGCAGAACAATTATTGAAGGAAAATTAAGAGCCCTGAAAAGAGGAGGTGAACTTGGGAAGGAATGGCATGAAAGCAATTCTGAATTGAAACCTGCTTGGCGAAAAGTGAGCACAAAAACCAAACTTTTTTTTTTAAGATCATTAATCAGTTGAATCTTTACATTCACTTATTATTTCAGTAATCTGTACACTGGTTTGTAAGATCAGTGATTACCTCTATTTTACAGTTACAGCAGCTGAAGTAGATGAAGGACAGGGCCTTGTCGAAGCCCTGCCCTCCATGATTTCATGATTAAGGTGAGACTTGAATTTTAAAAAACCTTCCCTGCCCATAGCTCATTCTCCTACTATGCTACACTGGTCTCTTAAATAAAAATATCCACCAGCAATATTAAGGATTTCATTTTAAGGAAACCCACATACTATATAACAATCAGGGCTTTAACAAACAGCCTCACTGGGTAACAGGTTACCATGACATACCCGCCCTCACCCCAACACTTTACTAAAACAGGGACCCCAGGAAACATCTCAGTTCTTATGTCCAAGATCCCCATGACCTGAAGTTTCTGTGCCATCACATTCGTTTACTTTACAACTCCACCCATTTAAAAGCCAGGAGGGTTTTTGTCTTTGGGTAAATACATACAATAGAACCCTGTTCAGGCATTATCCTCTTTGCATACAGTCAATGCATAAACCCCTCGTGTGTTCAGCAGCACGGCCCTGTGAGGAGAAGTGCTGAACATAAGGTGTTTAGGGACATGGCCACTCAGCATGGTGTGTGTGTGTGTGTGTGTGCGCGTGTGTGCAGCTAGCTAGCACAATTTAAATGTTCTCTCTGACATGATGGCTGGACTCAGAGAGGATAATGCCTGTTCGGGCATTAGGTTATCAACTGTCCAAAATATATCTCAGCAGCTGTGGTATATAAAATGGCAGAATGTGTACTGCATGTTGCCTTAGTGTTAATGTAAACACATGGAGCTGCTGTATACAGAGTTACACACTATTGGTCTTTCTAGGTCAGTATTCGCTATACTGACTGACAGAGGCCTTTCCCAGCCTTATTTGGAGATTCCAAGGATTCTGCGTGGAACCTTCTGCATTCGAAGCTGGATACAAGATGTGTCCAGCACTTAGAAAATCAGCTTCTAGAACCCCTCCCTGGGGAGAAAGAGAACCCTGAGGAATCACAGCTCTAGCAATTCATATTAGAATTTTTCAAGAAGGCACTTCCAGAAGCCAAATGCAGGCCTGACCTATAGTATGCTTTTCCACACCAGGATATTCCTTAAATAGTAAGTGCACCATTTGAGCATGTCTCCCTCTGCAGCATACCATTCCTTAACCATGTGGCATTCTTCCAAACTGCCCTTCTACCATAACCTTTTTTTAAAAAGGAGAATTCAGAACTGCATATTAATTCACATGTGTAGTGCACACTGCTGTTACACATACCTATGCATTTCCCCAGTTTCTCCATACAAAGTCATATTCTGCCTAGAGTAACATTCTATAGTATTTAGAAGCCTTACAAAGAGTGAGATAAAACAGAACTGGGATTTGACAGCACGGTTGCAGAAGGTCTTTTTCTTTTTCTTTTCTTTTCTTGGTGAAGACTCTGTGGAGCAGCAGTGGAGTCTGCAGAAAGTGTCTTTGGCAGGGGAAGGAGAAATGGGTATACTTGATCAGAGTCTGAGTTAGAGGAGCCTGGACTAGTCACTTTACTTTTCTCACTGTCAGTCACTTTTAACATCATCTAACATAATACACCTTTTGCTTGACTTAAATTTTGGAACTGCACATTTTGTGTATGGTTACACATTTTTAAAAGCCTTGCCTTCTACACATGGGCCAACTACTACTTTAAAGTGGTACAGTTGGCAACAAGCAGGAACAAGACTTCTGTAGTGGCGCCATGCCTCTTTGCCCAAGAATGTTCATCTGGCTTCTACTCTGGCTGGTTTTAAGGGGGTCCTAAAAACCCTTTTCCGCCCTGGCTGGCTTTTAATCTATGACTTTAACATCTTGGCTTATGTTGTCTTCTTCTTTGGATTTCATGTGTGCTTGTGTTAAATTTCTGCACTTTGAGAAAGATGCATATAGAAAATGTTTTAAATGAATTCAATAAACAGATGAACTAGAGTGTGGATTGGGATTCCTAAACAAGTAAATCTTGAGGGCCTGCTCCTGAAATCACTGAGAAGGCAGCCAAAATGTCTCAGCAGCTTTGCATTTTAGGCGGATGTAGGTAAAGAAATTGTCATCAGTGCAGTTCTTTAATTCCACCTTGGAAATAGGCTGGGGGTGGGGAACTACCACACAAATCAGGCTTGGACAAATTTAGTATTTGCACATCTGTTCCAAGCCCTGTCCAAAGGGAGGGTCAAATGTGCTAGCTCCAGTGTTCAGAAATCTGCTGCTTGTGGCATTTTCATTTCGGGCCTAATTGGAGGGTTGATAATTAATCCTGAAGCCCAGAGGAGCACTATTCTTGCCAGCTAGGTTTCTACTACACCATAAAAAAAATCTCCTGAAACCTAAGAGATTATCCATCAGCAAACACCACCCAGCTTTTCATAACCTTCAGACTATTAAGGCCTATTTTTCAGATAAGCTGGCAGAACTTTTGTGGCACTGTACTTGATTTTTACTATGTACAGTGCAATACACAATATAGGTCACCTCTAATTTCAACCACTCTTTATGTGGAGAAAGGCTGGGTTGCTACCAATTGGTATTAGGAAAGAACTTGCTTCCTTCTTCGCTAGTGAATATCTACAATGAGAACAAGAATCCAGAAGGGAGCTCTAGAAATGCATAGAGCAAGTAGGCTGTAGGGCATGGTATGAGGATTGTAGTAGTCACAGGAATTCCTTTCTAGATAACAGGGGAAAGAGGGCAAATGCATCTACGTGGGTGGAGCTGTGTTTCACGCTCATCACAAGAATTCCATCCCATCTGAGAATGCAGGTAGGCTGGAGCCCACCTCACACATGTAGCACGTTAGCAGAGCCCATCATTTGCAGAGAGAGACACTAACACAATTAAAGTCTGCCCAAACCAAATAAGTAGCTGCCAAAGCAAATACTTCACTGTGGGAAGTTCTGTCCATTCAGTTGCCTTATGAGCAACCACACACTTGAATGACTGAACATGTAAATTAGACCTGTGGTTGAAATTTTAGTTGTCTGTTTAACATCCTAATCAATTACATCCTAATCTATTTGTCATTTCCTTATAGTAAAGTCTCCTAGTGAATGCACTTATTCTGAACACCTGGAAGGTGGCAGTTTCTCTCATGTTAGCTAATGTAAAAGTTACCATGAGTAAGTAGATTATATTAATATTTTCCTTTTCTGCAAATTGAATAATATGGCATACAGTCTATTATAGGAACTTATCAGAACCAAAATGCCCTCAAGTTCAAAGCCAATAAGCCTGGGTGAAGACCCAGATGTACATGATATGTTGCCAGCAGTGTTCCCTATAACAGGGATTCCCAGATGTTGTTGACAACTCCCATAATCTACAGCCAAAAGCCATTGCTGCTGGGGATGCTGGGAGTTGTAGTGAACAGCATCTGGGAATCCCTGTTAGAGGGAAGAGTGGTTCCCAGTGTCTTCAACCCAAAGAAGCCGGGGGAGGGGGGGCACAAAGCAAAATACACACCCCATACTGGAAGACTGTCAACTTTCCCTTCCTGCTGCAGTTTCTTGTACCTCTAGGAATGGTGCTCTTCAGATTCCCAGAGCTTCAGGGACATATACATTTCACTGTGCCAGTCAAGGTACTGGCTAATTTTAGATACAGGCTAGAATGAAAAGTAATCTCTAAGCCACCCACTCATTAAACAGGGCACAGGGAAGAGGACGTTGACATATCTGTGCAGTCAGCATAGCAACATTGTCTTCAGAAGTCCAAAGTTTTTGCTTGCTCTGAGCTCCACCAATTAAATGGGGAGAAGGAATTTTAATCTGTGATTAAAAATGTTAGTTGACTAATCTGCTGATTAAAATCTATTAAGGCTTGCAGCCATAAGACCAACATAAAACTGAGGATGCCACAATTCTTGGACGGGTTTTCTTTTCCTCTGTCCCCAAGGTGCAGGGATCTAGCACACTACCTTAACATTGCAATAGAATGAGTTTTATCATTGCAAATCAATGCAAGCATGCATACTTGCTTATGAACAGAATTGCTGGATGTGGGCTTTGCAGTTGCTTGCACCAGTAGTCTGTATGCCCTCACATACAACAGAATGAGGGCAGTGTAGCAGCTAGAGCATTACTGGACTTAGATGTGGGAAACTCCAGTTAAAATATCGGGAAAGTTTTGAACTTCACAAGACAGCCTGGAGCAAGTCACTATTTTCTAGCCTACCTTGCAGGTTAGTGGGATACTAAGATGCCACTAAACTTCTTATAAGAAGGCAAGGAGAAAAGTGTAACAAAACACTGGGTCAACACCTTCACACAAGTGCAAACCCGTACATCCATTGCTGCAAATTGCAGCCACTGGCTAACATGCTGACTGCTGAAGCACACACATAGAAAGTAAATTCATGCACACAGTGGGACACGCCCCCTACCCCCAGCCTGAAGCTCTGTCAGGTGCATTTTTGTGCAATGGATCTAGTGGGCACTTCTCCTGGAACGCTTTCCTGTACTCCTTGTTGGAGGTAGGACCCTGGCATCATCAGCTCTCAGCTGCAATGTCTCATAGTGACCCCTGGGGGTTAGGGTCACAGATAAAAGTGGTGGACTCCTCCCCTCTTTGTTCTTCCAGTGTAAGTCTCCATTTTGTCTCTGGTCTCTCTCTTCAGCCATGAGCTACAGCTGAAATTGAACTGCAGTTTTTTCACATTTGTTTGTAACCTTTTGTTTAAATAAATCCTTGTAGTTCTTCAGTACTAAAGAACTGTCTCAAGACCTCTTGCTTTGCTCAAACTGGTTTTGCTTTGCTATTTGGGGACTGAACTGTCATTCTTTCCCTACATTCCCAAAGCCCTCTGTCACAACAGAAACCCATCACCGAGGGCAGGAATGTGTTGCTGCTGCAAAAGAGGGCTTTGGGAGCACAGGGATTTATTGATTGATTGATTGATATTTATTTATTTAACATACTTTTATACTGCCCCAAACTTATGTCTCTGGGCAGTTTACAACAAAATAAAATCAGAAAGTTAAAAAAAAAATTAGTTATAAGTTTAAAACATTACAACAATTTAAAAATTATAAAACAATATTTTAAAACAGCATTAAAACCATTAAACCAATATATTGCACATCCCCATCCTGAGGATATGCCTCGGGATGGGGATGTGCGAACCGGTTCAGTTTTAAAAAAAACAGTTCGAATGGGACTGGTCTAGTTTGGCCGGTCTAAGTTTGAACCTGCTCAGCCCCCCAAAGGGGAGTGCCGGTTGAAGTTCAAAGTAGATTGGCCCCGGTTCTAAAAGAACCGGCCCAGGGGGCATACTTGTAAAGGGAAATCCGATAAGGATTCCCTTTTACAAGTAAAGGGGCATCCCCTATACTAAGGCTGGGGGTGGGAGAGAAAAGGTACTTAGTACCTTCTCTTTGCTGGCAGCGGGGACGACGGTAACCAAGACCTTGGAGACAGCAGAGGGGGGTTCCTCCAAACCACCTGCTGCCATCCTGAAGAACAGCCTGCACTGACCCGGGCTGTTCTTCAAGAGTACAGCAGGGAGGGGGTAGGAGGAGCCCTGCCACCTCTGCAGCCTGTGTCTCCACCACCTATGCTGTCTCTACTACCTACAGAGAGAAGGTACTAAATACCCTTCCTCCCCCTCCCTGCCCACCTTAGTATAGGGAATGCCCCTTCACCAGATTCACTTTTACAATTCTATCTGCCAAAGCAGCCTGTGGACCGGTTTGGCCAAGTTCGTTGGCAGAACTGGACTGAACCTGGTTCAGGCAGACCCAGAACAGGGCTGGTTCATTTCCAATTTGGTCCTAATTCAAACTGAACCAGCCAAACCGGTTCTGTGCACACCCCCTTCTTTGGGACCAGGAGAAGTACCCACTCTCTCCATTGCGCAAAACCACATGGGTAACAGACCTGAAGGAACTGCAGGAACAGTCCCGCAGATGTGTGCAAATCTGTTATCTACACACATGCTTCAGTAATCAGGATGTCAGCCAGTATCTTCAGTGAAATTAAAGTGCAAAAAATCTTTTTTTTTTAAGCCAGTGGTGGCTATGGTTTTCTCACTTTGGCATTATGTGTTGGCATTATGTGGCACTTAATGCCAAAGTTTATCTACTAACCAAAGCTTGACTTGTGTAACTAGGATGAAGTCTTGTTTGCATCACAACTCATCAATCTGTTTACAGTGAGTACTGGATGTGGTAGAGTATCTAGTGGCAAATGTTTTCATCTCATTGGATGAAAATGCCCCAGATCACTGCTTCATAACCTATAATTCACATTTTAATGCTGTGTCCAAGATCCTAAACCGTGACATAAAGCTATGCTTCCCACCACTCAAGTTATGGGTTTCTTCATCCACTGAATTTTTGAAATTTAGATATGCTTTATGTGTGCATTTTCCAAGTATGTTGTTACACACATTATTTATGTATTTAACTCACATATTTATATACTGTCCAAAACACAAGTCTCTGGCTAGTTTACAACAAAACAAATCAAGTAAAAAGGTTAAAACATTACAACAATTTCAAACTTAAAACAATGTTAACGCTATTAAAATCATTACACTATTAATACAGTATCTAATTAAAAGCCTGGGTGAACAGATGTATCTTGACTGCCTTTTAAAAAGTTGTAAGAGATGGGGAGGCTCATATTTCAGCAGGGAGCACATTCCAAAGTTATGGAGACAGCAATGGAGAAGGCCCGTCCCTGAGTAGCCACCAGATGAACCGGTGGCAACTGCAGACAAATCTCTCCTGATGATCTCAGTGGGCAGTGTGGTTCCTAGCGAAGACTGGGTATTTAAGAATTCTCCTAAATACCCAGGGCCCAAGCTGTTTAGGGCTTTATAGGTTATAACCAAGACCTTGTATTTTGCCCGGAAACTTATCAGAAACCAGTGTAGATCTTTTAAGAGAAGAGTGATATGGTCTCTCCTAGATGACCCAGAGACCAACCTGGCTGCCACATTCTGGACCAAATGCAGTTTCCACACTACGTACAAAGGCAGACCCACATAGAGCGCATTGCAGTAGTCAAATCTGGAAGTGACCAGCAGAATGTACTACTGTTCTGAGGTCATTTATCTCAAGAAATGGGCACAGCTGGCGTATCAGCTGAAGCTGATAAAAGGCAACTAGCCACTGCCTTAACCTGGGACACCAGGGAGAGGTTTGTGTCCAGAAGCACCACCAGATTGTGTACCTGTTCCTTCTGGGGAAGTGTGACTCCATCCAGAATAGGCAGATCAAAATAATCTCCTGAGTTCCGTCTCTACTCTAAACAATAAGTACTTTCGTCTTATCTGGATTCAGTCTGAGTTTGTTATCTCTCATCCAGCCCATCACAACCTCCAGACAGACACTTAGGGAGGTTATTAACAACAAAACAACAACAACAACATCTGCCTGACTGTGTAATTAATTAATTAATTAATTAATTATTCAATTTCTATACCATCCTTCCAAAAATGGGTCAGGGCGGTTTACACATAGAAATGACAAATAAGGTTATACCTTCTCCTGATGATATTGACATGGAGAAAAAGATTTGAGTGCTCCTGCCTGTGGCTCCCAGCGGCATCTGGTGGGCCACTGTGCAAAACAGGATGCTGGACTAGATGGGCCTTGGGCCTGATCCAGCAGGGCTGTTCTTATGAGTGTCATCAGCATATTGACAACATCTGGCACCAAATCTCCTGATGATCTCTCCCAGTGGTTTCATGTAGATGTTAAACATCGGAGACAATATATTACAGTCTGTGAGTCCCTAATCAAAAGCTCAATGTGCAGTATGAACAATCCTATTCCTAGAACCCTGGGAGTCTAGAGTAGGGGTGGCCAAGCCAAGGTTCTCCAGCTCTTGCTGTACGATCATCATTCTCAGCTTCAAAAAAGTGGTTTCAGGTTGGCAGACCCTCAGCTATAAGCTTATATGTTTTTTTAAACTAGCTGAGATCTCACGGCAACAATTTCTACACCCCATGCATTTCTCTACTTGAGTGATGGTATGGTTTCTCAAAGTCATGCAGAAGGAAGCAGTCTCATATTATGGGAAGCACTCCCCTCTCTTTGGGGAAAGCTCGACTATAGGATGCTCAAAATATTTTGAATGCTCTTCAGTTATGCTGTGCTGTGGTGACTAAAGGCAGTAGAACTGGGAGAAAAATAGAACAGTCTGAGAAAATATTGCAGGGTTGCTTTTTTGCTTTTTTTAAAAAGTGGAGCTAAGTTCTAGCTAATTTTGTATTCGTTATACTGAAACCTATTAGCATTCAGAAATGTTTATTTTATAAGAAATACTATTCAGATGAATCCATTCTGTGGTTAAATACACATTTTACAGGACTAAACATTAGGAACTATAAAAGATTCCTATATTTTGAACAGGTTCCTATACAGGTACTTTAGCTCATACATTTAGTTCATACATATAGTCATGGCTATAACGTACTCACCATAACCTCGGTGTCTCTTGGCCTCAACTGCAGAGGGAGATGATAGTGACTGGCTTTACATTGTGGTTGTAAGGTACAGCAAGGCAACCTTTCAAAAGTACTATACAGAAGATTTTATTGCAACATAACATACCTTTTCATAGGACCGTGAAGAGGAATTCTTATTCCATTTTTCAGTCATCTGTATTTTTTAGAATGTAAACACTTTGTACTTATCCATTATTTTGCTTTGTGACAGATTTGAAATACTGGAAATATTACTTTTATCATGAATTATCTGTTCATTGTTCAGCACAAAAAAGGCCATTAAGCTGGGCATCAAGACCACTATTATCCATAGAAAATAAAAGTAGACACAGATTGAGGAGCAGTAGTATATAGTCCATGTTTTGCGTGCAAGGTAGTTTCATGCCACATTTCCAGTCAAGGGATATGAGAAGGTGCTGCTAGTAGGATCTTCTCAGTCCACTATGCTGTTTTTGGCATGAAGGGTGAATGCCTAGGCCACATGGTGACTCTCTCAGCTCTGCCCATCCTATACACACACACACACACACACACACACACACACACACACACACGGTCACCTGTGCTACATTGACTGAAGAGCCCTGTAGATCATGTACCCATATCCACGATGACATGACACGAGTATTACTAAGGTGCTTTGAGTATCTTTGTCCACTCAATAAATTGAGATGTTTCAGAACCCTTAAATATTTGAATCAGCACTAATATCAAGTGTAACATGTCTCTGTCTTAAGTAGAAAAACCTAATTCCCTTTGATATGAATGTAAAATCACATTTTATCACATAAATACCATAATACTCTTAGCATGAAGACCGACTTGAAAGGGGACTCTCTAAAACAACCTTGGTTTATAAAAATTGGCAGAAACTCTTGCCTGGCCCCTTTCATTTTGATGGGGTTACAGTGGGTTGTTATGACAAGTTGAAAGGTCTTGAAGCTTTCGTTTTGAACCCACAGGTGTTCTTTGTAGGGTCTATTTTTTAATAAAGAGTATTATTTGTTTTTTAAATTAGCTCATATTGTGAGTTACCACATCTGTGCTATGTGGTAATGAAACCCAGGGGGAGGTCACAGCAGGAGGGGGGACTTACACATGAAGAAAACATCTGGATATTGCTTTGAGATTCACTTGCAGCTTCTTATATTTTATTAAGCAGCAAAGAAACTTGTGTGCCATGTTCAAATGCAGCACCCAGAAAAACACACAAGCAGAAAAGCCTAGCTATGGACAAATATGCTTTATCCCCAATGGATTTGGGGATGGTCAGCAGGCTATTCATAAAACAACATCTGTTCTAAAGGATTTCCTTGGTAAGTAATGTGACATGATAAAAGGTTGAAAAAAAATTGCTTTTATAGGATGCTAATATATACCATATTGAGGCATCATCGTGTTCCTTGGCAATAATTACTTGAGTGGCTCCATATTTCAATTTAGGTAAAGGTGCCTCTGAAGGAAGTGCTTGTACCCGTTTACAGGCCATGCAAATTGATCTCTCCACTTTTACTTGTCTAGTTTTTAAGGAGAAATGATATACAGGCTTGAATGAAAGGAGCTGCACGTGCAAGGGCAATGTAGAGTGGTTTTAAGGGCAATTCCTACATCTAGTTCAGGAATAAGATAGACAACCCCTGCTCCATCTTCCTTACCTCCCCAAACTGGCAGTAGATTTAACCTTCAGGAGTCTCCTTGGCTAGATATACAGGTCATCCTAAAAAGAGCTGAAACTTCATACAACAGTTGCCTCAGGGGGTAATGCTGACGACTAAATATTTAGGAACTATCCCATTAAGAGATCAAAGCAAGCACTTGAAGTGGAGTCAGCTGACTATCCTACAGCTAGAAGACAGCTGCAGCAGAGTACGTTTAGAGCTTAGTACACTTGTAAAGGATGTGTTTATTGGATTACAGCTTGTGGGTAACATATGGGAAGGTGTCATTGGCTAGATCACCATTTTCTTGATATTCAGCTTTTTCTGAAAATATGAGACAGCAACACACTAGTGTGTTCAGGATTGCAGATCGTCTCAGTCAGTCTTCATTAGTACATCCAATGGCCTGAATTACAAGAATAAAATCATTTAGAATTAACAACTTCAGATCGTGAAAGAGAGCTTCAATCAGGACCATAGCAGCTACCATCACCTAGAGCACCTGTCAGGCCTGTGCTGGTAACTGGGGCTGCTTCATTGCCATTTCAAATAGACCTCCATCAACACAAGCTGGGATTGGATTGGCTAAGGCAACATGCTGTTAGCTAGTAAATCAGAGTGTGCTACAACCACTCAAGCCCAACAGTCCTAGTTCCAACCTAGCTGCTTTCCAGAACCCTCAGTCAACTTTGGTACCCCTCCTTTGGCCCTGCTCCTGCTACTTATCTGCTGCTCTTATAAAATGAATCCCTAGCATTGCTTGGCCTATGGTTTCATTTCTGACACAGCCATCTCATTGCTTTGACTACCTCAGTTTAATACATATTTCAGTCATAGGAACACAGGAAGCTGCCTTCTACCAAGTCAGCTCATTGGTTCATCTAGCTCAGTATTGTCTACATAGAGTGGCAGCGGCTTCTTCAAGGTTACAGGCAGGAATCTCTCTCGGAGAGCCCTATCTTGGAGATGTCAGGGAAGGAACTTCGGAACTTGTGCATGCAAGTGCTCTTCACAGAGCAGCCCCATCTCCTAAGGGTAATACCTTACAGTGCTCACATGTAGTCTCCCATTCATATGCAAACTAGGGTAGACCCTGCTTAGGAAAGAAGGAAATTCATGAATCTCTTGCTGTTCAGATGCTCTCTCTACAGGCAGCCCTGATACGACTCATTCACCCACCTAAATTTTAATAATGACATCAGGCTTTCCCTGAAACACTGTCCCACCTTTTTAAATGTTTCCGGTGAAGGTTTCCCCTGCACAGAATGTAAAGCCCTATTCTTCTACTGGAGGCATACTAAATTGCACAAAGGTTATGGAATTATGATGAAACGTACTTCTCCTGCCATGTTTATAGCTTTAGGCTCAGTTGTCTGTATGCTTATATTGATTGCAGTTATTGTGAATGTTTACAAAGACATTTAAAAAGAAGAAGAAAAAGGCACCAGACTGTGCTCCCCCTTTCCCAATGGGTATTTTATTTTATATGTCATTTGCATCAGGTAATCAACTGAAACACTTCAACAACAGAAAGCTCTTAGCAAAGTTAAGAAATATGAAGCAATTATCTCAAACAGATGTGACAAAATGGTTTCAAATTTGGGAGAGTATTGCACAACTGAATCAGTATGTGAAGAAAGGAAAACAGAGGAGTGAGCATCTTCTAACATGGATTGTGAGGAAAAAAGGCACTATTTAGCTGTGTATATTTAAACAAAATAATGAGGCACAATCCATGTTCTCAAAGTTACATTCGACACTGCTTCTGAAATGCTCACCGATCCGACTAATACAGAAGCAACAGATTTGTTTCCTAAAACTTGAGTATTGGAGAAATACAAGCATCTAAACAGACTTATAGCAAACCTGCTATAAAAATCTTTACAAGGGCCTCCATTTATAAATAAGTGCCACAAAAGGTTACATAGCTGCATGGACTCAAAATAGGATATATCTAGGCAACTGATCATTGATTACACACTCTCTAGTCTGCTCTCCAGTAGTCACAAAATGCTCCACTTTTAAAGAGCTAAGTTGGCAGTGCACATGGTACAGGCTCTTCAGTGTGCTCTGTCTGCAGCATAGCTTAGGTATCATATATCATTCCTCACACAAAATGCTTCCAACACCACATTATATCAAAGGAGAGATGGGTATAACTGGACCCATTTCAGCTGCAATCCTAGGCATGTTTACTTGAAAGTAAGTCCTAATGAAATCAGTGGGGTTTTATTCCAATATATGGCATTAGGGTCAGAGAGTGAGAGTTTTGAACACAGGCAAATGTTTATGATGAGAATGCAGTGACAGCTGCTCTGCTCATATTTAGAAATGCAAAATAATATCTAAGAAGATGCAATCCAGATTCCATGAAAGACTACTTTCCCTTTTGCTACATTTCAGAAGTGATAATACATTTAACTCCCATTTTAAACTAAGATACACTGACTTAGAGTGGGGGGAAATCTGTTTAAGAGTACACAGTATTTAAAACAGCCCACACTGTGCATTCCGAAGCACTTGTTTGCTACAATTCTGAAAGTCTAAAATCTTCCTGCTTTAGTTTAAGTGGATAACCTTTCACTTTGTATGTAAGTGTTGCCAAAAAATACCAATAACTAGAAATTGCAACACACACTGATTTGTTCTTAAATACATGTTTTTATAACTAGATTTGCATAATATGATTTTCGAAGCAGAAGATAAAAAGTCAGTGAATCTGTATCATTTGATCATTCTACAAAACTTCTTTAAAAAGGAGAAGTATGATCAGGTTTTGGGTATCAACAGGGATACCCAACCCAGTCAAAAATGACCAACACCTTGGCCTGTGGAGTAAACAAACATACATGCAGACAGTGCAACAATGCAAGGTCTCCATGTTTTCATTCCAATTTCACAGCCACATCTCTTGCAAATGCATGTTCTTGTTCATTTCGATGAAGAAACCAGAGATCTGCAGCCTCCATTCACATGAATGGAGCTGCCTTTGCTGGCAGGAGAGGGACATGTGCATATGAAGCTTTCACTTGTAATCATTAACAGGGTTGGGGAAAGTGCTGTTACACCAGGAATGCTACACTAGATAAATGGTAAGATATTTAGGATCTGGATACTACCTAACAAATCTGTGAAATACCACATTAAAAATAGCACTTTCCCAAACCAAAGTTTGGGATTTGTCAAATAATTTACATTCCTTAAGCCACCTATTCAAATACTCCCACTATCTGTACTTCTTAATACATGCCTTAAATATTTAAATGAGATCAGTCCTATTGATTAATAATCAGATTGTAGACTGCATTTCTAAAGAACTGTACTTTATATGACCAGTACACATTGTATTCAGGTTTACATCTACCTGGAGACCCAGAGCAAACAAGCTAATCAATCAAAATTTCCCTACCCCTGAAGTCCAAGGGGAAAAAAAATTAATCTGTAGTAGTAATTGAGCTGTAGTAGTAATGCAGAACTTCAACCATCCTGACATCATCTTAAAGTCCAACTCTACTAATAATGGAATGTTCCATAAACTGGTGTTGCTGACAACTTCATCTTTCAGAAGGTGGAAGGAAGAACATTATTTTCTGTGCTGATCAAACCGCACTTGGAATACTGTGTTCAATTCTGGGTCCTGCATTTTAAGGACATTGGATTGGGTTCAGAGGAGGGCAACAGATGATGAAGGGTCTGGAAACCAAGTCCTATGAGAAACAATTAAAGGAAGTGGGTATGTTTACTCTGGAGAAAGGAAGTCTAAAGAGAGATATGACAGCTATCTTCAAGTCTCTGCATTGAAATAGGTGAACCAAGTCCTATTAATTTAAATGACTAACTTAGTCCTGCCCAATGGGTTGAAATTATAAGGAAGCAGATTCAAGCTAGCCATTATGACAAAAGAAGCAACCTGCCTAAAAGGAGGCTGTTGGTTCGAATCCCCGCTGGTGTGTTTTCCAAAATATGGGAAACCCCTATATCAGGCAGCAAAGATATAGGAAGGTGCTGAAAGGCATCATCTCATACTCCATGGGAGATGGCAATGGTAAACTCCTCCTGTATTCTACCAAGAAAACCACATGGCTCTGTGGTTGCCAGGAGTCGAAACTGACTCAATGGCACAACCTAACCTAACCTAAGTCTACTTTGCACAGTGGAGGTTTACAGATAAAGGCTGGACAGCCATCTGACAGAGATGCTATAGCAAATTCCTGCAGTTAACAGGGCTTGAACTAGAAGACCTTCAAAGTCTCTTCCAACGCTAAAATTATGTGGTCCAGCAACTACTTTGGGCTTAAAAGATCCATACCCTAGATTTCTAATTAACTATGAACCTATCTGGCCACCTAGGAACACAATTCTCTCAGCTTTTGGTTCTCCCCTCCATCTTTTCTTTACAAATTCAAACACTGTTTTCAGAAGGGTATATTCAGGGCTTTGTATTAAGAAAACAAGGGGTAGGACTCAACCCCATATACTGCATGAACAAAACAGTTATGCTCATACACTGGGAGATGGAAAAAAAAATCCTTTTGATGGCAGCTATTTGTGCCTTTAAAGGATGCTGCTGCATCACACCCAGACCTTGAAAGGACCCGTCTCTTGAACAAAAGAGCTCAGAAGTCTGCATAGGAGCAGAGTATCCACTCACACTGGTTTAGATCTCAGTGAATTTTCTAAACATTGCAAATAGCGAATACTGGGAATAGACCAGAGAATTTTAGCTGCAGATGAATAAGAAGCTGTTTAGTACATCAGAGTCCTGACTAGCATAGCTGATACTGAGAATCAAGAAAATATATCAGAGACTCCAAAGCTTCTCTCGAAGGACAAGAAACTGACTTTAAATATTTTTGGTTCTTGTGTAGTGAAATAATGTACAAGTAGAGAACAAAACATCCTTGGGTGAATTCTTTTCTAAATGTTTAAATACTGTCAAGATAAGCAGACTATACAAGTCACATTTCCAGTTACTTCTGCAAACTTGCAAAAGTGTTTTAAGTGTTCAGATACCTGTATTTCAAATATGTAAACATTAACCCCTTTATTCAGTGCTTTCTTTTCAAAGTAGTTTAAAACAGCTTCAAGAACACTTGAGCAATTAGGAAAAGTACAGATAATTTAAGAAAGAGTTGTGTACTATGGGTCTAGATATGGTTTGCCTTGAAAAGATCATCATCCCTTTGCATTAAAGAAGTTTTCTACTTTCTGGCCACTATCTTTAACATTCCTGCAGCCTCCTATTCCATAATTCTACAACCCTTCATACAGCTAGTAAGAACCAAAGTATCATGAGAAACATTTTTTCCCCTCAGCCATTGTGGTGCCTATGATGCTGGCTCATGATGCAGAACGTAACACGAGAAACACCGTTTGTGACTTAGGATACCTAGAATGTGCGTTTCAAATGAGCACTTGGGAAACTTGAGGAAAGTGCTATTCTAGTTGTTCAATTATCTACTTGCTGCCTACTTTGTTTCCTATACTGACTGGATGTATTAAAAAAAATGAACCCCAAATCCATGTTTAGATAAAGTTTAAGATTTAATTAATATGCACATACTCCTTTTGGCTTTAGGGGCAAGCCCACAGTGGAAATCTTGCCAGGGATGGTAGTCAACTGCCTCCTGAATTCTGGCTGTGAGTCAGAGGATCCATACTGCAGACCTGAAAATCACTTAACACAATTATACTTTGTGTCTACCGACTAGCACTAACTCACTCCATGCTACACTGCCCCTTGTTCCTGAGGCTGAGTACCTTAAACTATCTTCTTACCACACAGGAATGGAACAATGCATACCACTACACAGCCTTCAGCCTGAACCATCAAGATTTTAGTTGTGCTCTGAGCACCAACACCTGAGGTTGAACACATTGGTTCACAAATTTGCTATATTTCAAGTAACCAGTTGGTCCTCCCTGTCCCAAATTTCATTTCCCCATATCTCATTCAGCTGGGACCAACGGCTACAATACACTCTGGCTCACAGTAACACAGTGAAAGAGCAAAGAATATAACAGATTGCCAGCTGAAAAGAGGAAACTGATAGGAAGGCAGTGCTATTTTTAAATCTCTACAAGGAAGGCAAATAAAGAACGTGGCAAATTAAAAGCTTTACTTAACAGTCTCATTACCCTTTTATAATAGGATCATGTTTTTGGCATCAAACATTCAGTTTATAGGCAACAGTCAACCTCTTTGTGTTTGTATAGCAGATATAATTTTGGTAAAGTATTCCCCTATCAATACTTCTACACTGCAGTCCTAACATCCTACCAAATGTAAATAGAATGTGAAGTGCAAAGCTTGAAATAAACTAAAAATAATCTTCAAATTTTAATACACATTAAAAAACAACTTGTGGTAAAACATGAGTAGCTCAGGAATTTTTAGAACTGCAAGTTTGCTTGATTTTAAAATAAAATAAAATGTGATGTCCAAGCATCTAAACAGTTGCTAAATAAGTACTATAAGGTGCTAATAATGGCAAATGCAAGTTTACTGAAAGTAACATAAGGCAGTTCCATGAACATATTGACATCAATTTCTTTGTATCTCTCTTGACCAGGTCACATGCTTCCATTTTCCTTTTCCTCTTAAGCATGATAAAAAGGATGCAGATTAAGTAATTTTCTGTAAAGAGGGCTTCTGGACAGACACACTGCATATTTAAAGTTGGTGAGGTCACTGAAGTACATTTCAGTGATGTCCTAGAGTCAACTCAAAACTGGAATTTGAGCAGCAGATTGGATGGTTTTACTTCACACACAACAAAACTGGTGCAAATGCACTTTAAACTAGTTACTTGTAACCTTTTGGTCCAAATACATAAAATATGCATTATATACAGCATTTTACTCCTTTTGCAAATGCAATGCTTTAAAACACATTATAAAGCACCTTAGTAAAAATATTCTACAGGTAAAAGTATCTAAGTAGGAAAACCCTAACCATACCACAACTCACTAGAGTCATAATATGGATTCACCAGTAGTTTTCTTTGAAGTACAAAGAATCCATGGAACAATGATGATACAGAATTCACTGTATGTTTTATATTGATGTACAGGCAAAAGCCAGCTTCGTAAGAGTTTCCTCAACATCTGTAGGAAGAACAGAGGGTATTAAAAGAACACAGCCTTGATTTTTAGCCTTTTGACAATATCACTATGAAATTTGAATTTTTAAACCCACTGATGACCATTCTAGCTTCTTAAAATGAAAACCCACATTTATAAATATGGGCACGTCCAGCTGCAGCATTTCTCAGCAGAACATGATTGAACATTCCAATGAATGTCATGTGATATGAATTCACAAGAACAAAACACAGATGTCAGCCAGTTATTAACATTATTCATAAGTGTATACAACCCAAATCTCCATGTTGAAGCTAGGGAACAAACAACTTCCTCTTCCCATGAGGTTAAGTAAAATAAGCTGTCCTATGAATCAAAAAGAGCATAAAGGGAAGCCTTTATGGTTTTAGCTACAATTGGTATGCGGTTAGTTTCTGTAAACAAATGTGTAGGCTTCTTCAGGTGTGGGGTGAGAACCTCATTGGAAAGTACTGAACAAATTGAAGCTTATACTTCTGCATTACCAACGTATCTAGTCAGCAGCCATCTTCTTCGAGCAATCCAGAGTTTACCCAAGAAGTGCCTTGGTTGGTGTATCAGCGATCTAAAAGTTGGGGCTGAGAACAGTAAGGATGTAGACAAAGGTTTAGTCCCCTAATCTAGCAGTATACACTGATTTTAGTTCGATTTAGGGTAGATCTTTTCATAGAAAAAGTTTTGTGCCAGAATATACAGTTCCCCATCTTTTTCCCGAACTGCATGTGCTCTGACAAACTGAAATTGTTCCAGTGCAAATTCATAGAACTCGTTTTCCATTTTCCATATTTCAGACTGCTGCAGCTTTGCAATGGTTTCTTTTGTGGGAAGTTTCTTCTCTGTAGTCTTCCTAAGGTGAGACTTCTTGCCTAAAAGCAACATATACACATATACAATCATAAGCTTACTTTAACTTATAACTCAAGTATTCCCAAAACACAGCCCAGAAGGGTTGTGTGCATGCATGCACACAAGGGTATTCTTTAATCAGCAGGCTGCTAAATGAGTACCATAACTTGACAAAACTTGGGCCAAGATTGATTAAGCTGCTGGGACCCAAGAGACTGGAAGCTCCAACGTTAAACATGAATGTATTTGCATTAGTGTGCTCTCATAGTGAGTACTCCCCTCATTGTTTAAATGGTTTAATTATTAAAAACATAAGGAAACATGTGCACAAAACTGCATATCCTCACATATCCATTTAAGTTGTTTTTTTCAATCATGATTAATGTCTATTTGGAAATTCAGTACAATTGATGATAAACTTAATAAGATACAAATGGCATAATGATTAGGAAAGCAGTTTGTTTCACAGAATTCACAGTAAACTCAGATTAGAGAGGGTTTTTGGAGTGTGTTTGTTTTTAAAAAGAAATTTTCTTACTGTGAATTCCTGTTCTTATAAACTCCTGGAGGACATTCTAGAACTGCCCTCCAAGAATCTAGGGAGAAATGACTGGGGTGGTATGGCTACTAGAGCCAGTCCCAAGGTTTTCTTGCACTCCACCCTAACCAAGAAACAGAACTCAGGGGCTATGCAGATGGGAGGAGGCTTGCTCATCAGTGTTTTGAATACACACCTTTTTACTTTCCTCAATGTAAATAAATGGCTTCCCTGAGATGAAATTTCTAAGCATGTGGTACCTATAATGGTCAGGGAAAAGCTTGCCTTCTAGCCCAGCCCTCTCTGGCAAGAATCTTGCAGGAGGGTACAACATGTGCAGATCACACAGAAAAGCAAGGTATATCCCAGAGCCCTTGCAATATGCAAGCCTTCCCTCTACATTCACACACCAGCCATCATGACTATATTGTTAGTTATATATTAAAATAAAGCGAAAATATTCTGTGCACATGTTATATCATCTAAAAAGGTGGGCAACACTCATTCCTACTCCACCTTTACACTGGATGCTGGTTCAACATTCTATTTATATAGAGAAAGTCTAGCTGCAACCATGAACGAAATCCAGCATCTTCTGAGATGTGGCAAGAGGAGCACATATAGGCAATAATTTAAGTTTGTAGGGTTGTTTTCCCAGTCATTTTTACTGTAAATATAGGAAGGACGATCCCTTGCAGAAAAATATGGAGTCCGACTCTAAGATCAGTTTGGCCCACTGAGATTTCTCATACAAGGCAAAAAGCTCTTCCTCTCTTTTTCTTCCAGCAACAGACTCCTCTGTGCAAGTAAAACTTCTGGTTGGTGTTTGGAGCTCAAGGAGAGTTCTTCATGCTTCACTGACTTCTCAACTACATTGAGGAAATCAGTGGAGAAAGCATGAATGCACTGTGCAAGCACACAAAGGGAAACTAGAAATGGGTACTGGCAGGGCTACTACGAAGTAGGCTAAAGCAGGCCATTTCAGATGTCAGATTGCTGGCCAGTTCTCAAGGGTGGCACTGCAGCCTATTCAGCAGCTTCCCTCATGGATTCCTTGCAGAAGTGAAAATGGCACCACATCGCTTCTCCTTTCACCGAACAGACAGGAAGGAAGGGAGGGAGGGAGGGAACGATTTTAACAGAAAAGGAAGGAAGGGGGCACCGTTTGGTGGTCTGCTTCAGGCAGCAAAATCACATGGCCAGCATTGTATGTACTTATGGGTAGTCAACCTCTGGAATTACAAAAAAACTGAACCACTGTCTCAGGAAATACCTGTACGATAGAGTTCTGTAGCACCCCTGAAGAAACGGGGCAAAGCTGCCTCCAGCAACATAATAAAGTCCTCAAGTTCTTCAGTAACTCCCACTAGGAAATATTCATTAATCAAGTTGTATTTGGCTTGTTCCAAAGCCCATCTGCTTCCCACATTCCTAAAACGATAAAAAGTAATTACAGGAAGGTTTTGATGTCTGCCAAGAATTTTGGTTCCCTTCATTTAGATATTCTCACACCAGGCTAAAAGAATGACTTCGCTGTTATCTTTGCACAGGCAAGAAAACAAAGTTTCAGCCACACACATTTTTAATTTCCTTCACTTTTTTCCCTGCTCCCCACTTTTTGCTCTCTTCATTGCCTAGGTTAGATGTCAAAAGATTTACGGCTCTGATTTCTAGCTTCTTGATAACACTAATGCCTTTTTCAAGTGAGCTGAGCAACTATTCAATGCAGAAAGGTTTTGCTGTTGTAAAAGTGTGTTCAAAAATTGAAAGGCCTGTTTGAGCCAGGCACTAGTCTGCTGCAACAGATTTCAGAACTTTTGCATTTAGCAAGATCACTTTAATGAAGGGGCAAATGTGTCAGTTTTCTAGAAAAGTTAAGCATTCATAACGTCCCTTATACTTCACAAACACTTGCACATGCCCTAAACTGAAAAAGCAAATTGCGTAAGTAATTGTGTAGACATTTCTCTCCTCTACAAAACTACAGTGTAAGAAATGTGTTACACCTGAAATGGCCTCGAGACACAAAACACTGAGGATACTATTACCTGGAGAAAAGAATCCTTCATGTTCATTAATCCTTTTCTCCTACTGACAAATTAACTGTATTGACTGGAGTTACTGTATGATAAAACAACCTCCAAACTTCAATTTCCTGAATACTTTTAGAGAGGAAATGGTTTCACATTGTGATGGACATCCATCCATCCATATTTAATTATAGTTGCCATAAGTCTACTTCCCAAGCTAAAAGTGGCCATCTTTAGAGCACAAGTTGAATGTATTTTTCTTTATATAAAATGTTAACTATTTGAGTGATAAAACTATGGAATCTTTATTCAAACTATCAATTCATTAACAGAAGTTTAGAAAGGGAATACACAGTTTAAAATGTTCTGCTGCAGTGCGCAAGACAATGCTATTGTTTGGTACTGTTTGGAAAAATATCCCAAGGACACAGGCAATTAAGGTAAAGAGTGGTTCAGCCTAGTGATTTGTTCTGTGTGAAAATCTAAACTCTGCTCCATATTCTCTCTGGTTATATACAGTTCACATTGATAATGCATCTGATCAGCAACTTAAGCCAACTTCATCTTCTTACCAGCATTCAGAGCTGTGGCCACAGAAGAATGGAATTTGAAGCCAGAGTTTCTCTGGGGCACAATCTGAGCCTCCAGCTGCTACACATTCATCAAAGGTCTGGAACAAAGACAAAAACTCAAGAGTTAGCTATAAATTTCCATCTTACATATCAAACATCTTAATGTGGTTATATTACTAAATGAGCTTGGGTTTCAAGTACATTGCTTTACAATAGCTTACAAAAAGGCTCATTTCCACAATTGTGCCTGGATGTGGCAATCATGATTTTGAATCCATCTGCATTTACGCCCAATTTTTTGCACCATACATTGAGACAGTTGTCCTGTGAAGGCTGATGGTGAATGCAGAACTCAATGCATTATTTTTTTTTTGATAATCACTACTGCAGTGTGTAAAAAGCTGAGCCACATCCAGTTTTATGGATATCAGTACATCTGTGCATGGTTTGTCCAAATCCATTAGATCTATATTACAGCTTCCTAGATGTGTTCCTAATGCTGTCATTAGGAGTGAGGTGGGCCTTGGCTCTCTGGAAGCGGAATACTGGAAATGTATTTTTGCATCTTGGCTGAAATAAGTCTTTTCCCAATCTGGACTTGCACCCTTGGTATTAACTGATAATTTCAATTCTACTTGGAAGCAACTTGTTAAAACAAAATCCCAATATTATGGGTTTTCACCTGATATGCTTATTAGTTTGGGCCACGACCGCGCTAGGAAGCTGATCAAACAACGAATTTCTGACACCGATTTACAGCTTGAAGTTGCTAAAAACCCAAAAGGTTTATACCTTGGAGATCAGCTTTTCAGCACGAAACCTGCTGCATATTTAAATAATATCACCTTTTCTAAGTTCAGGTGGGCGCTATCTTTAGCTCCCTACAGTGGTGCTTTATGGGCGGTTCAGGGGGGGTTCCTTATCCATCCCGACTTTGTCCTTGTGGGTCTGGTGATATTGAGACTACTGAACATGTTATCTTATATTGTGACCTCTATAAGAATGACCGTTCAACTCTTATTTTGCCTTATTTTGTGACGTTTCCTGGTCACTCAGATGAATTTATCTTAAAAATTTAATTTTTATATTAAATTTATAATTAAATTAAATTTTAATTATAAGTACAACAACTCAGTGGCTAAATTGTTACATTTTATGTAAATTATGTTCTGCTGTGTGTGATAATGCTTCTGGTCAATGACTGAAATAAAAATGACTGCATGGTTTCTGTGGCTACAAAATGTGACTTCAAATGGACTATGTGCGAAAAAGGTCGTGGATATGTATCAGTTTTAAAAAACATTTTAATTACCTTATGTTAGGAGGCCTGAAAATACAGATGTCTTACAAATTTACAGACATGGGCTGATATCCTAAGCCTGCACCCGTGCTGTGGAATACCGCAGCATGCGTGCTCATTGAGGTAGTGTGCTAATAATTTTGCCAACTTCCCCCTTCAGCCCTGAGCCAAGGGCTGAAATGTGAGAATGAGCAGCCAAGAGCAACCCCTCAAAAATGTGTCCTTGAGGGCTGCTCAATGCAAGCTATATTGTTTGTACCACAAGAGATCACTATAGTGATCTATGCAGGGACTATTACTGGCACAATACTGAGGAACACACTCCTGCCTGCAGTCCATCATGTGCAGTTTGTTTCTGGTTTCACTTTACCACCTGCAGACTGACCTGGTTGGTCACACAGTTAGTGTCAAATAATCTGCAGATTTCTCCAGTACAGATGCTGCTTATATAAGGAGCAACATGGGGGTTGGGAATGGATGTATAAGGAAAACCTGGCCTGTTGAAGGATTAATCCTTTGTATTTGCTCTATAAAATTAAAATGCTGGAGAACTGTTATCTATGCTTATGTTCTGCAGAACTCCAAGACACTAGTCAGGTTCAGATGTAGCATGGAACCTAGCTGAAGCCAAGTTCCACCCATAACTCAGTCCCAGGAGCGTGCAAGCACACACACACGAGCATCTACCAGTCCCATATGTACTGTATGCTTCACTTCTTGCCTATGGACAGATAGAAGATAAGTCACCTACTCAGTCACCTCTACTGCCCAAATTGTTATCTAATCTTTATACTACCTTGAATCAAATTCACTTTTGAAAAGCTGTGTTATCTACGTTTTCAGTATGTTTATGGTCTGCACTGTTAAGTCTAGCCCATCAACAAAGTTGCCAAGATGTTCTTTTACTTTTTTATCGCCTTGCTTTCGCCTACGGAGTCCAGGCCTGTAATCATCTCCAAAACGCAGAAAGTAATAGTAAGAAACCAGCCGTTCTATTGGATCTCTTATGACATTGATGTATATTGGTTTCTTTTTAACGCCAAATCTGAAACAGAAAGATAATCCAGTTGACAAATCAAAAGTGTTTCCTGTATGATTTAAAAGTAGATCTAGGGTCAAATTTGTTTCAAAAGATGATGCCATTTTGCCACATATAGAGATCAACAAGTAGGCAATAGTACGTTTGCTATTTAAGATGGAAGAAAGGTATATAGATTTCTTAGGTTTTGTATGTTTAAAAAAAGATCAAAGCAACATATCCAAATACATTTCACTTTGGTGAATTTTAAATATGCATGTTTAATATTTACACACATTCATTCAATTTATTTTGTCTAGCAAGTACAGTATTATCAACTGAAGTCCTATCTGAAACTTCTGCTTTGAACAGATGCAGTCTTTTAAAACTATACTTTGTAATAAAGAAGGTAATGCAGCTGGTGTGACTACAAAGACCAGATGAGGGGAAAGTATGAGGATTAAAGAACCGCTCAGAGATTGCTACTGCTTTCCTAAATTCTTGTTGCTATATAGAAATGATTAAGCTTCATACAAACTGGTAGGCTGATAAATGATTAAATATTGCTCCAATTCAACAGATCAGAATTCTTTGATTCAATGGTATTTCTCCAAATTCAATACTTCAATTTTTGGTTCTCATGTAACATTTCAAATATTTTTCACAACTACTTTGTGAATAACTAAGCAAAAGTAAAATAATCTAAGTGTACCAGTGACAATTATTTTATGTACATATTGCTGTACACACTAGCAACTTTGGTTGCCTTCTAAAGACAGACTTGTATTTACCTGCCGTTCCAATTATGTTCATGTTTACCAGTCTAGTGTAGAAACATCTGCACACCAACTTACCACTTTGTAGCCTGCAGACTAAATAAGCATGGTCTGCTGGCTGGATATGCCCCGTACTGCATATTGAGTATTGCTGATTTAGCAGAACAGAGTTAATTTCCTGTATCGTAAGAGCTACAAAGGGGTTTTTAAAATGGTTTTGATACACAGCAACTAACTTTTCCCCTTGTTTAAAAAGTGTAACATTCTGGTCAATTTTGTTGAAGTGTGAAATATAAGTCAGTTTAAAGGAATATGAACATGAACTACAAAAAATATCTAACACCACAAGCCTGGAATCTAGGACTTCAAAAAGGTGGGGAGGGCCTTCTGAAATATGGTTTGCCAATCCTATTGTACTACAATATTTATGATTATTTTAAACTTGTTTAATTGTTATTCATATTGTTTTATTGTGTTGGAAGCTGCCTCAAGATATATGGGAGACAGCTATTTGAACACGTACCTACTAGGTTCAAAGCTCCCAGTACAGGGCTCACTGGGGAAGGAAATGAGACAAGGCAAGGTAAAGCCAGTTCCACAGGTCTCCTCTCTTTCCCTCAGCAGTGGTGACAGCTGTGTAGTTTGGAAGAGAGAAATGCTACCACCAAGGTAAGAGGTGAAGTGGAGTTTGGTCCCAAAATCATGTGCCACAAGAATGTGTCATGCCCCACTATGAGAACCTGCCAAGAGTGGCTCAGCACAGTCCAATATATACCTTTTCTTGTCCATGGTGGATTTCGCTGGATGGATACTGTCAGAGTCTTAAGAAGGGTGGAACAAGTTCTTCCAAATGCTTTGTACACACAATTAACATAACAAGGGCCCAAAACCCGTTGGCACTACTCTAAGATAAACAGTCTGTTTCAAGGGAAGCATTATTCTATGACAGTAGCAGTAACACTCAGTAGAACACAACAAATTAAAAAGGAGTCAATGAGACAGCAACAATATGAAACTCCTTTTAAATCAATGGTGGTGTTGTCCTATCCTCTTAGTTCGATTTTTAAAATATTCTCCTACTGCTGTTATAAAAACTTTTGAAATTCAATGTAATTTCATGAGCATATAGTAACAAAACATTATGCCAGAGTTTATTATGGAGGATGCATCTTTGCTGAAGGATTTTAAACTCCTCAACTATAGGAACATACCAAAAGTTACTCTTGTCTACTGCCAAGAGCAAGCATAGCACTCAATATATTATTTTAATAATGAAAACTACAAATATAAGAAAGCAAGCTGTTTCAGGGAGAAAAATAAATCATTTAGGTGAAAGGGTAACAAACAGAAAACACAAGGATAATGCAGCCCTGGAGGAAAATATGCATATGAAGGAAATCTGTGAAATTGCTTAGCTGCCTTTCTTGAGGTAAAAACGATTATTTTAGACTGAAAAGTTACAGAATGTACAAAACGTTTTAAGCTTTATTCTATGAATAATGTATAGGACAAGTAACACTTACCTAGCTGTTCGCAAGGTTATTATTTCATTAGGTATTCAACACAAGAGGTTTATTAATATAGCATTCTTGCATTTTTGAGTTTAGAGGAAGCAATGCAATTTTATGCTTAGATTTCTATTTTTTGAGATTGAAGTTCAGGAGCCATTTCTTTTTTCTTTGAATGCTGAAACATTTCACCTGCTGTTGTAGCCTTCAGCACTCTTTACCTGATAATATCTTGTGCATATAAGGATAGGCAAATACACATTATGAAGCTACTGGTGTTCCCACTTTATTTTCTTCATGTTTATCTTGAATTGAAGATAAACATTAAACTGCATTTGTTGCAACAGACTAAAAAGTCATACACGCCTTTTTAGATTAACTTTGGAAGCTACTGTTACTCCCAGACTAGTGTCGGTTAAGCAATGGAGAATAAAGGGAGGGGGCATATGTTCTGAGGGTTTCAATGGAGGAAAAACTCCACCGTGTTCAACCCACACACATAATGCTTGTAATGAATTTTCATTGTAAGGGCACGTACAATCTCTGTAAACTACATATGATTATGCTATCATGCATTCTTTACTTACATCAGGACTCTAGACTACTGTGATGCATTGTGTGGGGCTGTCTGTGCGTTCAGAAGCTTCAACTGGAGACAGTTTTGTTCAGTATGTTTCTCCACTAATGTCAGGCAATTCCTCCTGTCTGCCAGTCCATTTCTGGGCACCATTCAAAGTGCTGGTTGTTACCCTTACAAGTCCTAAATGGCTTGGGACCAGGGCATTTAAAGCACCATCTCCTCTTACATAGTCCTGCCTGGCCAATAAGATCAGCAGAAGAGGCCTTGCTTCATGCCTCACCTCCATCTGAAGTATGGCTAGTAGATACATGGAAGCAAGTCTTTTCTGGCCTATGGGAGATCCATTTGGCTCTTTCCCTTATGCTGTTTTAGCAGAAGGTCAATATCATTTTTTCATTAATCTTTTGACATGGGGCATGTGTTTTTACCTCTCTTGCAATCTTGAAAATTTTCTTCTACAATGCTTTTTATGCTAAGTTGTTTTAAAAAATTACTGTAACTTGATGTTTACTATTTTGCTGTAAGCTAGTATCTGAGAATGGGAGAAGAAGAAATATGTTTTAAAAGTTCAATTAAATAGGACCATGCTGGGGGTATGTGGATTCCCTGTTGATCTGTCTTGCAGACAAGGAACATTGCCTGTGGAATGCAGACAGTGCATGGTCATGATGAACCCCTGCAATTCAGTGCACCTGCTTTTGGGATTGCTAGACTATTCAGAGCCTGGCCTATAGTCTACCCCATGGGGACATACATTCAGCTATAAAAAGTTGCCATTGTTTACAACACAGTATGCCTGAACAGATATCAATTGACATCAGTCTTCCCTCTAAGGTGTGTGCATGCACAAAAGGTTTTTTATGTCCACTCAGACTGAATCATGAAGGCCCCACTCTGAAAATACATGTGCACACAATGCTTTTATACTGCTGCCCAGAGCAAAACTTATTCCTCACACAGATGAAAAAAATTAGAGAGAACACTGATTGACATTCATTTTGGGGTTCTTCCTCCATCCCCTTGAAGTGTTGGGAACCAATCTAACTGATCCAGGTACTAACACAGAAAACCAACTCCTATAGCAGCAAGTTCCTTTTTAAAGGAAATCCTCTCTGAAGTAGTACGACAACAGCCTTAAAAGTAACATATTTACTAAAAAGGGCAACAAATTATTGCATTTGGTATGCTAATTCTTAAAAGGTTCAAAATACTGGTTGGTATGCTTGTTAGATAAAAGCACTAAAAACGGACACTTCGTTCTTTTTAATTTTTGTGCCCTGCTGAATTGTGTGCTGAGCGGATCACATCCATCTTGGCTAGTGTTTTATACCAAGGAGGCAGCTAGCAAGGGGGGGGGGGGTGCGCTGAAGACTCTAGTAGAATTATCCTAACTCGAGCTGTTCCACTTGTATGGTGGAGGAGAAACAGGCCAGCCCATCGGACGTGGGATTTTTTAAAAAATGAAAACCACCGAGCAAGCCTCTGGGAGGGCAGATGGTCACTGCCCAGGCCTGGGGAAGGGGTGGCACCAACAGAGTTGTATCATTTGAAAAATATAAAGGATTTCATGAGAATACTTTTAACAACGGAACAAAAAAAGTCAACTGATAAAAATCTTGCTTAGCAGCAAATCATATGAGAGATCATATGCATACACACAATTATATATTCTGTTTGGCCTATGGCTGCAGTAAAAGTAAACAAACAAACAAACAAACAATTATATACTCGTTGCCTCCCACAGCAGATAAAACATTAATTCAGGAAGTATGATTTCTAAGACCTTAGTCTCTAAGACATGCCAATAAGAAGAGAAGGTGCATGTCCAATAGAAAGAGTTTATTCCAAAACCATCCAAATAAAAAGTCAACAACTTGAAGGGTGGAAGCGATATAGCTATACTAAAAGAAAATGGGTGTTCAAAATTTATACAATGCCATTTCTAAACCTGACCATTAGAGGGCAGTAAAATCTAAAGTGAGATTACCATTGTAATCTACTTGAGCTATGAAAATTCAGCTGACAAGAAAATATGTTACAATCAAATTGCTATGAACAGAATTTATTCATGTATAACTTACTTTGCAAAATCCAAAAAAGATATGTGTCCATGATAAAACCCTGGTTTCATCTCTTTCCAGGAAGTTACATTCTTCACAAATCGTACCTGAAAGAGGAGATATCTGCAATATTTAGCAAAGAATGGTTTCCAAACTAATAACATGTAATTTATTTAGTAGCACATATGTACAAGTAGTTCTTGACATAAATATTTTTCATACTTTCTACAGCATTTTTCATATGAGCTCAGAGTGCTTTCCACTTATCCGTAACAGTCATCTTATGGCCGTGAGTAGAATGAACAGTTAATAAGAGGCTAATTTATAAAAAATATAAGCCTGTATCTGGCTGATGTTTCATCCAGGCCTGACTTGTACACATGAAGTTGCCTTATACTGAGTCTGCCTATTGGTCCATTTAGATCAGTATTACCTACCCTGACTGGCAGTGCATCTCTGAAATCCTAGAGAATATTTCCTAGCCCTACCTGGAGATGCTACCGATTGAGCCTGGACCTTTTGTGTGCAAAGCATGTACACTCGCATGCAGCTATGAAAACGTTTTCATCAAGGGCAAAAGTATGGTAATGTTTCACCTCTGCTCAATATCCTAGAGCAGGGCTTGTATCTATTTTGCAGGCAAGGTCCTATAAATATACATCAAAGCCTTCTGCTATGGACCCCCAGTTGGAGTTGGTTACTATGCTCCCTGAAGTCTGTGCTGCATCTTCTGCTAGGAAGACAGGCACACACACACTTCCTGACTCAGCCACTGCCTCCTGCTATGGATCCTCTGCAGCATGTAAGGTACGGCCTACCTGTCTATTATACCAGCTAACACAAGTATTATAAGTTAGAACCAACATTTTCTTTAACTACCTACAACCATCTCCTTCATACTACTACAAGAGTCCCACTGTACTAGTAACTCTGCAGATGGTGGCAGCTTTTTTTAAAAAAAATGTATTTTAGGGTGGATCTAGTCCCAGTGACACAGTTATAATAACTGGACACCCATCTAATTTGGTTCACCTAGTGACTCTCTGGTGTGTCAGGCTAAGGACTCTCCAAATAGCTGCATAGGCATCACAAAATGATTTAGTACTCTCATCCATCTATTGTAGATGGGACCCCCAAAAGTCACTCAGTGAGCTCATAATTGAATTCTGAAGCAGGAACTTCCAAAGCATATGCAGTACATGCTCTCAGCCACTATAATAATGTAAATAGATTAGTATAGCTGCTCAAAAGCAACCAACAAGATACATGTGATCCAGCAATCTATTTTTTTAATTCAGGTGCTAAAGTCCTGTCTTCTAATACCACTGTTGCAGGGCAAGCAGTCTCCTTGACAACTGCAGGGCTTTTATTGCAATAAAATGCTTAGTCCAATTTGACAATTAGAGCTTGGAGTTTCTAAACATACAAATAGGTATTAGGAGAAGGGGAGTACTAGTCTACTGGCTGCCAATTGCATAAAGAAACTTTTAATTGTGCATATTAAGAAACTATCAATAAGGTTCTTCCCCATGGAGTTCTTGGGGAACAGTTCTGATGCTCCAAGAAAAAAGGTTGCAGGCTTCCCAAACATAGCTGATTTGCCATCTTCTCCCTCTCAGCTTTCAACCTTTATCCTATGCAGTCTCACTGACGCAGCTGTTTAAGAGAAGGCAAACAGATGCACACATGCACAGCTTTGTAACATCATACAGGTAGCCATTGGATTACTCCTCAAACAAGACAAGACCTTAAAGAGATCCAGGTAAAGCTTGTTACAAGAAATGGAAGCAGACATGCTGTTCAGAAGGTCTCAGTATGACTCAAGACAAATGTGAGGCCCAAACCAGATGCTATCTACCCGCAATTTAACCAAGTGAGGCAAGACAAAGGTTGTTCATTTGGCTTTGTTAGACGAGTTGATAAATCTGAATATCACCATCTGTAGGGCTCTAATGCTGAATTTCTGAAACTGATACACTAAAGTACACACAAATTGAACACACCAGGAAGCATCTTTGTACTGAAACAGATAGACATATGGTTTCTGCAAGCAGAAGGCGTGAGTGACTGAGAGAGAGAGAGAGAGAGAGAGAGAGAGAAGGAACATTGGTTTTGCCATGAAGGGTTCTTTTTCTGGAGTTCATCATCAATGGATTGTGGACTGAGCATGCTTGAGAGACAGGACTGTGAATTTGTAGAGTACTTCCTGCGGCTGGGAGGCGCTAATGCCCCAGTTCTGGGACTATAACAAAGAGCGGCATGAGGAGGAGAGAGCCTACTGGATAGTTGACAGTTAATCAGAAAAAAGGACTGAACAAAAAACAGAGCTAGCACAGTACATCGTGTATGAGGATATCAGGACAAGGAGGTAGAACTAGCGCTGATTACCCCAGGAGCTGACTCCACCTGCACTTTGTCCAAAGACATCCCACCCTGACTCACGAGTAGGTAACAGAACACGGCAAAAACAAACAACAAGAGTACATCCGGGTGGGCATAATGAGCTCCAGACACAGGGGAAAGGAACCTTTCATGGTAAGACCAATGTTCCTTTCCCCACTGTGCTGGAGCTCATAATCAGTGGGACGTGCCCCAAGCACAAAGACTGTGGGTTGGGGGTGTACTACAGTACTTGTTGTAACAGTCTTCATCCTGGGCAGCCTGGGAGGATGAGAAGGAGGAAAATTTGTAGTGCTGGATGAATGGGGTGATGGAGGACCACGTCGCTGCTTTACAGATGTCTGCTGGGGGAGCATGTGTAGAGAAAGCAGCCGAGGCACTACGGCTGGAATGTACAGTTATTCCACCTGGGACCACAAGGTTCAGGATCTTGTAAGCGAGCTTGATGCATTCTGGGGTGGAAGGCAACATAGAGTGCATCTGATCTGCGGAATTCTGTCATGCAGTTGAGATATATATGGATTGATCTGCGGACATCGAGTTTGTGCCACATCTTCTCTTTCCGGTGTACTGGAGCCAGGCAAAAGGAGGGGAGTACTATGTCTTGCGAATGGTGGAAAGCTGACCTATGTGAAGGAAAGCTGGGTCTAACCTGAGTACAACCATGTCTGGCTGGAAGAGGCAGAGTTATTTGCGGGCAGATGAGCACCAAGTTCTGAGACTCTGTGGGCGGAGGTAACAGCCACTAAAAACAGGACTTTGTAAGAGAAAGGTTTCAAGCTAATAGAGAACAAGGGCTTGAATGGAGGCTGGGTGAGGGCATTAAGGACTTTATTCAAGCTCCAAGATGGGAAGCGCTGAATTGGAGCGGGAGCCAGATTCGATGCCCCTTTCAGAAAATGGGAGATATGAGGATGAAGGGACAAGGCGTCTGAGCCTGAGATGTTGAGTACAGAGGCAAGAGCTAAGGCTTGTCTCTTGAGAGTATTCAGGCAGAGCTGGAGGTCCACACCTGCTTGTAGGAAGTATAGAACTACAGGTTGCTTACCTGTAACTTTGGTTCTTCTAGTGGTCATCTGTCCTTTTACACAAATAGGCTATGCACCTGTGCAGAGACCTTGTTGGAATCTAACAAGTTCAATTCTCCTGCTTTGGGAGGGAACCCCGCCCCCAGCTGCTAAATGTGGCTGCGCCACTCCTCATTCCCTCAGTCACAGAGTCAAGCTTCAGTAGATCCCGTGGGAAGGACAGAAAGGTGTGTAAAAGGACAGATGATGACTAGAAGAACCAAAGTTACAGGTAAGCAACCTGTAGTTCTTCGACATGGTCTCTGCCTTTTACACTAATGGGCACATAACAAGCTAGCACCCAAGGAGGAGGAAAGAAACAGAAGCAATATATAATCTACAAGAAATATTTATTTGAAAAACAAGTACATCCACTGAAAATTGACTGCAGGACACTCCAGCCAACTACAGAATCATACCGTGCTCTGGCATCAATAGCATAATGATGGATAAGCGAATGGGGTGAAGCCCAGGTAGCTGCCTGGCAAATAGTGTCCAATGGAACCGCATGATCAAAGGCAACAGAGGCCGCCACACTGAGTGCGCCTTAATGGTAGCAGGCAGCAGTTTATGAGCCAATTGACAGCACAGTTCAACTGTGGAAACTATCCATCTAGACAGGATCTGGGCCGAAACTTGACGACCTTTACGAGGCCAATCATAAAGAACGAACAAGGAAGGAGTTTTCCTCCACTCAGCAGACTGCTGGACACAGAAGGACAATGCCCTTCTAACATCCAAACAATGTAACCTTCGCTCTACATCCGAGGAAGGATTTTGGAAAAACACAGGTAACGTTGGTGGGGACAAACAGTGAAACATAGATACCACTTTAGGAAGAAACTGGACATCTGGCCTGAGCACAACCTTGTCTTTGTGCAACTGAAGGTATGATCAACCTTCAGGGTCTGTAATTCACTCACCCTTCTAGCATAGCCCAAACATATGATCGTAAGGACCCACTGGTCCGTGGTCACTCTGTCCCAACTCACTGAGAACGGGGCCAGGAGGGCATGGAAGCACCTCGAGTAATTGTTTCTTTTGGAAGGTGTTCGGCGCTGTTTCTGAAAGGCCAGCTTACTAGGCTGGAGGCCAGACTTGTATCTCTGCTGGAACTTGTTGACATGAAAGGAATGTTCGGATGGAGACTGTTGTTCAGAAGGGGTCTTCTGTGGATGACAAGGAGACCACTTGGCAGTTTTCTGTGGTTTGCTGGCTGATGACGAGTATGACATGGATCACGCTGTGCTCCTCAGGTTCTGAACTTTCTGGAGCATGTCATCCATCTGCTTTGCAAAAAGGCTAGAGCCCTGAAAGGGCAAGTCCTCGACTCTAGCACGGGCCTCGTAGTTCAGGCCAGACAAACACAGCCAAGCTTGTCATCTGAACGCCACGGATGTGGCCATCACCTTAGTCATGCATTCCACCCAATGCCGCGCCGAATAGAGCTCCTGTTTGGCCACCTGAATATCTTAGCAATAGCAATAGCAATAGCACTTACATTTATATACCGCTCTATAGCCGGAGCTCTCTAAGCGGTTTACAATGATTTAGCATATTGCCCCCAACATTCTGGGTACTCATTTTACCGACCTCGGAAGGATGGAAGGCTGAGTCAACCTTGAGCCCCTGGTCAGGATCGAACTTGCAACCTTCTGGTTACAGGGCGGCAGTTTTACAGAGAAATGCTTTCGCCAGATCCCGCTTGTTCTGAGACAGGAGATCCAGGAAAGGACCCATTTTCTCCCACAAAAAGTGGTTATATGAGACATTATAAGCCTGATAATTGGCCACCCTCAAGTGGAGGGCTGAGGCCGAGTAAAGCCTCCTCCCGAAGGAGTCCAATTTTCTGCCTTCCTTATCACTCAGTGCCGATAGGCTGTGACCCCTTGTCCTTTGCAGGGACGCCTCCACGATGATCGAATTTGGGGTGGGATGATTCTTCAGAAAGGCTGTATCATCCTGTAGTTGCACTCTGTAAAAGTTCTCTAAGCTCCTATTAAGTTGGGAAAGAGTTGCTGGCTTTTCCCAATGACCCCGCATGACCCCCAACAATGCCGAGTTCAGGGGCAAAGTGGCTGGTATCTTAGTCACCAAATCGATAAAGCTGAACAAGGGGTCCAGCTCTCCCTTCTGCTGCATACCGAAGCTCATGCGAACGGCCAAAGCCATGCAGGCCACGTGTGTGAAGTACTGTTTGAAGTCCTCCAATGGGGAAACAGGCTTAGAATCTGACTGTATGTTGAGTGGGCATGACCGCCGGGAAGCCACTTCAGAGTCCTGGGAGCTAGTATTGCTCTCATATTTGGACTCTCAAGGAGTCAAAGAGTCCTAGGCCAAGGGTGTTGAACCCGTTGGGGAGCCCAGTTTGGTTCCGGGATTGTCCCGTATCGAAGCGAGGGCGTCTGTCGCTTCTGCCATCTGGGAGTGGTAACGAGTGAAGAATCATGGTATGAGTGCCTCCCAGTGGCAGGAAGTACTCTACAAATTCACAGTTCTGTCTCAGTCCACAACCCATTGATGATGAGCTCTAGCACAGGGGGAAATGGTACTTCTGAAGTATGTTATATATTTCATGGGTTATAACTCAACACTGTAGACATATACATCTAAGTAAGCTTCCCAAACAGCATGATGTGTAAGTTATGAATAAGCAAAATAGGACACAATGAACTGTGATAAGTGCATTGTGAAGTTAAGTGGTGGTGATACACTGCTATTTCCTACTGAAGCTGACAAGATGGCTTTAGTATTATTTGCCAAATGTGTTGTTGAGTATTTGGCATAAGCTGCATCTTTGTACTTTTCTGAAGAAGCCAATATTCTATTGATGTTTACTTGTAAAGGCAAGACAGTTTACAATGGAGAGTTCTTCAACAGTGAGATGTTTACATGGTTTTCTGAAGAGGCAGAAATTTACTAGTCATTTGTAACAATAAACGTTAGTAGCTGGCTCACTGTGGTATGCAAGTTGGGATGGGAATATAAACAAGCAAAACAGGTGTATATTTTTTAATTTTCCATTTCAAAAATGCCAAGGCAAGATACACAATAATCAAACATAGTAGGAGTCTGAATCAAATTACAAATGGAGTACAGAATCTGCTCCTCACAGAGGAACGTTCATCAGTTCTGGAATATTCTCTCATCTGCATGCTTGTGGTTGCTCCCTTCAACCCCCCCCAAACCCTCCCCCCCCAAAAGCCTAGACAGGTGATTGTGTATGGTCAAAATCCTCTACGTTCAACAGCCTTACATTTCTGGGTAGCAACAGTTTTCCAAGGAAATCAGAGTATTCAGGGGCGTAGCAAGGTTGGAGTGGGCCCAGAGACAAGATTTTAAAATGGGGCCCCCCCCGCTCACTGAAGCTCAGCTCATGAAGTAAAGAAATCTTAAATGAGGCTGAATAGTGGTAACAAAAAGCTTTGTCACAATAGAACATCATCCTAAAAAAATTTTTTTTTAAGGTTTTGTGAATTGTGGACAATGCAAGTCATTTAATGGTCCTAGAGAAAGACATGCTGTTCTGGTAGCTCCAGGTCTTAACACTCACAATTTCGGAGGATGAATACAACTGAAGGAAGCCCGGGCGGGTGCATGGCTGGGGGAGTCAGTCATGTGACTTGGCCTCTACCCCCGCAAGCAGTGGGCCCCCAGACAACTGTCTCCCCTTGCCTTATTATAGTTACGCCCCTGAGAGTGTTATATTAGGGTTGAATCTTAATGATGTGCTTTTCACATATCTTGTCTGAAAATATATAGTAGTTAAGCCATCAAGAAAGCCGAGTTGCAAATTCCACATGCACCTTCACAGTAGGGATGTGCACGGAACTGGGCGGGGGTGGCTTGAAGGCAGTGCTCCATTTTCTTAAAGTCCATTGGGGTGGCAACGTAACTCCCTGCTGCCCTGTTGCAGGCACATCGGATACTTCTGGAAAAGGGGGCAATGGGGCAGCAAGGAGGTACGCTGCCACCCCAATGGACTTTTAAGAAAATGGTGCGCCGGTGGGGGGAAAGCAGAGGGAGTGATAAGTGCACCCTCCCCCACCCTTAAAGATGCACTCCCTGGCCACCATTCAAACCGGTTCGGAGGCCCATAAAGGGCCTCTGAACCGGTTCCGTGCACATCCCTACTTCACAGTAGAGACACTGAGGATTATATTGCATTACCAACTGGGGACTGAGAGAAGGTGTTCTTTGGGGACAAGAGAATCTTTACCAAGGGTCAGTTTATTAAAATAATTTTACCCTAGCTTTCAATGGCCGATATCTTCTACCTTTGCAGAAAGAAAACAGATGATTGGTCCTCCACTATCTTAACACTGGAATTTTTAAAAAGTAACTAACTTGTTAGGAACCAAATGGAATGGAGTCTAACCCCATGTGAGGCAGGAGCACCTATAGGCTTTCCCACAAATTGGCCATGTAATGCTTACCACAGTGTTCCATAAGTGAAGATACAATGCAGCATGAAAGGGATTTTCCCTCTAGAATCTTTAAATACCCCCCAAACTATTCCAAAATTCACCTGCAGATCTTAACACTTAAGAACGTTGAAGCTCTTTCTATTTAATCCAGGTTTAACAATTTGGCTTCAATTAAAAGTGGAACAACAACAATTTCTAAGCTACAAATTGGTTTGCTAAATTTGAGTTGGTTAGAACAAACTGAAACCTTCTCAATGGACAAGAATTGCTAAAAGACGTTCTAGCGGCTACTACAACCCACAAGCACAAACCAACTAGATGACCAAGGCGAAATTAAAAGTCTACAACCAAGTCTCCAGTTCTCATAGGTCACAGATAACCCTGTTAACCATATTTATTTCTACCTTGTAGAGATTTATTTTTACTGCACTCACACATAACCAGCCCTCAACTGCAGACACAGAGTATGTAGACACAGTCTGCAAGACTAGTATCTTATAACAAAGTGTGCTGCCTTCCCACCACCTCCCTGTATGCCTTGAAGTGCATCAAGACAGATTTTAGGAGATCCCAGGAAAGTGATCCTGAGCAGAGCAAATGAAACTGCACAATTACCCAGCTAAAACTCTAGATGTGTTCAAAGTTGCTCTGTGCAGGTGTAGATCACGTTGATGTGACTGCACAGAGTCCATGAAGGTTTCACACTGCCATCATAATGACCATTAATTTTTGAAGCCAAACACATCTTAATTGAGGGAGACAGCTGCTCTCTTTGGTTTCAATACTTTTGCCCATTATTTCATAGGTTTTGATATGATCTAAGTAACAACTTCTTCTCATTTGATGGGCAATTCCTTTAAAGGCCTTTCATGGAAGAGGTCAGCAGCAAACAGTGAATATCTATTAGTTGCATATTAAACTATTCAAAATCATGTTCAGCCCTGTGAATACTAGACACTCTACTTTACCAAAAAACCCAGTAAGGCAGTCATTTAACATTTCATATTGAAGGTAATCACTGGAATTTAACTTACAGGCAAAAAAAAAAAAAAGGGAACAAGTTTCTATACAAGCATTTCCCCTCGCACTTCCAAAAAAATAACTGAAAAGCTATTTTTGAACTTCTGGTATGTTTAAGCTGTTTACATTTTAAGCTCAGATGAGCTTTGTGGAATTGAAAGAGATCAAAAATGTACTCTGTTGGAGAAGAAGAAATCCTGCAAGGAAAGAGTAGAAAATGATTGGTAAAGATTTCCATTTTCTGGGCAGATGGGAACTTCAACAGGTCTCTAAGGATCAAAGAAAAAGAAACCAGACAAGCCAGTATGGTCTCAGCAAAACAGAAAATATGGGTTTTATAGCCAAAGAATAAAATTCTAAAGAATTATTGGTATATAGCTTTCATGGCCAGACTTCATTGCATATCTAGATTCTGCCATCAGTTGGGTTCACAGGCAAACTATGCTCCAAATAATTGTAGGAGCTTCGACACTAACAATGTTGTTAACCCAGGAAGTTGTCCTTGGATATGCGTCAGAGTATCAGCAATGATTCTGCAGGACAGAGGTAAATACTCTCCACCCCACCCCCAAGATTAACAGAACAAAGAAGAAAGGGAAGGAGAAAGCTGATGACAGGGCATCATGTCTGAATGAAACAGGTGAGAAGGCTGAAATATGACAACTGAAGACTGGAGAGAAGAAGAGTGCAGTAATCAAGGTGGGAGATGATGACATGAACTAGAGGTGCTCTCACAATGTTTTATAGGAAGAAGGAAGAAGATTAATTTGGTGATAGACTGAGGAAGTAGAAAAGGAGAGGAAGCCATCAAAAGAAAGCCAAGGCACTGCACCCAATCAAATGGGGACATTCAGTTTATCAGGAGAGGAAGGATTAGAAGGAAGACTGGAAGTTTGGCCTTAATGAACCAAGAGATCACTCAAGCTTATTGTGAAACAGACACTTGCATACTTTAACCAAAAATTAGAGGAAAGGTATCATTTACTTTTATGCAAATTCAAGTTTAAACTTAACTAAGGCTCATTTAATATAACACTGATTGCAAGACTTCTGCTCTGTAAGGTTCTAATAAAATTGTTTTCTTTGAATCTAATATCTTCTTGCTCTCTGATGGGACTTTGAGATGTTTCCTTTCACACAACACTTTTTAATTTAACTTTATCACCAACATAACAAAACACTATATATAATTAAAGCTATTATGGAGGTGAAAGAATACATCTTAACAGACATAACCTACCTGATCTTGTAGAGACATAACAGGATTATTTTTGGTTGTGTTGATATGCAGAACATGATACTTGTTCCTTGCACAAAGATCATAGGCAATGTTTGTAAAGGACGTGCTTGCAGTTTTAGGTACTCGATTATAAATAATCACCACATCATCGTCTTCATCCAGAACCACATCTGACCGAGAACCATCTATCGTATGGCGCTGCTCAATTTCTCTGACTTCATGTTTTGCAATAGCCCTCTCTGGAGAAGGGGGAAAAAAGAGAGCACACAAGTTATCTGAAGAGATCAATCAGCCTTCCATTTAGTCACAGAATTGATTAAAATGGAATTTAAACCTCTCAAGTATCTGGAAAATAATATGCACTGTCTGGGAATTTACACTGAAAATTCCACCTAGCGTTAACAGGAATAGGGAAAAAAGTTTCTTTTAAAAGACTTCCCCACAAAAATATTTTTTTAAATAACTCATCCGAAAATAATTGCTATAAAACTTCTAGCACATTGTAATGATAGATAGATGAAATGATACAGTACATAATATGAATTTTACAGAACATTAGCTACTGACCATTCAGAGTTTAGTCAATTAACTGCAAAGAGGAACTGAAGTTTAGATAAAATGGATGTTGTGCTTATTTTAATTAAGCCCACTCCCTTGTGTATGATATTACAATGAATGGCTTTGCAAAATCCAATTAGATATATTAATTGCAACTCTGATAAGAATAAAGGCAGAAGCAGCTTACAGCATGATCATCATTAAGGTGCAAAGTGCCAAACCTGAATACAAAAATGTACCCAAAAGAAAGGAAAGGAGCAGGATGCGCAATTGCACTCCTTAAAATGGGCACTAGAAACAGGGATGCTTCAGCTCCACTTCAGCCCAAATCCACAACATTTCTCCACGTAATTCCTAACTGACCGTCTTCCAAAGCATGGGCAGGAGTAGCATAATGCACTTTTTCCTGGTATGCTGGGCTTGTTACTTCTGTCTGGACTGAATGCTTGGACTGCTTTGCTACTGCTATTACTGACACTTAGCCATCAACTCAAATTCAACTTGATTAAAATTGAATGCAGATCTCTTCTTTTCGTGACCACCCTAACACCTCACAAGGTATGAATGATAGCTGTGTGTGCGCACGCGCAACTTGCATGCAACTTCCCCCCTTATTTTATAACAGAAATGAAAGCAGTGAACTGGAACTCCAACATTAGGGGCATGTTGGAGTAGGAAGAACAGGAAATGTGTCCTTTCTGTATTCATTTTCCCTTTAGCTCCCCACCCCCTGCCGGCACATATAGGCTTTGGATACAGCACAGTACCAAAGAGAGGCCTAGTCAACAGAGACCTGTTTGGAATGCAAGAAACACAGGCATAGCTGAACATATGCAACCAAAAGCTAGTTAACGTGAAATGTGTAGCAAAAATATTGACAACACCTCGTAAATGGACACTCAAAAAATGCCTGTCAATCCAACATGTTCTGTAATATATAATTCAATTCTCGAAGGTTGAAATTTGGGTATTTTTTAAATGATTACCACATACTCAGACTACCAACTGTCACTTGCTTTGTCCTGCCCTTCCTGCCAGGTTTGTTCAGCTCCTCCTGCCGCATTATATGCAAATTATTTAATTAGCTAACTGGCACAGTTGTCAAGAATATGCATAGGTTCATTCCTGATGTTAATTTAGTACTGCTTAATGGTGTCAGCCTCTTGAATCCTTTCATCTAAAAGCCTGTGAAAATACAGGCAAAAAAAGCCAGAACAGCCTCCAACTACACCTTCTCAATACTCACTCACTCACACTCTCTCTCTCTCTCTCTCTCTCTCTCTCTCTCTCTCACACACACACACACACACACACACACACACACACACACACACACACACACCAGCCGCTATATGAAATTGGGCTAAAAAGGGAATTTTAATCCCATATGCTGGGGGACTGCAGACTGCTCTGTTCAGTAGGCAGCCTCCCAGCATATGGGATTAAAACACCCTTTTTAGCCCTATCTCATAACATGGAGGAGAAAAAACTGCTAGATCAGACAATTGGAAGTTGAGATAGCCTAATTAACAGTACCTATATAGCTTTTTATCTGCTCCCTTAGGGGAAATCCTTTATGAGAGTATCTTTAATTACATGCTAGCTTTTCCTCTTCATTACAGAATTTATCAGAATTTCAAACCAGGATGATCAGATTAAAGAACAAGCCTTTCACTTAAGCTGAAACGTGCAACCAATAGTGTTGAAAAGTAAATTAACCCTTTATGGGTTAGTCCCAGCACTCAAGGCACCTAATTGTGTAGTGGGGAAATGACTTGATTAGCAAGCCATAGGTTGCCGGTTTGAATCCCTGCTGGTATGTTTCCCAGACTATGGGTAATGCCTATATCAGGCAGCAGCGATACAGGAAAGATGCTGTGTAATCTCATATGACATGGGAGATGGCAATGGTAAACCCCTCCTGTGTTCTACCAGAAACAACCACAGAGCTCTGTGGTTGCCAGGAGTCGACACTGACCCGACGGCACACATTACCTTTTACCCAGCACTCATAAGTGGAGACAAACCCTGGGCTTGACAGTTTGTATTCTGATATATACCCCAAGGTTCCTCTCTCTTTTTGCTCTCATACACAAAAGTGGTTTTCTTTGACCTCCAAGAGAAATGACCTAGATCTTTGCTATGTTTGTGTTAATAGATTCTAACCTGGCCTCCTGCATGGCCTGTTGTTCACTATTCCTGGTCTTTCAAACAATAAAATTTACAATCTGGTACCATTTCCTCAAAAAACTGTGCTGCCACACTCCAATATAACAACTTCCTGAGCTGGATCAGACCAAAGTCCATCTACACAAGCACGCAGCCGCCAACAGTAACCCGCCAAATGCCTCTGAAAGCTCATGTTTTGGTGCTGTGATGGCCATCCCTGTACCACAGGGTAGAGAAATATATGTTGCCTCTGGCAGGATGAATAGTCACGGACCCATTGGACAAATTAACTGAGGATGGGTCTGTGTGTGGCCACCAAAGATAAATCTCTCAATGTAATACCCGATTTTAACAGTACCCTAATTCCTCCTAGATATGAATGGAATGTTATTAATGACAACTAGAGCATGACTATGTGTAGCGCTCTTGTGCTGCTTTGAATTGGGGTACGTGTGTGTGAGAAGAGAAATTGTAGTATTTGTTGAAATTGCTGACATGCAAACCCCTTCTAACTTGGCAAAGAGGCACCTTTTAACATGGTGATTCTCTTTATTTAGCAGGGGGAGAGTAACTGGCCCTATCTAACCCCAGCGCAGTACCTCCAGTGACTGTTGTTGGTGTCTATTTTTTTTAGATTGTGAGCCCTTTGGGGACAGGGATCCATCTTATTTATGTGTTATTTCTCTGTGTAAACTGCCCTGAGCCATTTTTGGAAGGGCGGTATAGAAACTGAATTAATAATGGCTGCATCTGCATCATCATCATAATCATCATTATCATCATCAATGCAGCCACAGCATAAGAGGAAGCATTCAGTCCAATATATTCTGCTTGCATGTGCATGCACGTGTGCACACTTAATTAATTAATTAGTCACAAATCTGAGATAAGCTGATCATTCCAAGGGTTTTGACCATTAAAGATGACTGACTATATATTTATTAAGCACCTAAAGGACTTGCTTGCAGACATTCAAGACAATGGACTGCTTAGGCATTCTTATTGTTAGTTCAGGAAGTTACTAGAATGGCATAGGAAGTAATTTGGGAGATGAAGCAGACACGCATCTGTAATGCAAGATCTTCACCCACTCCATCCAGGGGAGCCTATTTCATTGATTGGTAGAAACGGGCATGTGGATACTTACATTGAAGTAAACTGGAAAGTAAACCAAATAAAGAAAGAAGTATGGTTTTGCCTAAGTAAGCATATACCAAAACTCTTGAGTCTTCTGTACAGTCCTATGCCTGTTTACTCAGAAGTAAGTCCCACTGTGTTCAGTGCGGCTTACTCCCAGGTAAGTGTCTAAAGCAGGGTTTCTTAATCTTGGGCCCCCAGATGTTGTTGGTCTACAACTCCCATCGTCCTCAGACATGGCTTTTGTAGCTGAGGATGATGGGAGTTGTAGTCCAACAACATCTGGGGGCCCAAGGTTAAGAAACCCTGGTCTAAAGGATTGCAGCATTAAGTGCTTTAATCTCCTTTCTGCTTGAATTAGAAATTAATGTGTTTCCAGTAAGATTGAAAATGCATTAATCTGAGGATACTGGAAGATTAATAAATTCGTACTTCTTTCGTTTTCTCCATACTTCATTAGTACATGTTTCATTGTACAGTTGTAGATTCTTAATCTGTTAGTATGTGATAATATATATGTGGGGGAGAGCTATGGTTTATTGGTTTTATGGTTTAAACACAAAATTTTGTGTTTTTTGACAATTCAATACATAAAAGAAAACGCGCGCACGCACACACAGAGTTTTGCTTTCTAGAACAAACTGGTTAAACTGCATGTCATTGATCCTGGCAAAGACCTTTTTGAAAAAAACAAACCACAAGAAACAGAGATAATCTGCAGCTCAGAATAAATAGTGTTGGATTGCTAAAAAAGATGATAGGATTACAGCCATTTCTAGATTCTGAGTATCTTGTCAGTCGTTCAAAAGATTTATATTCAAAAATATTTTACCAAATACACGCTATTCACAGTGCAACTCTCGAAATGAAAATATCAACATGGGGAAAAAAGGATCAGAGAGAAAACTGGAACACAAAATGAAAATCCTTCAAATGAAATCCAAGCTGCAATGCAAACAAGTGAGAACACCTTTTTATTTCCTTGTGGTCTTTGGGAGTGTTTTGTTTTTGTGTGTCTTGTGTGTTTGTTTTTCTCTATTTCACTTTAAGATTCTTTCCTCCACCACCAGCTTGATTTTACACATATTGGCTCCACTCAGTTCCAGGTCCTGAGTAGCCTTCATGGGTCAACGTTGCATGCACATATCTCTGTGACGTCAGGTTCTACCTTTATGATGGTGTTAGTGCTGGCAGCGCACAAAACAGGACTCTGTTGTCATAAAATAATCTAAGAGCCTTGATGGATCAGGTCCAAAGCCTATCTAGTCCAGCATCCTGTTTCCCACAGTGACCCACCAGATGCCTCTGGAATGCCCACAAGCAAGAGAGGAAAGCATGTCCTCTCCTGCTGTGGCTCCCCTGCCGTTAGTATTTAGAGGCAACCTTTCCCTGAACCTGGAGGTAGCCTATAGTCATCAAGACTCGCAGCCACTGACAGACCTGAATTTGTCTAAGTCAAATGGGATTATATCACACATGGGCAGAATGCCAACAGATGACTGGATTGAGAGCTTTACATCTGAGCATTACTTGTACTTCTGGCACAGTTTGTGCATTTTGGCTATAATTTAATGTTTGTGAAACAATACTGTTTTTGTTTGTTGTAAGTTATTTCAACAAACTAAAAGGATAGGTTCCCCTCCCCACCAGATACTATTGCAAATTCCCAGCTACATATAACTATGTGTTCATAACAGAAACCACTGATAGGATTAGAGCACACAACTCCAAATTCATTGTCCTGCCATATAGGCTCACGTCCACACAGCATACAATTCTGTGATCACTTCCCCACCACCCCAAATATAATTGTAAATGAAGAAAACGGAAAACACTACATTATGATTACTCTGTTTGAAACATGGTTAAAATTTCAGTGAGGCTCATGATAAAAATAAAAGGTTCTGTTCTGTTCACTGCTTTATTAAAAACACACACACACACACACACAATCAATCTTCAAACTTAAATCATACCAGGATTGTGGAGAAAAGCGAATGGCAATAGAGAGTGGGAGGTAAGGAGGAGTATAGAAGGCGAAAGATAAAAGTAAATAAATAATATTTACTTATCTAAAAGTCGATAAAAGTAAATACTACACATTTTTGGTTACCTAAAGGTAGCTATGGTGGCATTTCTTTCTAGCTATTTACACATTTAACAATTTTATCTGAACAGATGTGCTTCTCTGTGTATTTTATCACATTTATTTTAGATGTGCATTTTATCTGTGAACAGATGTGCAAGATACCTCTAAATACCAGTTGCAAGGGAGCAACAGCAGGAGAGAGGACATGCCCTCACCTCTAGCTTCTGGGCTTCTCAGAGGCATCTGGTGTAGGCCACTATGTGAAACAGAATGCTGGACTAGATAGGCTTTGGACCTTATCTAGCAGACAGGGGCGTAACTACCATTAGGTAAGGGGAGGCAGTCGTCTTGGGGCCCCACTGCCTCGAGGGGTCCCCCAAGAAGCACATCACATGACTCCCCACCCACCCATGTTGCACCCCCTATGAATTATGTTGAGTATCTTGGAGATCGGCAGGAGCAGAGAGTAAAAAAACTAGATATTCACCGTATTCATAATGGGGATGTGAGTGTGAGTGCACGATATATTGTGAAGTGTGTTTGTGTGTGTATATCAGCGAGGGGCCCATTTTAAAATCTTGTCTCTGGGCCCCCTCCAACCTTGCTATGCCCCTGCTAGCCGAGCTGTTATATTAGTTATCTGCTGTTATTGTAAGCTTATATAGCTGAACAAATGCTACTACAGACATACTTTCATTGCTCCTTTCTGGAAGCTTTTGTATAGCATTACTTTAGGGCAAGGCCCCACTTTTCTCTTAAGCAGAACAAAGCTCTGTTCTTATAGCATGGCATGACAATATGCAGGGGCAAGCTTGCCATGGCACCCGAACAATTAAGCGTGGTGATGGATGGATGCAACCAGGAGAAGGAGTGAACAAACAATGAAGGAGCGGGTTGCTTCCTCCTCTTCCTGGCCACGTTCATCTGGCTCAGACAGATGGACTGATGCAACCAAGAGGAGGATGGAGCAACCTGCCCCCATTTTGCTTGCTGCTCCTGGCTGCATTAGTCTATCACTTGCCCAAGTCAGAAAGACATGACCAGGAACAGAAGTGAACAAGTTAGGGAGCACCCCCACACTCATATGGAGTGGAGGACATTGGTGGGGATGAGTAGGTAGTTGGGCTGCTAAAGTTTGGGGCAGGTTTCCACAGCCAAAGAAAAATGGTCAAGGCTTGGCTCATGACAGTGATCTTCACTATTTTTCAAGTGGGGGGCACTTAGTTTAAAAAAAGCCTTTAATATGGGAGGCATTTCCCACAGTGTTGACTTCTGCTAAATAGTGTGCTTTTCTCAGTGCTGGGAGGACACTCTTCAAGAGAGACCGAACCCTCTTTTAAGAGCAATATGGGGAAAGCGCTGGGAAGGGCTACACTTCCCAACACTCCATGCACACCTTCCAAGATAGTACAAGGGCTCAATCAAGAAAGAATTCAGACTCTCTTACAAAAGCCACCCCCCCCTCCCAGCACTGGACAAAGCCTAGTACTACCTGGTGAGAATGGTCATCTGAATGGTGGTGCCAGGGGCATAAGGCAGTGTATTCAGCTTCGATCAAATCTTCACATAGGCTGAATAAACCATTAGTCAGGGGGCCACACTTAGGGTTGATGGGGCCACCAGTGGCTCCAGGGCCTTACAATGAAGAACATTGGCTTATGGATTACTCAACTGATGAATAAGAACTCTGAGCTCTTTGTGGAGGAAGAGCGGGATATAAATTTAAAAACAAATAAAAACATATAATCTGGATCAAGGCAACCATGACCTCTAGAGATTGTCAGAAATTTTCCTCCAGTTGGGGTTATTTTCATAGTGGCAAATAAAACTGGAATAAGTACAAGGTTATTTAGTGTGTGTGTGTGTGTGTGTACACACACACACCACCTAATGGCACAGCGGGGAAATAACTTGCCTAGGGAACAAGAGGGTGCCCGTTTGAACACCCACTGGTATGTTTCCCATACTATGGGAAACACCTATATCGGGCAGCAGCGATATAGGAAGATGCTGAAAGGCATAATCTTATACTGTGTGGGAGATGGCAATGGTTAAACCTCTCCTGTATTCTACCAAAGAAAACCACATGGCACCGTGGTCGCCAGGAGTCGACACTGACTCGATACACACACTTACTTATTTTCTGGTCTTCACCTAGTATAGTCAAGTCATTTTCAGAGCCCCCACCACCCTTCAATGTCATTTTTTAGTTCTTCTGAATAGAAAACAGACCTGTTGCTATGGCATTCAAATATATGCATACCATTCAGCCCTAGCTTCTTTCTGGCAAATACATGCTCTTAAGGAAGGAAGCAGAGATAATGCATATTGATAGGTGAATTACCAAGAGGTTGATATTAGAGAAGATGTTCAGTCTATACCGACTGCCAAGCTGAGTTATGCTGCCACAGTTGCAAATAAATGCAGCTAATCTTTTTCAGCTATTTGTCATGACAACCTAGCCGAGCACGTATGATCAGGCATCAAGAACATTTGCTTATTTTTCTAAAAATCTTTGTAAGTTTGAGAGATATGAATGTACAAGTATTCTTCACAGAAAAAACAAGTTCTCTAGACTCAATGAATTTTGTATGCAGTGATACAGTTCATGTTTATTCTTCTCAGGGATCTATAGGGAAGAGAGTTGACTTGTGGTAGCAAGCATGAATTGTCCCCTTTGCTAAGCAGGATCCACCCTGGTTTGCATTTGAATGGGAGAATACATATGAGGACTGTTAAGATATTCCCCTTAGGGATGGGGCTGCTCTGAGAAGAACATCTGCATGCTTGCACGCAGAAAGTTCCATGCTGCAGAGGATCCACAGTAGGAGGCAAGAGCTGAGGCAAGAATTAAGTGTATGTCTGGCTTCCTAGCAGATGCAGCATTGACTCCAGAGAGCATAATAACCAACTTCAACTGGGGGTCCATAGCAAATGGCTTCAATGTATATTTCTGGGCCTTGCCGGCAGAATAGATAACAGTTGCAAGCCCTGCTCAAGGATATTGAGCAGGGGTGGAACAAAGGATAGGGACCATACTTTTGCTCTTTGATGATCATAGGTCTGTGCCAGACTGCATGCTTTGCATGCAAAAGGTAGTCTTGTGGCAGCAAGAATGAATTGTCTCCTTTGCTAACTAGGGTCTGCTTGATCTGCATTTGAATGGGAGACTAAATGCAAGCACTGTAAGATATTCCCCTTAGGGGACGTGGCCGCTCTGGGAAGAGCACCTGCATGTTTAAATGCAGAATGTTCCACATTCCCTGCCATCTCCAAGATAGGGCTGAGAGAGACTCCTGCCTGCAGCCTTGAAGAAGCCACTGCCAATCTGTGTAGACAATACTGAGTTAAATGGACCAATGGTCTGACTTTTTATAAGGCAGCCTCCTATGTTCCTAATCCTCTCTTCCTTCAGATCCTTTTATGACACACAGGCACAGGACTTAAGAGAGAAACGGGTCTTGTCATTTGCACTGGGATATGCAGATGGTAATAAACAGTGGGAGTCCTCTCCTACGAGTCTATGACAACTTGCTGTGGGGACAACTTGCCGCAGGGAACAATGCAACTCCCCCTCACAAGCTCATCCTGCCACTTTGGCTTTCGATCCGGAGAGGACAAGTGGGAGAGAGGTGAAAGGAAGCTAAATTCCCACCTGCCACCCACCAAAGCATGTCTTTCACGTTCTGCAGTGGAAGGAAGAATCTCTCTGCATTCCTACCTGTGGGATTGTGCCTCATGAGAAGTGAAATGTCAGATGCGAAGCCTGCACCAGAGCTGTAGAGCAGGCGAGCTGCCATTTTCCTCCTCATATTGCCCTTTGTGGGTCTCCCCAAAGCAGCAGCAGACCTTGCTGCTCAGTTCTCTTATTAAAGCAGACTACCTCATGTGTATCCCAGGGATATTAACAGAACACTTGGGGGATCTGGTGTGTAGTTGAATTTTGAATTGTTTAGCAAAACTCTTAGGAGGAGATTTCCTGGCCAAGGTGTGTGTGTGCATGTTATATTGTTGTTTTTTAATTCTCTGCAGGAAAGTACAACTCACTGTACCCTATGGCCCAGCATAAAACTGCTTACATGGCAGGTGGGGGAGGCGGGCTAGGAGAGCAGCGATGTGGGCTCTACCCATTTTGAGTCAAATGGCCCTTCTCTGGAGGCAACTTGCCAGCCTCACTGAGAAAGCTGCAATTCTCCTGCAAAATGGAGCTTCTCCTGACAAAACCAAGGGACAGGTGGGCAGAAGGAGGGCTGGGAGGCTCTCTGTCCAAAACAGAAGGGTGCCCAGAAACCTCTCCCTGCAGCTTCCACTCAGCGGACAACACATCTCCCTCCCCACCCGCCCCCTCTGCATGTTCATCCTGTCACTTTGACTTTTGATCTGGAGCAGGCAGCGGTGCCGCCACTGCAGGCTTCCTGCCCGCCACTTGTTCGTTTGCAACACTCTGTTCTGTGTAAGAAATCTCCCTTGTGTGTAAAAGGTTTTGCAAGTTTTCGCTCGCGTTGGGGAGGAGGGGTGGCTTCCTCTCGCCTCCCTCTCACTTGTCCCCTCCAGATCAAAAGCCAAAGTGAAAGGACGGGCTTGGGGGGGGGAGTGCCCCCACGGCGAGTTGTCCCATTCCCCTCTCCTACTGCTCAGAAAAGATTCATGCTGCTTCTTGTCTTCTCAAAAACAGAAGTGGAAATGAGATCTCTGGGGAGGAGATATGCATGGTGCTGGATGTCCTAATTGCCAGAAGGTTGTGGGCACTTGACACTGGCAAGCGGATTTGTAGACACTTGATTCTTCTGCTTGTCATAGGGGAAGGACAAAAGGCTAAGCAAAATACTAAATTGCACCCTTGGCCACCAGAAAGCTTTAGTGTCTGTGGTTTATGTATTTACACCAGGTACCACACTGGTTTCCAAGTTTCTTTACAGTCATAACCCTCCACACCCCTCTTTTTAAAGCTATCAAAGAAAAAGTCCCCTCCCCCAATAAAATTATACTTTTTCTTGCACATTCTGAAAAACAGCAGCGACATGTTAGTAATGTAGTTCAATATCAACATCAGCATACAGCAGTGGCCAGCATGAGACTTAGGAGTCAGATATCAAGAAGTAGAGTAGAGTAGAGTAGAGTAGAACGTACAATAGCAGGGCAGGATGAAGAAAAGCCTTGCGATGGAGGCAACATGGCTCCCAAGTGTTATGTTGCCAATCCCTTTATAGCCTCTGCTAGTTGAATAAAATTCCTTATTTTCCCCCAGTTTGCTTATTTTTCTCTCTAGGTTTTACAAAATAGAGATGTGTAGTTCAGCGTAGATATTCAGTCAGTGGAAGCACGGCACTACAAGGAATATAGGAACTGCACAATTTTGCACACACACAAAAGAAGTCTGTAAAGCAATATAGTCCGTCCCCCCCCAATAGAAGGAATGGTACATATTCCATGCATACTTGTGGAAGAGAATTATAAACCCTCTAGCCAACACGCTAAAGGAATTCCAAGATAATACCTAGGTAAGCTTTCCAAGGATTTAGAAATTAAAAATTGAAATATTCAAATTTTGTAATTCTATTAGTTTTGAAACAGCTTTATTATGAAGATGCAGATGGTTGAACACACTTGCACATTTTGCTAATTACTTTACAGATTTCCTGGAAAACATTAAGAAAATGCTATTGTCCCAATCAGGAGCAAGTACGTTTGATTTTAAAATTCACTTGTTTACAAGAGAATTTAGACTCGACAAACAGATAGAAATATGGAATCAAATAGGAAAAAGGAAACCAAAGCTATAGAAGCTACTTAAAAATCAAAGATAAATCAACAGAAAATCTATTTCAATTTAATTAGTTGGCAAACATGTACTGGAAAATACCTGGCAAACATTATTGTGAGCCTACATTACATATATCAGAAATTATACTTCGAGGCACATTGCTGGAGTATTTCTAATTCACTGTCACAGCCAAGTTTGCATTAGAGTGAGACAGATTAGAGTGAGACAGAATTGTCACGCTAATACTACTGGCTGGCAAATGAGCCTCATCACCTTGAAATTCTTCTATGCAAGTTACTGAAACAAACATCACGTGGAACTTTTCTCACTGAAATCAAATTCCATGGATTACATAAGCTAACACAGTTATCCCACTAAAGGTTACACAGGAAATAATCATGAAGCAGCCCTACTGGTTCATCTAGCAACCCCTTTCCAGAGGTTCTTCCAGTTCTCCTTCCAGAGATCTTTTTATCTGGAAATTGAACTTGGCGTCATCTGTATGCACTCTTCATTATACTCTTTCTAGAAGTGTTTTTAGTCCACTACAAATTTTCTCTCAGAGTTCTATTAGAAGTCCATGCAATCATTGTTCATTACATTAATTGTTTTACCCTAGCTTCAGACACCTGCTTTAAGCAATAGATCCACTGAGACTGCTCTAGGCCAGTGTTCTTCAATGCAAGGCCCAGGGACCAATGGAGGCCCCCTTCAATCTTAAGTGTGGCTCCCTGACTAATTGTTTACTGGGCCAGTGTGAATTCGCAGCCAAAGAAGCACAGCTCCCTGGTACTTTGCCCAGTGCTGGGGGGTCCTTTACGGAAAATGGAACCCTCTTGAGGCCCAGCCCCTTCTCAGAAAGTGTGTACGGAAAATGGAACCCTCTTGAGGCCCAGCCCCTTCTCAGAAAGTGTGCACAGAGTGCTAGGAAGTGCAGCCCTTCACAGCGCCTTCCTCCTAGAGACCTTAAGAGAGGACTTCATCTCTCTGAAAGGCCTCTCCCAGCACTAAGAAAAGCACAGTACTGTGCAGAGTGGGAAATAGGTCTCACATTGAAATTTTGTTGTTGTTTTGCCAAAGTGGCCCCTGCTTGAAAAATAGTGCAGATCACTGCTCTAAGGCTTCTGTTACTTTTCATACTGCTCTGGAGCAATAATATTCATGGAATCAAGACTTGGCCCATGAAGGTTTCACTCTAGAACCTACTTTTCCCAACACCTAGATAGTTATTCCTGTTGGCTATTCCTGAATAGCCAAGAGCAGGCAGTTTTAGTTGACACAAATATGTGCTAAGTGGAAATCTAAAAGGTTCAATTTGATTCTTTAAGGACTTTCACAACACCTGTATGGCTAAAGAGTCAATAGCTTTTAAAGGCTAGAGGAAAGAGGCAAGTAGTAAATGCATCTGAAGTATGCGATGACACCCAGATCTAATTCTCCATACCAACTTCTTCAGGAAATGGCATAACTTCCCTAAATGTCTGCCTGGAAGCGTTTATGGGCTGGATGAGGGATAAAAAAAAACTTGTTGAATCCAAATAAGACAAAAGTACTGACTGTGGGGGGTCAGGACCCGAGAGAGGTACTCATTGTGCGGGGTCGAAACTTGGGAGATGAGTTTGGTCTGCCTGTTCTGTATGGAGACACACTTCCCCGGAACAGGTACGCAGTCTGGGGTGTTTCTGGATCCCCAGGTTGAAGCAGTGGCCAGAGGTGCCTCCTATCAGCTTCGGCTGATATGCCAACTATGTCAATTTCTTGAGATAAACTACCTCAGAACAGTAGTACATCTGCTGGTAACTTCCAGACTGGATTACTGCAGTGTGCTCTATGTGAGGTTGCCTTTGTATGTAGTTCAGAAACTACAGCTGGTTCAGAATGGTCCCTGGGTCATCTCAGAGAGACCATATTACTCCTGTATTGAAAGAGCTACACTGGCTGCTGATTATAACCTATAAAGCCTTAAATGGCTTGGGCCCTGGGTATTTAAGAGAACGTCATCTTCATCATGAACCCCACCACCCTCCACAGGAGAGGAGACGAGATGAGACGAGAGCTGATCTTGTGGTAGCAAGCATGTCCACTTGTCCCCTTAGGTCCACCCTGGTTGCATATGACTGGGAGACTAAACATGCGAGTATTGTATGATATTTCCCTCAGGGGATGGAGCCACTCTGAGAAGAGCAGAAGTTTCCAGGTTCCCTTCCTGTCTTCTCCAAGATACGGCTGAGAGAGATTCCTGCATGCAACCTAGGAGAAGCTACAGCTAGACAGCTAGCTGAGCTAGATAGACCAATGGTCTGATGTGGCATATGGCAGCTTCCTATGTTCTTATATACTTAGATACAATTATGTCTTTTATACTATTTATAACTGATCAAAAATACTTATGCGTACTAGTGCAGTAAAGACTTCTCTGCACCTTAATATGAGAGGAGAGCTGGTCTTGTGGTAGCAAGCATGACTTGTCCCCTTAGCTAAGCAGGGTCCACCCTGGTTGCGTATGAAAGGGAGACTAGAAGTGTGAGCACTGTAAGATATTCCCCTCAGGGGATGAAGCCGCTCTGGGAAAAGCAGAAGGTTTCAAGTTCCCTCCCTGGCTTCTCCAAAGATAGGGCTGAGAGAGATTCCTGCCTGCAACCTTGGAGAAGCCGCTGCCAGACTGTGTAGACAATACTGAGCTAGATAGACCAATGGTCTGACTCAGTATATGGCAGCTTCCTATGTTCCTATGCCCATTGAGATAATCAGGAGAGGCCCAATCGTAGTTGCCACCGGCTTGTCTGGTGGCTACTCAGGGATGGGCCTTTTTCCACTGCTGCCCCGAAGCTTTGGAACATGCTCCCTGCTGAAATAAGAGCCTCCCCATCTCTGACAATTAAAAAAAAATCTTTAAAGACACATCTGTCCACCCAGGTTTTTAATTAAATACCGTTTTAATAGTTTTAATATTGTTTTAAGGTTTTAAATTGTTGTAATGTCATTTGCTGTCATTTATTTTAACCAATGTTTTAATTTCTCTGTTGTCATTATTTATTTTAAATAACTGTTCTGTTATTTTTTGTTGTAAACCACCCAGAGACGCAAGTTTGGTGCAGTATAAAAATGTTAAATAAATAAAATATAATGCTGATTTTGAAAGAACTGCACTGGCTGCTGCCAAGTTTCCATGTGAAAATACAAAGTGCTGGTCGATACAAAGAGCGGTAGACACAATGGTTCCTAAGCGTCCTCTCTGACCTGCTTTAAAGTCAGTCCCATGGTATTTGGATGAACCGCGGGAGTTGAAGCAGCGAGGTAGATGTCTAGAGCGCAAGTGGAGGAAGACTTGGCATAAAACCAATAGATTGCAACACAGAGCTCATCTAAGGCTCTATGCTATGGCAATGCAGATGGCAAAGAAGTGGTTCTTTTCTGCCCGCATTGCTTCTGCGTACTCATGCCCAGCTGAGATGTCTAGTAGTCGTGTGCATGGTTCGGTTCAGAGGCCATTGTCAAGGCCTCCGAACCGGTCTGGAATTCCGGGGGTTTGGTTCGGCCCGGGGGGGGGGAGTGTGTGTCTTTAAGGGGGGGTGGTAGTACTTACCCCCCCCCCGCCGCTCTTCCCCCTCCGGCGCTGGTGGTTTTCAAAACATTCCTCCCTGCCGCCCCTGCCCCCGTCGTCGTTCTTGAGTGCTTAAAAGCAGGAAGAGCTGGTGGCGCGCATGCGCCCTTCGTGGCGCGCGCGCTCATCTCCGCCACTGGCGCCGCATACGTCATGCCGCGTGCGCCACAAAGGGCGCACGCGCGCCACCAGCTCTTCCTGCTTTTAAGGACAACGACGGGGGCAGGGGCGGCAGGGAGGAACTCTGGTCTGCCTGTTCTGTATGGGGACACACTTCCCCGGAACAGGTACGCAGTCTGGGGGTGCTTCTAGATAGCACAACGATGGGGGCAGGGGCGGCAGGAAGGAAATCTGCCGCCCCAAGAACGTTTTGAAAACCATCAGCGCCGGAGGGGAAAGAGCGGCGGGGGGGGGGAGTACTACCACCCCCCCTTAAAGCTACACACACACCCGTGCTGAACCGCCCCACCGCGGTTCCGTGCACATCCCTAATGTCTACGGTTGTGAGGGGGCTAGTTCATGCCCCCTCTGCCTTGAATTTGAATTTGGAATCATCTGTTATGTGCTGTGATATTTTTAACAACTTTTTTTGCAATAAAATATCTTGTATTTGTGCTGAACTAGACTCCACAATCACTGCAGAGTCCATTGTAGAGGTGCCCAGCAACCCCTCTTGTAGGATTGGATTATTTTCAGTTTCTTACTTCTGAAGATGTGGACAAACTGCTTCGGACTGTACGCCCCACTACCTGCTCTCTTGACCATTGCCCAGCTTGACTTATTTCATTTGGCAGTCATATTATCAAAGAGGGTCTGGTAAATATCATAAATGCTTCTCTGAGAGAGGGAAGGAATGTCTCCTTGTCTTGTCTCCTAAAGACAAGGAATGTCTCCTTGTCCTGAGGAGACAATTATTAGACCTTATTTGAAGAAACCTGCATTGGAGCCCTCAGAGTTAGCTAATTACAGGCCTGTCTCTAACCTTCTTTGGTTGAGCAAGGTGATTGAGTGAGTGGTTGCTTCTCAGCTCTAGGCAGTTTTGGATGACGCAGATTATTTAGATTCTCTCCAGATTGGCTTTCGGGTCAGCTATGGGGTTGAGACTGCCTTGGTCGGTCTAATGGATGATCTCCAATTGGCTATCGACAGAGGGAGTGTGACTCTGATGATCCTTTTTGATCTCTTGGCAGCTTTCGATACCATTGACCATGGTATCCTGCTGGATTGCTTGAAGGAGGTGGACTTGGGTGGCACTGTTTTACAGTGGTTCTGTTCCTACCTCTCTGGCAGATTCCAGATGATGTCACTTGGAGACTGTTGCTCTGAAAAGTGAAAGCAAAACTATGGGGTTTCACAAGGCTCCATACTGTCTCCATTGCTTTTTAACATCTACATGAAACCGCTGAGAGAGATTGTCAGGAAATTTGGTCTGAGATGCTATCAATATGCTGATGACACTCAGATCTGTTCCTCCATACCAACTTCATCAGAAAATGGCATGACCCCCCTAAGTGCTTGCCTGGAGGTGATATTGGGCTGGATGAGGGATAACAGGCTGAAGCTGAATCCAAACAAGATGGAGGTGCTGTCTGTAGGGGGCCAGGATCAGAGATAACATTTAGATCTACCTGTTCTGGATGGGGTTACACTCCCCCTAAAGGATCAGGTTTGTAGTCTGGGAGTGTTCCTGGATCCCACTCTCCATGGTTTTTCAGGTTGAGGCTGTAGCCAGCAGTGCTTTTTATCAGCTTCCGCTGATATGCTAGATACGTCAATTGGTGGTACATATGCTGGTAACCTCTAGGCTTGACTATTGTAATGCACTCTACATGGGGCTGCCTTTGTACATATTTCAGAAACTACAACTGGTACAGTATACGGCAGCCAGCCTGGTCTCTGGGTTTACCAGAAGGGACCATATAACACCGATTCTAAAAGAACTGAACTTGCTGCTGCTATGTTTCCGAACAAAGTAAAAAGTACTGGTTATTACCTAGAAAACTCTTAACAGCTTAGATCCAAGGTATTTAAGAAAGCGCCTTCTCTGTCATGAACCCTGTCACATATTAAGACCATCTGGAGGTGTCGGGCTGCGGTTGCTGCTGATTCGTTTGATGGCAACTCGAGACCGGGCCTTCACTGTGGCTGCCCCAGGGCTTTGGAACACGCTCCCTGCTGAAATAAGAGCATTTCCTTTGTTTGTTTTTAGGAGGACCCTGAAGACATACCTATTTTCCCAGGCCTTCAGCTGAGATCAAATTTTAAGTTTTTAATGTGTGTTTTTATCTATAATGATTTTTATCATTATAAAAATGATATATGTTTTATATTGTGTTTTAATTCTGCACACCTGTCTTCTCTTCTGTCTAGAGATTTCTATGCTAGGCGGTAAATAAATTCAATAAATAATAAACAAACAAATAAATACATAAAGGTGGGTGGCAGTAGCTGGGAAAGTGCACCAAGTTCAGGAGTATCCTCCTCAGACTCCAATGGTCTCCTCAAGAGTAGAAAGCAGGCAGGCGATCCACACAACAGCCTGCAAAAGCAAATGCTCACTCAGACGAGTAGCAAGATGCTTGGTCTTTTGGAAAGCTTTTCCTGCACGCTCTGGAGCTGCTTGAGAGCCTCACACTGAGACTTCTCTTCTTCCTTTCAGAGGGGGAGAGGGAGAGCCAGGAAGCTTTGTCACTCTTTCCCCCTCTCCCCAGCTGGGTTACTGCCGCTGTGCCTCCTCCTCCTCCAGTTCCAGCTGCAGATCTTGTGAGATCTGCAGCCAGAGGAGAACTGGAGGTGCCCCCGATGGCATCCCAGACAGCTGGGGCCTGGGGGAGGAGGAGGAGGCTCTCCCTCGTGGCTGCAGACGGAGCAGCCAGAGGAGTTTGGGAGGTGGCTGCTCCCCCACTCCTGGCAGCCCAGACAGAGCCCAGAGAGATTGGAGTGCAATATTAAGAGAGAGAGAGAGAGAGAGAGAGAGTGTGTGTGTGTGAGAGAGAGAGAGAGTGTATGTGTGTTATGTGAGCACACTAACTTGATGCTGCCAACCTAGGACAAAACTCTTTCTGCTCACTGTTCCCTCTTTCTGTTCCCTCTAAAAATTAGAGGGAACACTGCTAAAAGATAAATTTCAAAGGACAAAATGTTTTGTCTTTAAGCAAATCAAGAAAAAGACTCCCTTTCTATCCTAGGACAACTGCAGAGGAGAAGAGAGGAAAATCTGAAAAAGCAAAAACAAGTCAAAAGTGATGGGGACTTAGCAGTCCTCTTAGCATGGGGCAAGACAGGACCGGAACTAGGGATTTGGTGCCTTTATCTACCGGAAGCCTCAACTGATAATTCAAACAAGTCCTGTAATGGAGAATGTGGGGTCAACCACCCATCCTATAGGGTGACCTTCTACACTGTGGGAGAAGGTGGAATGACATCCGAATGTTCTTCCACAAGCAGTAGCATGGGAACAGCTTTGACACTTTTATAGCAATACTTTTCCAAAACTCTTCCAATAGCACACGCTCGAGCTGTACAGTACTAGCAGCTATTTTCCTTCTGTTACTGAGATCAATTCTCATGAAATCAAACACCATCAAGCAACAGAATTGCCCTGGATCGCATTAAGACCCAAACATACTAGCAGCTCATCGATACATTTAATTCTAGTATTCCCCCCACTGCACTGGAAACAACTGGTTTAGTCATTTTACTATAAATAACATTGGACTAGTGAACCACTAGTTACTAACAATGTCTAGTGTTTATTTTCTCCAACAGCAAGTATAAACATCTTCAGAAGTGCAAGCAAATAGCAATGCTGATGATAGCCTATACACAACAGAATTATTTTTACATCCCAACAATCGCACCTGATGCTCTATGCTATTGGTAAGCAACGTTAGCTAAGACAACTCCAGCTGGGCTTGGATATCATTAAATACAATGTAATGCAGCAGCTGTCTGAAAATTAGAGCTAGCAATGCTGAAAACCTGCTACTGTTCCATTAGCATCAGATAATCCATGTCAAGAAATCACTTCTTTACAATTGCAGCACTGTGCAATGATCCTGCACATGATGAAACACTGTGCACAGAAAGATATTAAACTTAAAGGTTTAAATTTAAAATACTACACTAAATACTACACTACACCCTTGCTAACTTGGCAAAGAGGCACCTTTTAACGTGGTGATTCTCTTTATTTAGCAGGGGGAGAGTAACTGGCCCTATCCACCCCCAGCACAGTACTTCCAGTGATTGTTGCTGGTGTCTATCTTATGTTTCTTTTTAGATTGTGAGCCCTTTGGGGACAGGGAGCCATCTTATTTATGTATTATTTTTCTGTGTAAACCGCCCTGAGCCATTTATGGAAGGGCGGTATAGAAATCAAATAAATAATAATTTATTGAATTGCTAAAATGCTGCAGCTAGTAATTATGCCCCATTTTTTGTGTGTACTGTTCTCTATGATAACGTCCAGATTCCAATAGAAAACATGCAGTCTCAGTGTCTCAATCCGCATGAGCATGTAACACATAACCGCAAGTACAAGGGGCCCACAGTTCCAGTCTCCCTCCCTGTCTGAATTCAAGTGTCACAGAGAGGAGGGGGAACTGGCTGCCAGGGCTTCCTTCTTGATTGAAGGACAGCCCCAGCAGCCAATAGCAGACAGTGTGAGGGAGGAATTTCCTCCCTCAACTCCGGTTGCTGGACAACAAGCAAATTAGAGTCTGAGAAGAGAAACCACAGGTCAATTTTTTCTCTATAGCTGCTCACATTCAGACAAACAAAAATGGAAGCCAGGGGCACCTTTACCTCCTGTTTCATGCTATGTGTGAATGCAGCCTCAGTCTGTCTGTCTGTCTGTCTGTCTGTCTGTCTCTCTCTCTCTCTCTCTCTCTCACACACACACACACACGGTATGGAATCTTCTAGGGCTCTAAATAATCATGCCTCTCAGGACAGGGAGTCCTCTTCCTGCTCAGATCTGTTCCTGACAGCTGTGAAGTTAAAAAAAAACAACCAAATCTCCCACACCTCCCCACACCCTTTAGTTGGAATAAAGCCAATGCTATATTTTCTAATAAAAATATCACACTGTGTATCAGATGAACCTGATCAAGGAACACATTAGTGGCAAGGAAAGAGTTATTAACAAGTTGTTCTAGTAAGAACTAATCAGCTTACTTTCCTTTCACTGTCTCTACAACTGGACTAAATTTGGTTCAAATTGAGGTCCACAAGTTAGATCTCTTGCGCCTCAAATGTTTATGTGTGCACCATCTTGGATCAGGATGGATCTCATAATTACAAACTACACCATTGAGGTGTTCCTGTGTGTCACTCACTACCAATGTACCAAATTTGGTTCAAATCATTTCAATAGTCCTCAAGTTAGTGCACTTGTGCCTCCAAAGTTTACAGGTCTGCCATCTTGAATCAGTGTGGATGACATCATCACGGACTATGTGACTGCGGTATTCCTGTGTGTCACTCATTGCAACTGTACCCAACTTGGTTCAAATGGATTAGGCAGTCCACAAATTAGCCTGCTTGCGCCTCATGGCTGCCATCTTGAATTGAGGTGGATGACATCACACACAACTCCATTAGAGCATCCCTATGTGTCCCTAAAGCTGTAACAAATTTGGTTCAAATCGGTTAGGTGGTTCACAAGTTAGCCCACTTGCGCCTCAAAAGTTCACATGTCCACCATCTTGGATCGGGATAGATGACATCATCACAAACTATATTGTTGGTGTGTCCCTTTGTGTCCCTACAACTGTACCCGGTTTGTTTTATATTGGTCCAGGCATTGCGAAGTGGGTGGTGGTGGTTGGGGGAACACACGGATGGACACAAACA